>NW_015090843.1:370450-399881 GCF_001431845.1 Calidris pugnax | reverse complement strand
GGGACTGCTGCTCTGGCTTCTTATTCCACCTAGGTTTGTTTTCCCCATGGTGGGAGAACTATTTCACCCACCACTTCCAGTTGGAAAGTGTGATTTATAAATGAATAAGGCATAGGGGGGAAGACAGCACAGAGGAAAAGGATACCTAAGGTCATTAGCAGGCTGGAGATGCCACCAGCAGGTACTTGGGTGAGGCAGCCTTCTCCCTTGGAGGATTTTTCTAACCATTTGTCAGGGAAAGTCGTTGCACTTGGTAGATATACGGAAGGTGTAAACCAGATGCACTTTAAATGGGAGGAAGCCTGGCTGCCTGTGTGCTGGGGACTGGTGGAGAACGTTGCTTTTTGCAAGAAGAGAGGGAAGAGTTGGCTGGAGGTTCTTGGCAGCCCTTCTTTTCTTCTCAGCGCCGTGGTGGGCAGTTGAGAGCTGAGAACAAACAGAGCATTCCCGTTGCACAGAGCTGGGGGAATTTTTACATCTTCCCATGTAAAAATTCTGGGTTGTTCCGTGGCTGGAGCTCCTTCAGGTTTGAAGTGCTCTCCGTGTCCCATCCCTTAGGTGACTGCAGTGACACGAGGTGAAACAGGGTCGGTGTGAAGTTAAGTTGCATTTGAGCTGTTAATTTCCTTCCATAGCATTGCGTAAATGATATTTTTTACATTTTTGTTCGATATTTGTACATTCAAATTGCACTCTTCTTGTACGACGATACAAATAAAACCTGAGCTGGAGCCGTCTGTTCCCTTTGTGTGTGCCCAGGATTCTGGGATCAACCCGGCTGTTCCTGGGGGTGGTGTGGGGTAATTCCTCACCAGAGCTCCCTGTGGCTGTGAGTTTAAAACAGCAACTTGGCTTCTGCCACCTGCCCTCTCCCTAAACACTTACTTCTAAGCCTGTCACAATCAAAATCCCGTTTTTTGCCAGGTTTTGTCACTGGCAGCAGCTGAAGTTGCCCAGGCAGGTCAGTAAAATGCCATATTCTTCTGTTTCCTTTCCTTCTGTCCTTCCATGTAGTTTGATTTTCCCTCTATCTCTCTGATGTGCCAGGTTTGTAGCCTACACTGGGAACCCGTGAAGAGATCTGCTGCTCGGCAGAGATGCCGTGAGGATGTGAGCAGCTCCCTGAATTTTTATCCACCTATTTACAAAGTGCTGTGTGATTTAAGAAAAAGGGCTTAAATTAGTACCGTTTGCAAGATGTAGAATTAATCTCACTTAAATGATACAGAGCTTTTTATTTGTACAGCTCCCTCAACAGCAAGGACATGCATAATCCTTACTTTTGTATCCCAGGGGAGGAGGTCCCAGAGGTGTAGCCACCTCTGCTACAAAAACTACACCCAGGAAATTAACTCAGAAACTGAGAACGCTCAGGGGTCACACTGAATCTTTAAAATCTTTGAAGTCGGTATCGTTTTGTATCTTGTGCTGGAGTAGTAACCAGTAAAGGTTGTCCCCTGATTGCTGGGGGAGCCACATGAAACACCCCAAGGCTCTAGGGAGAGAGTCAGGCTGTTAAATGCAGCGATTTCTCCTCATGCTGCAGGATCTCCCCCTTAAATCTCTGCCTTGGAGTCACCCCTGCCCAGCCAGGTCTCAGCAAAGCCTCTGTGGTCTTCAAAGCTGTGTGTTTTGAGTGTTGGAAGAGCCGTGGTGACCACAAATGCTGCTTTGCCCACACAGGCGTTGTTAGAACTGGTGGGAGGCTCATCTCTTTAGTAGAACACAGTGTTTTAATAAAAAGCCATTTTAATTTGTAGTTAATGTGGTGGGTGATGTTTGCTGGCTGCTCCTACTCCCCATCACTAGGTGCTCATCCGAAGCCACCAGGGATTTCCAGCCAGGCAGGAGTTAAGAGGAGCCCCTTTGGGAGAAGAGAAGGCAGTGGAGGAAGAGAGGAGATGGGCAGAGGGGAGACTCACCACGTGGAGAAGGAAGATTTGTTCCAGGGAGTAAATTCAGAAAGAAAATGAGCCATTCTCTCTCCCTGACACCAAAGCTGTGGGGACAAACGCCCGTGGCAGCCTCCTGGGTAAGTCATTCTTGCTACTGGAGAGCAAATCTCAGAATCCCTATTTAACAAGTTCAGGATTAATGTTAAAAAAAACCCAAAGAAAATTAAAAGAATGTTTCATGCATGGAGAAAATTGTGAAAGCTCATCATCCTGTGAATTACAAATCAGGCCCACCCTTATAAAATACAAAAATTGTTCCAGTAGCCTTTCAGGCATCATCACAAAATGATGGTAACAAGTCAATCTTTAATTTGTGCCCCTTTAAAACATTAAATGTATTAGCTTCTGAAGCAGCCAAGTGCTCGCTTTAACTCACAAGTGTGTTATTCAGATTCTGGCAGTGAAAAGACTGATTTTTTTCAGATGCTCCATGGAAAAATAATATGCGACATTTGCAGTAATCTAGAAAATTTTATTATCTCTAATGCCTCTAAACTGCTCTAGAATTTCCATTTAAAATAATGAAAATGCTTAGGTTTTAAATTTTAAAAAAAGTAGCCAGTACAAAAAAAAAATAAATAAAATTGGGCATTATTAAATGTAACAGAGTTATAAATACACATACGCTTCCACCAGAAAGAATGGCACTGATTTATCTTCACAGCAAAGTGATTTATTTTGAGGAGATGTTAAATGGTCCCGAGAGGTGGGAGGGATGCTGGGCTGCTCTCCTCCAGGACCAGGGACTCCAGGAAGCCGAGGGTCCTGCGGATTCTCCTGGGGCAGGGGATGTGGAAGACGCGGAAGGCGGCCAGCAGCGCGGCCAGGGCCATGGTGCAGTCGTCGAGCTGGGCCAGCTCCTCCCTCCCCACGTACAGCACGAACTTGCACGAGTTCACATCGAAGGGATTTCTCACTTCCAGCACTGGCGTGGCCACCTTCACCTAAATTTGGAAAAAAAAAGAAAGGATATTTCAAATGATGTCACGGCATCGCTCTGGGGAAGAGATCGGAGAAGTAACCACGTGCAATGGCACTGCTTTTGTTGTCCCAAAGTCATGGTCGTTTACTCAGCCAATATACACACAGAATAGAGGGAATATCTATTTAAATTCAAGCTGGAGGGGAACAGATTTAGACTGGAGATTAGGAGGGGGTTCTTCACTGGGAGGGTGGTGGAGCACTGGAACAGGTTGCCCAGGGAGGTGGTTGAGGCCCTCAACAGGTTCTCCCCAGCCTTCCTGAAGGGAGCCTACAGGAAGGCTGGGGAGAACCTGTTTAGAAAGGCCTGCAGTGACAGGACGAGGGGCAATGGCTTCAAGCTGGAGGGGAACAGATTTAGACTGGAGATGAGGAGAGGGTTCTTCACTGTGAGGGTGGTGGAGCACTGGAACAGGTTGCCCAGGGAGGTGGTTGAGGCCCCTTCCCTGGAGATATTCAAGGAGAGGCTCAACGAGGCCCTGGGCAACCTGGTCTAGTTGGGGGTGTCCCTGCTGACTGCGGGGAGGTCGGACTAGATGACCTTTGGAGGTCCCTTCCGGCCTGGGCAACTCTATGATTCTATGATTTATTTCATTCCTGCAGAGATGGGTGCTGGGTGCTGATCCACAAAGCCAGCCCCCTGGCCTAAAAACCCTTTTATAAGGATCAAAACACAGAAATACACATCCTGAACTATAATTATGGGTTAGTACCTTATCTTAACAATCGGTTAGTACAGTCTCTCGCTTTCATTTAAAGTTACAAGGTCCTTTAATTGATGTGTGCATGCTCCAGCAGTGTGTGGGGGGTTAGTCCAGTTCAGCCTCCAGTTGAGTTGGGGGTCACCATCTCCCATTGCCACCTTTACCTTTCCCCTAGTTACTTCCAATTTTTTGTTGACTTTATGCCTTTTCCAGCAGTTGCCTGGTTTTCAGCTGGTGGGATGTTCCTCATTGTCAAGCTGCTGTTCTTCTTCAAGGGTATATTCATTAGCAAGGCATTTATGGCATTTATTGTTCATAGCGAGCGTCTGGTTGCACAGGGCCTTGTGACCTTTTTACAGCTCTTTGTTCTTACCTAGTGAGAGATTCTACCTTCTGAAATACATTTTAAAAGTACATTCTACCTTCTTAAAAGCACATCACTTTGAGTTCAGCTACTATTTCTGTGAATGTTTGCCTTCTACCCAACAGGCAAGCTAATGGCATCCTTCTCCAGGAACCACCAGGTGTCGTGCCCAGGCAGCTCCCAGGAGGAAGAGAGACCAAGGCTCTGTCTCCTACCTTCTCGTTCACCACAGCAAACAGGCTGGAGTCATCTCCAAAGACACCCGGCAGGAGTAAACACGCAGCAGTCATTTTCAGATCTGTCAAAGGCAAGGATTTGGACTAAATTACAAATGAAAACATCCCGGCACTGCAGTAAGGTCCTGGAAGAGCAGATTGCAGCTGATGAAATAATTAACAACTCATATTTGGTCCATTTTGAAGAGCGGTTTGTGCTGTCTTACCTAGTGAGAGATTCTACCTTCTGAAATACATTTTAAAAGTACATTCTACCTTCTTAAAAGCACATCACTTTGAGTTCAGCTACTATTTCTGTGAATGTTTGCCTTCTACCCAACAGGCAAGCTAATGGCATCCTTCTCCAGGAACCACCAGGTGTCGTGCCCAGGCAGCTCCCAGGAGGAAGAGAGACCAAGGCTCTGTCTCCTACCTTCTCGTTCACCACAGCAAACAGGCTGGAGTCATCTCCAAAGACACCCGGCAGGAGTAAACACGCAGCAGTCATTTTCAGATCTGTCAAAGGCAAGGATTTGGACTAAATTACAAATGAAAACATCCCGGCACTGCGGTAAGGTCCTGGAAGAGCAGATTGCAGCCAATGAAATAGCTAGCAACTCATATTTGGTCCTTTTTGAAGAGCGGTTTGTGCCACAGTGAAGGTGTAGGTGCCTCAGCTGGGGACCTGCAGGAGAATTCAAGTCATTCATGACATTTTGCTACTCAGTATTACAATTAAATTTCTCTTGCAATAAGTGAGTAGGCCTTTGGGTTGATTCTAGTGGAGTAAGAGTAACCCACCTGCCCCAAAACTCCTCTCTCCCCAGTAAATCAAATGTCTCTGGGGAGTCTGGTGGCCAAAGGACACCACCTTGAAGGCTGTGGTACCACCTGGTGCTGCAGGACCTCCTGGGATGTGGTACCCGCCACCCCACGGGTTCAGCTATTAATGACTGCAGCATCTTTTCTGCAGGTCAGGCTTCTGGTGTTGTGTGTTCTGCTGAACCTGTCTTCTCAGATATTTATTTGTTAGGTGCCAGGTCAAGTTGTTTGTAAGAAAAACCAGGAAAGGAAAGGCCTTGGGAATTTCCAGAGGTATGAGTTAAAATCTTTGTGTGCGTATTATGTAAGAGAAGGGGAAATTCCTTACAACCTCCATAGCTCTCTCTCCCCAGTAAATCAAATGTCTCTGGGGAGTCTGGTGGCCAAAGGACACCACCTTGAAGGCTGTGGTACCACCTGGTGCTGCAGGACCTCCTGGGATGTGGTACCTGCCACCCCACAGGTTCAGCTATTAATGACTGCAGCATCTTTTCTGCAGGTCAGGCTTCTGGTGTCGCGTGTTCTGCTGAACCTGTCTTCTCAGATATTTATTTGTTAGGTGCCAGGTCAAGTTGTTTGTAAGAAAAACCAGGAAAGGAAAGGCCTTGGGAATTTCCAGAGGTATGAGTTAAAATCTTTGTGTGCATCTTATGTAAGAGAAGGGGAAATTCCTTACAACCTCCATAGCTTTCTAAGGCCAAAGGTAGGAGTAGAAAGTAAGTCCATAAAGGCTTTCTGGCTTTGGCTGTTTGTTGACATTTTTTAGTCTGTCCTTTGTAAGAAAAACCAGGAAAGGAAAGGCCTTGGGAATTTCCAGAGGTATGAGTTAAAATCTTTGTGTGCATCTTATGTAAGAGAAGGGGAAATTCCTTACAACCTCCATAGCTTTCTAAGGCCAAAGGTAGGAGTAGAAAGTCCATAAAGGTTTTTTGGCTTTGGCTGTTTGTTGGCATTTTTTAGTCTGTCATGAGCTATTGAGTACTTGTGGTTTTAAGCTTAAAGGAAGAAAACACCGATATTTTAACCTACTCTGCTTGCTTACTTAAACAACCTGCTCATAAAAGGAGTGAAACTGCTGTAGGAAACACACGTGTTCGTACTCTGTCTGTGATTTGACATCCTGGCATTCTCCTTATTTGATAGAAAATGAGTGTCAGAGGTGCCCCTCTGGCAGAGCTGAGCTTGGGTGTAGGCACCAGCAGCTGTGGTTTGGGAAGGTTGGGAACAGGCTGGAGAGGTGGGCCCAGGTGAACCTCATGAGGTTCAACAAGAGCAAATGCAAGGTTCTGCACCTGGGCCGGAACAATCCTCACCACCAATACAAACTAGGGGGTGAGGGATTGGAAAGCAGCCCTGAGGAAAGGGACTTGGGGGTGCTGGTGGATGAGAAGCTGGACATGAGCAGGCAGTGGGCACTTCCAGCTCAGAAGGACAATCCCATCCTGGGCTGCATCAAAAGATGCGTTGCCAGCAGGTCCAGAGAGGGGATTCTGCCACTTTACTCTGCTCTGGTGAGACCTCACCTGGAGTATTGTGTGCAGGTCTGGAGCCTGTTTAGAAAGGCCTGCAGTGACAGGACGAGGGGCAATGGCTTCAAGCTGGAGGGGAACAGATTTAGACTGGAGATGAGGAGAGGGTTCTTCACTGTGAGGGTGGTGGAGCACTGGAACAGGTTGCCCAGGGAGGTGGTTGAGGTCCCATCCCTGGAGATATTCAAGGAGAGGCTCGACGAGGCCCTGGGCAACCTGGTCTAGTTGGGGGTGTCCCTGCTGACTGCGGGGGGGTGGGACTAGATGGCCTTTGGAGGTCCCTTCCGGCCTGGGCAATTCTATGATTCTAAGAACAGAGATGAGGAGTAACCCCTGCAACATTTTGTCCCCACAGAACGGCTCTCCAGATTTTTTGGGCTGAAAGAAGCTGAGCCAAACCACATGGAGGCACCCAGATCCCGTTGTGTGACTGTGTCACCCACTCACCAGAGGGACACATTTGGGAATTTACTCCTGCCAGGAGTCTCTGCAGAGGTGAGGTACGTGGACACAGGCAATGGTAACTGGTTCTTCCATTGCTTCACTGGGATGGAACAGCACCGCTCTTTCTGAAGGAAACTGTCTCTTTTTATGGAACTATTTCTCTTTCTAAACCAGAAAATACATTCTCTGCACGTATTTATAGAAAATAACAAGCCCTCTTTTACATATCTAGGAATACATAATTCTGCTCATCTTAAGACTAACTTTATCAAACCTGCATTTTTTTATTCCATAGAAAAAGTTTCAATACCTGACTGAATTCCCCAGTAGCTTATGAGCTTTCATTCTTCATGCTTCCCCATCACTGTATACTTTTCAAGCAACTGTGACATTTTAGAATGTTTTTGCAGTAAAACTAGAGCTAGTGTGGTTACATACGTAAGAACAATGAGCTACAGCAAAACTCTGAGAGTAGAAGATTTGTACTGACATTTCAGAACGTCTTCCTCTGTGTGTCGCTTCAGATTTTCCTGCAGCAGGATGTTAATTGGATTATTCCTCACTGCGCACAAAGATAATATGTTTTCGGAATAAATCTCCAAAATCTCAACTGTTTTCTTATAAATGTCCGTGTGTGTGAGAAGCTGGAACTCCCTAAAAAGCTGAAAGAAAAAGAAAAAATGTGCGTGATTGCAATCCTCAAACCCGAAACTGAAAACAGCACACGGGGTGCGCGCTTTGAAGACAGGATAAGACCAGCTCAGGAAAATAAGATTATAAACTGGAGGGGGTGGTTTTGGTTTTTTTCAAAGTAGGGAAGAAATACATCAAATCACACTGAAATACATCAGAAAACTCGCTGCTGTTGTGCGTGGCATGTTTAACACAGGGCTGGTGAATCTTTTAACGTGGGGTGAGCAGCCAAAATAGGAGTTGAATTAAAGAGAACAATGTTGATGGCTGCTTCACCAGAAACATCCACTAAAATACACGCCTACGGTTGTATCACATCTATAATGTAGGATTCAGTGTCACTATTAAAAATAGCTCTGGTACCTGATAAGGGCATCTTAAGAAAGGAAATAGTCTAAGAATCTCTTTTAAAGGTGCCTTCTGGCTGATCATCTTCCTCCGTACTTCTGCGGTCACGGTCATTCTGTTATCCACTTCTTCCCAGTTCCTCTGAGTTTTCATATATTCTTGCTTAAGCCACTTAATGTGTGCAGCCATTGCGCTGCCTTCCAGGTGAGCAGGTTCTTCCTATCGAGAAATGAAGGACAGAATCATAACAAATCATCTGTGCATTTTATCAGATGTTCTGTATGTGAGTTGAGTGTAGTCAAGCTCAGCAGAAAGTGCCCGTGGTGTGGTTTTGGTTGGTTTTGGTACCAGCCCTGGGAAGTCACCCTTGTATTCTAACAGTTATATTAAGGTCTGTTTTCATACACTGTTGTAGCCATCAGCCAAGTCTCCCAAGCTCAAATTACATATTTGAGGATATTCCTGAAATTCCTATCTCTGTTTTGTCTGGTTTGCCTCTTGAGGATATTCCTGAAATTCCTATCTCTGTGTCGGGTTTGCCTAATTGTGGTTTATTGGAAATCAGTAGGCAGTTCTAATGGTGACTCAGGGTTCAGCAATATTAGCTCTGCATCACCAAGAGAAATAGTATTTGCTTCTTACTGATAAAGGGTCCTAAAACCAGGACAACTAACTTCTCACATCTATGCAACTCAAGTATTTACCCCCCCAAGGAGACCAACTGAACTTAGAAAACTCTTAATGGAAAGTGTTATTTGAGCAGTCCAACTGCCCAAAAAGTTATTTATTGCTTGAAGGTAGTTAACAATCTTCCCAAAAATTGTTATTTTTGTCTCTATTGTAATTCCAAACCCAGTAATTACTAAGAAGAGGAGTGGCCAGAGCCAGGACTTCCCTGGAAGTGTTCAACTTGAGGAGTAACCCCTGCAACGTTTTGTCCCCACAGAACGGCTCTCCAGATTTTTTGGGCTGAAAGAAGCTGAGCCAAACCACATGGAGGCACCCGGATCCTGTTGTGTGACTGTGTCACCCGCTTGCCAGAGGGACCCATTTGGGCACTTACTCCTGCCAGGAGTCTCTGCAGAGGTAAGGTACGTGGACACAGGCAGCAGTAACTGGTTCTTCCATTGCTTCTTCACTGGGATGGAACAGCACCGCTCTTTCTGAAGGAAACTGTCTCTTTTTATGGAACTATTTCTCTTTCTAAACCAGAAAATACATTCTCTGCACGTATTTATAGAAAATAACAAGCCCTCTTTTACATATCTAGGAATACATAATTCTGCTCATCTTAAGACTAACTTTATCAAACCTGCATTTTTTTATTCCATAGAAAAAGTTTCAATACCTGACTGAATTCCCCAGTAGCTTATGAGCTTTCATTCTTCATGCTTCCCCATCACTGTATACTTTTCAAGCAACTGTGACATTTTAGAATGTTTTTGCAGTAAAACTAGAGCTAGTGTGGTTACATACGTAAGAACAATGAGCTACAGCAAAACTCTGAGCGTAGAAGATTTGTACTGACATTTCAGAACGTCTTCCTCTGTGTGTCGCTTCAGATTTTCCTGCAGCAGGATGTTAATTGGATTATTCCTCACTGCGCACAAAGATAATATGTTTTCGGAATAAATCTCCAAAATCTCAACTGTTTTCTTATAAATGTCCGTGTGTGTGAGAAGCTGGAACTCCCTAAAAAGCTGAAAGAAAAAGAAAAAATGTGCGTGATTGCAATCCTCAAACCCGAAACTGAAAACAGCACACGGGGTGCGCGCTTTGAAGACAGGATAAGACCAGCTCAGGAAAATAAGATTATAAACTGGAGGGGGTGGTTTTGGTTTTTTTCAAAGTAGGGAAGAAATACATCAAATCACACTGAAATACATCAGAAAACTCGCTGCTGTTGTGCGTGGCATGTTTAACACAGGGCTGGTGAATCTTTTAACGTGGGGTGAGCAGCCAAAATAGGAGTTGAATTAAAGAGAACAATGTTGATGGCTGCTTCACCAGAAACATCCACTAAAATACACGCCTACGGTTGTATCACATCTATAATGTAGGATTCAGTGTCACTATTAAAAATAGCTCTGGTACCTGATAAGGGCATCTTAAGAAAGGAAATAGTCTAAGAATCTCTTTTAAAGGTGCCTTCTGGCTGATCATCTTCCTCCGTACTTCTGCGGTCACGGTCATTCTGTTATCCACTTCTTCCCAGTTCCTCTGAGTTTTCATATATTCTTGCTTAAGCCACTTAATGTGTGCAGCCATTGCGCTGCCTTCCAGGTGAGCAGGTTCTTCCTATCGAGAAATGAAGGACAGAATCATAACAAATCATCTGTGCATTTTATCAGATGTCGTTTGTGTGAGTTGGGTGTTGTCAAGCTCAGCAGAAAGTGTCTGTGGTGTGGTTTTGGTTGGTTTTGGTACCAGCCCTGGGAAGTCACCCTTGTATTCTAACAGTTATATTAAGGTCTGTTTTCATACACTGTTGTAGCCATCAGCCAAGTCTCCCAAGCTCAAATTACATATTTGAGGATATTCCTGAAATTCCTATCTCTGTGTCGGGTTTGCCTAATTGTGGTTTATTGGAAATCAGTAGGCAGTTCTAATGGTGACTCAGGGTTTAGCAATATTAGCTCTGCATCACCCAGAGAAATAGTATTTGCTTCTTACTGATAAAGGGTCCTAAAACCAGGACAACTGACTTTTCACATCTATGTAACTGAAGTATTTAACCCCCCAAGGAGACCAACTGAACTTAGAAAACTCTTAATGGAAAGTGTTATTTGAGCAGTCCAACTGCCCAAAAAGTTATTTATTGCTTGAAGGTAGTTAACAATCTTCCCAAAAATTGTTATTTTTGTCCCTATTGTAATTCCAAACCCAGTAATTACTAAGAAGAGGAGTGGCCAGAGCCAGGACTTCCCTGGAAGTGTTCAACTCCAGGCTGGATGGGGCGTTGAGCAACCTGGTCTGGTGGGAGGTGGACTCCCAAGGGTTATGTCTTTATATTTAATAACCTTCAGTAGACTTTTTTTCCTTCTACTATTCATCCCAGTCACTCTTTCAACTCTCATGGACACAGGCAATGGTAACTGGTTCTTCCATTGCTTCACTGGGATGGAACAGCACCGCTCTTTCTGAAGGAAACTGTCTCTTTTTATGGAACTATTTCTCTTTCTAAACCAGAAAATACATTCTCTGCACGTATTTATAGAAAATAACAAGCCCTCTTTTACATATCTAGGAATACATAATTCTGCTCATCTTAAGACTAACTTTATCAAACCTGCATTTTTTTATTCCATAGAAAAAGTTTCAATACCTGACTGAATTCCCCAGTAGCTTATGAGCTTTCATTCTTCATGCTTCCCCATCACTGTATACTTTTCAAGCAACTGTGACATTTTAGAATGTTTTTGCAGTAAAACTAGAGCTAGTGTGGTTACATACGTAAGAACAATGAGCTACAGCAAAACTCTGAGCGTAGAAGATTTGTACTGACATTTCAGAACGTCTTCCTCTGTGTGTCGCTTCAGATTTTCCTGCAGCAGGATGTTAATTGGATTATTCCTCACTGCGCACAAAGATAATATGTTTTTGGAATAAATCTCCAAAATCTCAACTGTTTTCTTATAAATGTCCGTGTGTGTGAGAAGCTGGAACTCCCTAAAAAGCTGAAAGAAAAAGAAAAAATGTGCGTGATTGCAATCCTCAAACCCGAAACTGAAAACAGCACACGGGGTGCGCGCTTTGAAGACAGGATAAGACCAGCTCAGGAAAATAAGATTATAAACTGGAGGGGGTGGTTTTGGTTTTTTTCAAAGTAGGGAAGAAATACATCAAGTCACACTGAAATACATCAGAAAACTCGCTGCTGTTGTGCGTGGCATGTTTAACACAGGGCTGGTGAATCTTTTAACGTGGGGTTAGCAGCCAAAATAGGAGTTGAATTAAAGAGAACAATGTTGATGGCTGCTTCACCAGAAACATCCACTAAAATACACGCCTACGGTTGTATCACATCGATAACGTAGGATTCGGTGTCACTATTAAAAATAGCTCTGGTACCTGATAAGGGCATCTTAAGAAAGGAAATAGTCTAAGAATCTCTTTTAAAGGTGCCTTCTGGCTGATCATCTTCCTCCGTACTTCTGCGGTCACGTTCATTCTGTTATCCACTTCTTCCCAGTTCCTCTGAGTTTTCATATATTCTTGCTTAAGCCACTTAATGTGTGCAGCCACTGCGCTGCCTTCCAGGTGAACAGGTTCTTCCTATCAAGAAATGAAGGACAGAATCATAACAAATCATCTGTGCATTTTATCAGATGTTCTGTATGTGAGTTGAGTGTAGTCAAGCTCAGCAGAAAGTGCCCGTGGTGTGGTTTTGGTTGGTTTTGGTACCAGCCCTGGGAAGTCACCCTTGTATTCTAACAGTTATATTAAGGTCTGTTTTCATACACTGTTGTAGCCATCAGCCAAGTCTCCCAAGCTCAAATTACATATTTGAGGATATTCCTGAAATTCCTATCTCTGTGTCGGGTTTGCCTAATTGTGGTTTATTGGAAATCAGTAGGCAGTTCTAATGGTGACTCAGGGTTTAGCAATATTAGCTCTGCATCACCCAGAGAAATAGTATTTGCTTCTTACTGATAAAGGGTCCTAAAACCAGGACAACTGACTTTTCACATCTATGTAACTGAAGTATTTAACCCCCCAAGGAGACCAACTGAACTTAGAAAACTCTTAATGGAAAGTGTTATTTGAGCAGTCCAACTGCCCAAAAAGTTATTTATTGCTTGAAGGTAGTTAACAATCTTCCCAAAAATTGTTATTTTTGTCTCTATTGTAATTCCAAACCCAGTAATTACTAAGAAGAGGAGTGGCCAGAGCCAGGACTTCCCTGGAAGTGTTCAACTCCAGGCTGGATGGGGCGTTGAGCAACCTGGTCTGGTGGGAGGTGGACTCCCAAGGGTTATGTCTTTATATTTAATAACCTTCAGTAGACTTTTTTTCCTTCTACTATTCATCCCAGTCACTCTTTCAACTCTCATGAAATCCTACCTTCCATAAGATCCTTCCCACTGTAGTTTCATAGCTATGTCATATTCTGTCTTCAGCCACCACTTTGCCAGCCAAATTATTCCATATATAAAAGCTGGCCTGTGCTTTCAATTATCCTTTTTATTGTCTTTGCTTATTTTCTAATTTCACCTCAGCCTTTATGAAATGGGCACAGTACCACTTCAAATACTACTTGAGATGCTGGAACAGCACAGGTGCATACAGCAGAATAATGAGCTCCCTTTTGTGTCTTTCTTAAAATAGCTATGTCATATTCTGTCTTCAGCCACCTCTTTTCCAGCCAAATCATTCCATATATAAAAGCTGGCCTATACTTTCAATTATCCTTGTTATTGTCTTTGCTTATTTTCTAATTTCACCTCAGCCTTTATGAAATGGGCACAGTACCACTTCAAATACTACTTGAGATGCTGGAACAGCACAGGTGCATACAGCAGAATAATGAGCTCCCTTTTGTGTCTTTCTTAAATAATTCTGAGCCTTCAATATACTCTTTTTTCTTGAGTGCTGCTTAGCATTTTCTTTGGCCTGATACGAAAACATCGTTTGTGAATGGTAATAATAAGCTCAGAGCCCACCACTGTAAATGCTCTTAGGAGTGGATTTTCCCCTCATGCATTGTTTTACATCCATCACTATTGAACTTTATCTGCTGGTTTTTTGCCCTGTCACTCAGTAGCATGGGGTCCTTCTGCAACCCTTCAGTCAGTCTTCTGTCTTCAGTCCCCTTAGTACCATCACCAAATGTGATCAATCAACGGTTCTCCTTTTCCCACATCATTTGGAAATACATGGTACTGCATAAACTAAGCATTAATGATCTTTTTCGCTGTAATTCTTTGTTCTATCTTTTAAATGTTTATCCATGTGAGGATCCTGCTTATCCCCTCAGATTATATCACCTCCTTGGGAAGGCATGTGGTGAAATCTCTTCTAAACTTGAAGTAAACTATAACAGCTGGATTTCCCATGTCCTCAGGGTTGTTGAATGCTTCAAGGAACTAATGAGTTTATGAAGAATTACTTCTGTTTACAGAAAAATCTGTTGATTCATTCCCAATGTGTTCATCTCTTGGGTCTCCAATACAGTTCTTGCCAATTTGGCCAGTAAAGGAGGCAGGTTTCTTGGTCAGCGAGGTCCCTCCTGAAACTCTAGAAGCTGGCATCAGGTTAGCTCCTTCCAATTTCCTAGGATCATGTTTCATAAGAGAAATTATACATCACAATTCAAAAACTACCTACTTTATCATTGAGCATGTCTAAAATTTTGCACAAATATCATCTGCTCCTGGGAATGCGTTACTGCTCACTTTCACAGATTCACGGAATGCTATGGGGTTGGAAGGGACCTCTGGAGATCATCCAGTCCAACCCCCTGCCAGAGGAGATCCACCCAGAGCAGGTCCCACAGGAACGTGTCCAGGTGGGTTTGGAATGTCTCCAGAGATGGAGATTCCACCACCTCTCTGGGCAGCAGCTGCCAGGGCTCTGCAACCCTCACAGGAAAGACTTTCCTCCTCATCTTTAGATGGAACTTCTTATGTTCCAGTTTGTGCCCGTTCCCTCTTGTCCTGTCCCTGGGCACCGCTGAAAAAAGACTGGCCCCATCCAGGAACACCCACCTTTTAAGTATTTATGGGTGTTGATCAGATCCCCCCTCAGTCTTTTCTTCTCCAGACTAAAAAGACCCAAGTCCGTCATCCTTTCCTCATCAGACAGAAGTTCTAGACCCCTCATCATCTTCATAGCCCTCTGCTGTATCCTCTCCAGCAGTTCCCTGTCTCTTGACTCCAAACTGTTACTATTGGCTCCTCCTGTGGGTCTGCTTCCAAGTCTCCTACCCATAGAGCAGGAGCTTCTTCAGCCACCTGATGTGGAGCACAGCAACCCCTTTCCAGAGGGGCTGCCACCATTGGGGCCTTACTTGTAGAGGCAGAAAAGCAAAACAACCTCAACCTGGTGTGCTGTGACCACCAACGAACTCATGGGGTTGCTTAGAAACAAACACCCAGGAGAACAAATCGTGACCTTTAACTCCAGCTTATCTCCATCCCCCTCATCAAGGCAAACAGTGCTCCAGCTGATGGACTTTCCACGTAGTCAGCTCTGTCCTTGAGAGCTAGTTTAGCTAATGACATTATTTATTAGCTAAATGAGACCATTAGACATTTGTGTAGGCATCTAATGCAGGTGACCAATGGAAATAGGGCAGTTGGACAAGGAAGAATTGCTCTAATGGATGTACATTCCCAGCCATAAAAGACATTTTAAAACTGGAAGTAATAGAGCTCCAGAAATGTACCAAGTCTGTGGTAGCACCGTTTGGAGACCAGTCAATGCCAGTTTTCTACTGGCCTTTCTGCTGTTTCAGAGATTACTTCTCACTTGTTGAAGTGCAGTGGAAACATCACAAATAACGTATCCTGAGGATGGGTGGTGGGAAGGATGAAGTAAAACACCTGGGCAAGGTATAAAACTGGGCTGTTTGCAGTGAAAGAGCAAGTGAACGCTGAGTTTCAGTGTTGGCATTAGCAACCAAGGCTGCTGTGATTTGGGGGACTCCTTTATCTATGCACAGTGGCAAATCTGTGCCTTTTTATATCTAATCACTTCCTTTCCTTTTACCTCTGGGCAGTTTCATTCCTGCTGGGGAATACAAACAATATACTGTAGGAAATAGAGCTATGCAAATATAGATTATCTGGTAATTGGGGAGAGAGATTTACTACATAATTGCATATTTCTAATTCCAACTGATTTAACGCAAGGGGTGCACATCTATCATTCCAGAACCAAGGAGAGGAAGGGGACCCCACTGGTACATTAAGTGGAAGGGCAGTGATTGTCTTTAGCAGAACCAGTGTGGAAATGGAGAACAGTGAATTTAGGTGTTTGTGGATGGACAGCTGTTTTCAGCCACCCTCGCTGAAAAGCTAAAGGGTAAGAGCATTCTGATGTGTGCTGTTTGTTATTTATTTGAATTAAAATATGCTTAGAAAAGCTGAAGGTTTTCGATAGAGCAAGAAAGTTTGGCAACACCTGAATTTATGAAGCACAAGTTATTTCTGACCCCAGGTTTTATTAGATTCTAACATCAAAAGAAGTTTTTTGCTTTTAATAAAAAATTTAAAAATGGCATGCTTGTAGCAGAACATATTCTGTGTGTAACTTGCTTTATAACTCAATTTCCATTATCTTCAGCCCTTCCTATGTTGCAAACTTGCCTTTTTTTTTCTAGCAAAGTGCAATGACTGAGCATTAACTCAGTCACACTAAATGCAGGATCCACTTAGAATGTTCTTTTTATCTCCTTTTAGCTTTTAGTTCGTGAACAGGTTGATTTTTAAGGTAAATAGAAAGGTAACTGAGAGGTGGCTTTCTGCTGGAGGAAAGAAGTTACCTCCATGGGGTATCATTTTGCAATGTGTTTTAAAAATTATTAGAGAATGAATTTAAGTGGGATTTAAAATCTTTTATAGTTAACCTTAACGTTGCTGGTGTGAATGGGAAGAATCTGGGTTTGGAAAGCTGGTTCATCAACCTGTCTCTCACCCCGTTGCATCCTAATTTAGGGAGGACTATGGATCCTCCCCCTTTTAACCATCAAAGAGAAAAAGCTGGTGATGGCACAGCAATATTCCAGTAAAATTGTGACAATAAGGTTAAATCTCAGTTATTCCAATACACTGCAGAAAGGCAATACTATCCAGACCGAGGCCAGGATCTCCTTTCTCTGAAGAAAAGAAGGAAGCCAAAGGGAACAGGTCAGCACACGTGCAGGAGAGAACCAAAAAAATAGCCTTTTTAAATGAGGACTCCTTCATTCTTGATGTCACCCAAACTTCTCTGGCCACATTTTCAGTTGTGTCACCAGTAACACTCATTTCTCTTGCAGTGATAAGGAGAAGGTTAATTGGTGCTTTTTGATTATTTTTTTTTTTAATGTAGAACTTTGCCTTATGTGGCAATGTACATACTTAATTTTTAAATAATAAGTTTTATTTTTTAAAAAATAGCCTTGCTGGAGGAAACGAGAATTAACCTTCAATGCCTTTATTTTTTTTTTTAATGTAGAACTTTGCCTTATTTGGCAATATACATACTTAATTTATGAGAAATTTATTTTTAAATAATAAGTTTGATTTTTTTTAAAAAATAGCCTTGCTGGAGGGAACAAGAATTAACCTTCAATGCCTTTGAAAAACAAGCTGCGTTTTTGCCACGAGCTCACGAGGAATACTGCAGAAGGGAGAAAATGGTCAAAAGGATGCTGAGAGGAAGTTAAGGAGGCAAACAGAGGAGATCCAGCACTTGTAGGTCAGTGTACCCGAGGGGATGGTCCTGCCAAGGCTCTTAGCCCTTTGGTTGGATTCACACACGAAGGATGACAGCAGAAGGGACCCATCCCCCAGTGCCCAAGCCCACGACCACCCGTAACATCTTGGTATCTCAGATATCTGTGACTAAAGCCAGTAGATCTAGGAGCCACACAGGTCATGGGGCTCTCTGCTCATGCCCCAGATGACTTTGGACAGTCACCTCCAGTTAACGTTCACAGTTCTACTTGGAGCCCTCTACAAGCAGATTGTATTAAGACTCTCACATAAAAGCAAGAAAACATCTATACATAAAACAACTGGACTCCAAATCCCTGGTGTAGGACAGTTAGTCCTTTGGTCAGAGACAGGCGTTAAAGGCCAAATTCCTTCATGTCGTTTTGGTGGATCTTAATTTTTTTCCAGTTAGTCCTTTGGTCAGAGACAGGCGTTTAAATAAAGGCCAAATTCCTTCATGTCCTTTTGGTGGATCTTAATTTTTTCCCAAGATACAGCTAGAGATTATAACACCATATTCTTGCCAAAAAGCCTCAGCTAGTGGGGCACTTCTGTTAGCCAAGGAAGTGAAGCTGCTGCATCTTTGTGGGGAAGAAGGGAGCGATTCTTACGCATGATGTGTGTCACCAAGGACTGAGCATGCAGTTACTGTTGGAAGCCAGCTTCATAAATCCTAGAAGTCATTAATGTCAACACCAAAGCAACACAACTGCCTAATCATGGAGTGATGAAAGCTCCTCTGGTGAGGACAGCAGGCACCTCTGGCTCTTTACAAGGGTTGACACCAGCTCCTGAATGGGAAGTGTAGCCTCGCTGTTGCTAATGACAAAGATCAAGATCTCTTTTTTGAAGAACACCAACAGGACCTACTGGCTCCTCAGTCTGAAAGAGAATTCATATAGGACCAGTAGAGCTAAAGGGATGGATATGGGGACATGGCAATGCATCCTGTTCACTGCCAGCCATGGATTCAGGTCCCTCACCTGGGATGCTTTGGGAAAAGTCCTTGGATGGAGACTAATCTGCTTGCTGGAAAGGGTAGAAACCATGCGATGGTCATGAGAACCATCTCCTGGAACAGCAGTGCCACATAGAAAGGATCAGGAGCTTTGTCCCTACAATGGGACAACCCACATTTCAAACTTGACGTTGTCTCACAGAACAACAGAGATGCTGAATGACAGAAATAAGGTGAAGCACAAGATGTACACCAGGAATCTGCATTTAAAGCTTTTGCTTTGACTCTAAAAGCATTTTAAAATATTAGCTAAGCAACACTGCACACTGTCAGTGCAGATCAAAGTTTTAGTGGAAAAAATGCCATTACAGGAGTACAGCTGCTGAGTGATCATCCGAATGTGCACGCTCAGGTTCTGGCTGTGCAGACATCCCAGCACTGGCTTTGGAGACCTCTAATCTTAGAGGAGAAGGGGCTGTCATCACCCCTGCTTCATGTCCTTACAGCATCCACAGCATAGATGGTACCTGATACTGTACCTGCCAATAGAGTCCCTCAACCACAAGACTTCAAATAATAATTTGAATATCATTTGGTTTTGTGTGTGGTACTGGCTTCTAGACCAAATATTTACTTTTTGAGGCCAAGACTCTTTGTTTAGCAGTTTAAATTTATCACAAAGGAGCTAGTGCCAAGGATTGGCATAAAGGTGCCTTTATGTGCATTCCTAAATATACAGAGTTAAGAACCCCACCCTGCATTCGTTTAAAAGAATACTAAACAAACATCTTGTTCAGCTGTGCACCTTTGTAGTGACATAATTTAGGATGTCAGAGCCGAGACACATTTAAAACCAAGGAAGTTACAAATCCCTCAATTATATGGACTCATTCTTAAGCCTTAATAGGCTCCGCAAGTGTTAATTCTTGCATTTATGTATGTTCAGGATACAGGAAAAGTGAAAGAAAGGAAAAGTTGTTCAGAGACACTCAGCATCCTCTCACCTCCTTCCAGTTTAACCCTTATTTGCTTACAACAAAAATGCCTAGGACTTTAGAAGAGATGAAACCTGCTTTCTTCATCTTCAATTTCTCAAGTGAGCAAGGGATGACCAGTCAAACAAGGGATGTCAAACAAGGGATGACCAGTGATGGCCTTGGGCAGTGCAGATAATAAGAGTGGTGCTTCCTAGTTTGCAGACACACAAAGGAGCACAGTTAACGCCTTCTCCACCAGATAAATTATGTTGAGCAGGCAGCTCCTACAGAATCACAAAATTATATGGGGTTGGAAGGGACCTCTGGAGATCATCTAGTCCAACTCCCTGCCAGCGCAGGGTCACCCAGCACGGGTCCCACAGGAACGTGTCCAGGTGGGTTGGAATGTCTCCAGAGAAGGAGACTCCACCACCTCCCTGGGCAGCCTCTTCTAGGGCTCTGCCACCCTCACAGGAAAGAAGTTCCTCCTCATGTTGAGATGGAACTTCTTATGTTCAAGTTTGTGCCCATTCCCTCTTGTCCTGTCACGGGGCACCACTGAGAAGAGACTGGCCCCATCCTCCTGACACCCACCCTTTAGATATTGATAAGCATTGCTGAGATCCCTCCTCAGTCTTCTCCAGGATGAACAGCTCCAAGTCTCTCAGCCTTTCCTCAGAGAAAAACACAATTCTTACTTTACAGAAGTTTCAGCTCTTAGACATAAGCCTCTACTGTTTTTATTCTGACTGGAGGTGTATAACCTAAAGCAGAATGGCAATATTGCAGGTAAAAAAAAACAAACTCCAGTTCTCCAGGAATGGGGAAAAAAAGTCAAGGGTCTGGCTATAGGACAAACTCTATACAAAATGAGTGTAAATAGGATGAGATCACTGTTCTCTTCTTTACTGGCTGGTGGCATTTCCATCAGCAGAGGAGCTGAGAGACTCAGTTGAGCACCAGACCTCTTACCTCTGCTTGCAGCTGGATGTCATCAGGCTTGTTTTCAGCAAAGGAAGATTTCCTGGTCTGTCCTCGCCTGTGGCCAAACTTGCATTTGTTCCTCAGGACTTGCTCATCATCTTCAATGGGTCTCCGCACATATTTGAAACGATCTTTAAGGGCCCGTTTCCATAGTAACTGCACGTGGGGGGGAAAAAACAATAATCTGTCATTACCAGGATCTCTCAAGCATTTGTCCCATTCCTAAAGCAGGTCACTTTGTTTTATCTAACTCTATTTTATAAAAAACTGTCTGCCACTAAGCAGAAAAAGACTCCTAGGGTGGCATCAGTGTACTGGCACATCCTTATGGACAGACAGACAGCTGTTCACCTGCAGTCCCTGGCTGGGCATCCCGTTTTATCTAACTCTATTTTATAAAAAACTGTTTGCCACTAAGCAAAGACTTGTAGGGTGGCATCGGTGTACTGGCACCTCCTGGTACATCCTTATGGACGGACAGATGGCTGTTCACTTGCAGTCCCTGGCTGGGCATCCCATGGTGGGACCCAGCTGTGGTGACTACCAAGACGTGGGGAAGCAATCACCAAGCCAAGGCTGCTAAAACTTTTCTTCAGGCAAAACCTGCCGCTCTGGATGTTGAAGTGTTCTCAGATCCTCAAAAACAACTGCTTATTCCAATTATCGAGGGGTTTTCAACAGTCAGAGATATCAGAAATTAGAGAAGTGACTGTAAGTGACAGGACATGGCAAGAGACATTCAAATAGTGTGTACCCCATTTTCTAAAATTGACTCCAACACTGTACTCACTTGATGCTATACTCAAGCCTGGACTGATTGACATACTAAACCACAATATAAACAGAAGAACGATTACTCCAAATTTCTTACCAAAATGGTGTCCTTCATTAATCAACATCATACGACTTTAAGGGTTAACTTTGGTGTAAACCAGAATTGAGTAAAAGTAGGCTAAGTAGTACAGTGCCTATCTTTGCAGCAAGTTGGATAGAATCATAATACTGTCAAGGTTGGAAGGGACCTTTCAGATCATCAAGTCCAGCCATCAACCCAACACTGACAAAAGCCACCATTAAATCATGTCCCTCAGCAGCATATCTGCCTGGCTTTTAAATACCTCCAGGAAGCCCATTCCAAGGCTTGACAACCCTTTCAGTGTAAAGGGTTCATGTATTAAGCGTGATGCCTCCCTTTCTCACCCACGAGATATGGATGGGAGTGTCTCTTCAGAGGTGGTGGTGAAGGCAGTGTGACCTTGCCTTTCTCCTGCTGAACGTACTGCTCCCACCTCCCGAGGGTTCTACTGGACTTAGAGGTCCTCAATCCTAAAAGCAAGAGCTCCATTCATGGTGAAAGACAGCAAGAGGAAGAGGGATGAGAACACAGCCCCTGTGGCATCTTCCTCAGCTCTTCAGGAGCCAGAACAGGAGTCACTTCATCACTAACCTGAACATAACAATTGAAAATCCAGCACAACAGCTCACCCAGGCTTCTCATGAGGCAAATTTACAGGCTCGAGTGTTACACCCCAGAGCTGTTTTAAAAAGCAATAACGTGACTGCATGCCTTGAAAATCCCATTCGATATCCCCCTGAACCATTAAGGTTCCTAAATACAGTTCTGGGCCTGTGCATTTACATTTTGATGCAAATACCCCACCGTTATATGCCTGGCAAAATTTATTTGGAACATTGTTACTTCAAGGCTATTAAGACACAAGCGACCGAAAACCTTAGCTTAACGCTTCTCTAAAGCATTCAACAGATGTTAAAAATATATTAAAACATGATCTTCCCAGAATATATTAGCAGCTGGCAATTTAAATACTCCCTTAGTCGAGTTTTGCACAGTTGCTTTCTTTGGGAAGCCTTTGTGTGGCCAGAAGACATTTTCGCGTATTCTTCCACATGAAAGAATATGCTGACACCTCTACGGAGCTTTAAATATCCCTCAGAGTTCAAAACACTCAGCTGTTTCATCCTCCTGTCCTCAGATAAATTTAGAGTTTTAACTAAATCTGTTTCTGTAATAGGATTCTCAGGAGCTTGGCCAAGTCCCTTCTCACGTACCTGTTTCATGAATGAGGCTGTCAGCACATAAATTTATGGGGTTTCCCTAGTGGGTAACGCATCCTCCAAAAAGGATGCTTTCATTACTATTTTTGAGCTGATAACTTTATTTTCTATTAATTCCCTCCTCCCCTTACAAAAAAAAAAAAAGGCCAGGGAGGCTTACAATGCTTGCAAGGGAGCAGAGGGATTAGTCTGTGTCTTTCTGACATAGGAGGGAAAGGATTACACCGGGATTAAAAGCAGGAATTTACTAGCAAATCAGTATTTTGTGTGTGGTGGTTACATAAACGGGGCACGTCGGCACCGGGATCCCGGGTTTCACCAGCACCCCAAGCCCGAGGATGGGAGAGAGCCCTCTCTTTTCCTTCCTCACCCAAGGTTTTCTTGAGACCCTACAATTTTCAACACTTTGGCTGGAATGGAATGAAATCCGGGCAGCGACTCTTCCCAACCGCCTGGTTGTAAACCTTGTAACAGGAATAAACACAAATAGAAGAGTCTCCTGCAAGTGGCCAAGAAACTGTGTGATGCCAGTTTTCTTTTCACACCTGTGACTATGACCTTGGCTTTTTCTATATAAAATATAATGTAATGGTTACATTATACATCAGAAGTCTAATAATCTATTTCATTATTAAATGGAGATTTTTTTTTTCTTTTTTAATGTGTTAGCTTAGGATAACGTTGTTCTTTAAGTAGAAGGAAACATTGTGGAAAAAATTCCATAGGTAATCAATTTAAGAACTTTTTTTCCAAAGGCTAATCTTGGAATGGGGTGAGGAAATTAATTTCACTCTGAGTGCTCCATAGACCTCTTAAATCAGTTTTGCCTTTAGCATAAAATGTTTGGGTTTTTTTTTTTCCTTATTTAGAATTTCAGAGAATCCTTTCTTAACTACTGCTTCTAGAGTGACCTAATAAATAACCTTCTTTTAAAATTCATAGTACATAAGTAGCTTATTCATAACATTATTTGTAAGTTTACTCATTTAGGATTATTATCATCACCCTGACTGCATTACATTGGATATCCTTTGCAAAAGGGCTGAGGGCACAGAAGCATATTTTCCCCTCCTGCAAAATTAAATGGGAAAACCTTTTAACCAAGAAAATAGAATTATGGATAGTCTACTAATAAATCTTGAAACACTGAACCTTTAATGGCCTCTCACCGCAACGGTGTGAGACTGAAAATACTGGACTAAGTGTCTACATAATGCACACATTAAATTGCTTGTTTAAAATAGTTTGGATTTAAAAAGTGTCCCGTATTTTGGGGAAAAAAAACCCCAAACGACAAAAATCGGAATGTTCAAAGTTTTGCAAGTAATTTTTTTCTTTTCATGAAAATGCTGGTGTGAATTTGGGCACTCTGAGATTTGGTTTTTTGTTGTTGCTCCTCTATGGTTTCCAGCAGATCCTTCCCCTTTCCAATTTTCCAGGCCATTTCATCTCCATGAAAATGTTGCAACAAAAGTCCTGACATATCCAATTCAAAGTTTCTCCAAGATTTTCACTATGTCAGGTTCTTTATGTTCTAATTTTCTGAAGAAAAAGCTAATTCTTGGGATGTCAAGATCTCTCATGGGATGAACTTCTCCTCAGCCAGAAAGCCCACCCGTGCTACCCACAGCTGTCCATACCTGCCGTGGAAGAACCCAGAACAGGGTCCACTGCGCCCTTCCAGCAGCCAAGACACATCCATTTGTAGTGAAGGGCTCCAAACCCATAAGGCTGATGAGTTAAAAATAAAATCATGCTACTGATGGACCTTCTCAGGGCATCCCACTGAGAACCACTGCAGCCCAGTAGACGCGCTGGCTGCTCCTCCACCCCAAAGGGTAAGAAACTGCTTTCCTTTTAAGCATGAAATTTAGAGTTTAGCTGAATCTAGGAACATAGACGTAGCACAGAAATAAATAAAGAGCAATAAATTAATGTCATTAACAATAGAGTGGGGTAGAGCATTTTGCGTGGTGGAAAGGAGAACCCCCAATGGCAGAACTGAGCTCCAGCACCCCCAAGGGAACGCAAGGCCTAGTGCTCCAAAGTCTTTCCAGCCCTTTTGGTTTTTTGAAATGCACTCAACTATTTCTTTTTTCCTGTAACTTTGACAGGAAATTAAAAGTCTGAATACTTGAAAATGTGCTTGTGGGTATTCTAAATAAACGCGGATAACTTTAATCAGTCCTGGAAACCACTATTCTCAAGGCCTGCCCAGTTGAATTGACACGTTCAGTAGGTCCCTTTCTCCAGCCCTACAAGCCTAATTTTTCCTAATATCCATTCTTAACCTCCCCTAGCACAACTTGAGGCCATTTCCTCTTGTCCCATCACCTGTTCCTTGGGAGAAGAGACCAACCTCCCCGGCTACACCCTCCTTTCAGGGAGTTGGAAAGAGCCAGAAGGTCTCCCCTCAGCCTCCTTTTCTCCAGGCTGAACACCCCCAGCTCCCTCAGCTGCTCCTCACCAGACTTGTGCTCCAGACCCCTCACCAGCTCCGTTGCCCTTCTCTGGACCTGAGGGCTTCATTCTTCATTCTTCTCCCCATCCCTGTCTTTCAGTTAGGGGGTTGGGTACCCCAGAAACAACTGGTCTTACTATTAAAGACTGAGGCAAAGAAGGCATTAAGTACCTAGTCCTTCTCCTCAGCCTTTATCACCATGTTTCCCTCCACATCCAATAAAGGATGGAGATCCTTCTTAGCCCTCCTTTTGTTGTTAATGTGTTTATATAAATTTTTTTTTCTTGTCTTTTATGGCAGAAACCAGATTAAGTTCTAGTTGGGCTTTGCCCCTTCTAATTTTCTCCCTGCATTACCTTATAACATCCTTGTAGAAAAGATAAAAGAATGGTGGTTAGCCAATTTTTTTTGTTCATTTGTTTCTTAAAGCTATGTGAATTCAGTTTTCACTGCGAGCCTCACGCTGAGTAGCTGTGTGTATGTTGTAGGATTTGTTTTAAGCTGTTGCTGTTGTAACACAACTGTCTCAGAGCAAGAAAAAAAGTATTTATAGCCTTTATGATCATGAAGGAAGAACAGAATGTCTGGCAGTAGGGCCAATAAAAATAGTAATTCACCTGCATCCCCTCATCCAAACTTCACTTACACAGATATACACCTTTAGTGCCTTTTTTCCTGCCTTGAGCCATGGAGAGGAGCTGGCTCAGGAGCATTAGAGTGGCAACACTGCTTATTCCAGCTTCCTCACTTATTTATGGTGATTTCTTCCAGATACGCTTTGTAGTAAGCAGGAGAGAACTATCAAAAGATAAGCAACAACTCCAAATCCTCTGCCCCATCAGGTAACTCCTGCCACCCTCAATCCTGGGACCCATCTGGGAAGGGATAAGCCATTTCCCAAAGAATGGGGTTAGAAGCAGTTTCACGCAGTCTATGGCCCTGCTGCAGTGAAAGCCCTTTGAAAACCTAGTTTAAGAACTGCTGTGTAAAAACAGTTTAAAAAAAAATTAAAGGCTTTAAAAAGGCCTTTGGACCCACCCAGAATGTCATTTCGGCTCCCATGGACAAAGGGAGCCAGATGAAGCCATGGCATTACCCAGGACCCCAGCCGGGGACCCCCACTGGGGCATTCAGAGAGGAATCCTGATGGAAAATAAGGGTGGACCGATGCTTTCTGATCCTTCTGCCCCCTCTCTCCTCTCCGAGATGTGTTTGTTTTCCCTAGTCCCTTCCCTCCTACAGCGCCTGGGCTCAGAGGAGAACCAGAATAGCCATTCCTTAATCCTCACTTTTTTTAGTTCTCAAAATTGTTTTGCTTTCTGCGGTGGCTGCACATGAGGTATATATTTATATACATTTAAAGCTAACAATCCCCACTGAGTCTCACAAGCTTTTACAGGATGCTATAAACGTATCACATGGCAAAGCAGGGATGTGAAGTCAAGAGGTGAATGCTGTCCCCCGAGACTCCAGATATGTATTCTGGGTCACAAGAGTGAAAAAACATAGTTCAAATTTAAGTCATCTCCTTCCACTGTTTTCTCTTATGACCCCACTGAGATCCTAACCAGGGTTTTTAGCTAATTTTTTTTTTAATTAGGCCTAGATGCCCAACATACCTAACCCATGCTCTAGCTAGATACCTAACACACAAGCAATCACGGTGCATTGCAAGAGCATCAGGGGTATGTTAGTCCTCATACAGGCAGTTTTCTAAAGGCTTGGCTTCTTTGTTTTTAAAAACAAAACTAAGCCACATTTTCTTAAATTTATCCTTTGGGAGAAGTCAAACCAGAAAGAAACCATACCCAACTAGGAACCAGGGACTTTGTGTACAGGTCTGCGTGATCTCACAGTGGCTTGGAAGAGTGGCTGTAACTGGATTAGCCTTTAATTAATACAGCAAAATAAGAATGTGATTTGCCAAAGATGTCAAAGTGCAGCTTACAGCTCTGAACAGAGCCAGTGTATAAGAAATTGATATTGATTTCCTCTGCACTGGGTTCTTTTCTTGTGAAGAAAGCCCCCACCCGTGTATCCCAGATGGAGGACTCTCTACAATACTCACAAAGCCGTTCCCATCTTCATCGAGGAAGGGGTACGCCTGCAGCAGAGCGTTGACAACAATGTTATATTGCTGACTGTTTGGGTACCTATGCACACAAGAAGGAGATATAAAAGAAATATGTGGTATTCTAGACGGTATTAGACACTGCCTGGAGTCTATACTGACAGATGTTACAATTACTATTTCCCAGACTGTCAACTCCCCTCCAAATAACAAAAGGAACAGCTTTAAGGTTTGTATGAAGTCCTCCTGTTGGCTTCACACCCTTAGATCCCTCTATTTAAGCAAACATTTAAAAGGTTTGTATGAAGTCCTCCTGTTGGCTTCGTGCCCTTAGTCACCTCTAAGCAAACATTTAAAGAGAATCATAGAATTGCTTGGGTTGGAAGGGACTTTCCAGATCATTAGAATCATAGAATTGCTTGGGTTGGAAGGGACTTTCCAGATCATCGAGTCCAACTACCAACCCAACACTGACAAAACCCACCACTGACCCATGTCCCACAGCACCACGTCTGTCCAGCTTTAAAATACCTCCAGGGATGGGGACTCCACCACTGCCCTGGGCAGCCTCTGCCAAGGCTTGATAACCCTTTCCGTGTACAAATTTTTCCTAATACCCATCCTAAACCTCCCCTGGTGCAACTTGAAGCCATTATCTCAAGAAGAGGCCAAATCCCACTCTCTCTACACGTCCTTTTGGGGAGTTGTAGAGAGCGATAAATGGCTTCACATTCAGTTGAAAATTAACTTCTGCAGGCAATTGGTAATGCCCCCACATAAATCTAACAGTGTGTACTCACAGCGATCCTTCTAGGTATTTTGTCATGTCTGCTTGTAAAAATTCAATAATCCTTATTCTCATACTGTGATCAGGGCATTTTTTTTCTGCCAACAGGCACTTGACGTCGTAAGGGAAGTCTGGCAAAGCATAAGAACTTGTCCACTGCAGCGTCTTGTATCTTGCAAAAAATGATTTCAGATTTTTTCTGTAAAATGAAAAAAATACATCACCATGATGATCTTCTTTTTCTATGGGAATGCAAGAGGGAAAGAAAAACGCAAGCAAAAATTCAACTTCCAGAGGGAAGTTGTTGCTATCGAAATTTGAGGCTTGCTCTCTTTGTTTCAGCATAAAGAACACCCTCAAAAGCTGCAATCAAAATATCTGGGGTTAAAACCAGATGTCAAGTGTGAAATGTTTTAATGAGTGGATGCTGAAAGGTGGTCACTAGTTGAAAGCAGAAGGCAGAGCAGAAGTCCCTGGGGACTTGCTACTGTTGCAAAATAACTTTGTCATCATCTGTAATGGGTTTCCTACCATTTCTGCTGCCTTACTTGTGAAAATAAGCTAAACCACTTAATTTAATCAAATGCTATAGAATCATAGAATGGTTAGAGTTGGAAGGGACCTTAAAGGGACCTATACACAGCATTATGATGATCCTAAGGGTCTTTTCCAACCTAGATGATTCTATGATTCTATTAGCTAAGAGTATCCTCCCAAAGGTGAAAGCAGCGAAGGGATGAAGGTTGTTGTCATCAGCATGTGGCTGGAAACAAAGCAGACATTAAGTACCCACAGCTCTGGTCCCAAGAAGACTGTCAGCACCGTTTAGAAATGGCAGGCAGGACATCATCACCTGGCTACCCAAGGGCTTCTCGCCTCCAGAGAGCCTGCTAGATGTGAATTCTGAAGAAACATGGGGAAAAGTAGAGATAAATGGAGCTGGAGGACAATCAATAGCCACCCGAAAGGAGGATTGGCTCTGGCAGCCCTAGAAAGTAGTCAAGGCCCAACCAAGAAAATTTCAAATGAGAGGTGCCAAAGACACCTGAGGAGCCCTGTTATGTATGTGGTATCACTTGCTTTAATTTAAATCATAGAATCACAGAATTTCTGAGGCTGGAAGGGACCCTTCAGATCATCAAATCCAACCATGAGTCTAAGTCTGATAAAAAACCACCACTAACCCATGTCCCTCAGCACCGTGTCTGCCCGGCTTTTAAATACCTCCAGGGATGGGGACTCCACCACTGCCCTGGGCAGCCTCTGCCAAGGCTTGACAACCCTTTCAGTGACAAAATTGTTCCCAGTATCCAATCTGAACCTCCCCTGGTGCAACTTGAGGCATTTCTTGTCCCATGGCCTGTTCCTTGGGAGAAGAGACTGACCCCCCCCGGCTACACCCTCCTTTCAGGGAGTTGGAGAGAGCCAGAAGGTCTCCCCTCAGCCTCCTTTTCTCCAGGCTGAACACCCCCAGCTCCCTCAGCTGCTCCTCACCAGACTTGTGCTCCAGACCCCTCACCAGCGCCGTTGCCCTTCTCTGGACCCGCTCCAGCACCTCAATGTCTGTTTTGTGGTGAGGGCCCCAAAACTGAACAGAGCCCTCAAGGTGGGGCCTCCCCAGGGCCCAGCACAGGGGACGATCA
>NW_015090843.1:332017-370440 GCF_001431845.1 Calidris pugnax | reverse complement strand
CTCAATGTCTGTTTTGTGGTGAGGGCCCCAAAACTGAACAGAGCCCTCAAGGTGGGGCCTCCCCAGGGCCCAGCACAGGGGACGATCACCTCCCAAGTCCTACTGCCCACGCTGTTCCTGACACAAGCCAGGATGCTGTTGGCCACCTTGGCCACCTGGGCACACTGCTGGCTCCTGTTAGGCCCACAGGCCACCAACACCCCCAGGTCCTTTTCTGCCGGGCAGCTCCAGCCCCTCTGCGGCCTGTGGCCAGATCCATTATCCCGCTTGCAGGCCCATCAGCCTGCTCTGAGCAAATTACTTCAGGGTGTTCCGATAGTAAATCTGTTACACGATACTCAAGAGCTCCAGAACACATTTTTATAGATTGAATAAATGTACAAATAAACCTGCAGCAGGACATCACTCCTGCAGGAGAACAGCTGAACCGTCACATTGGGAAGAGTGAGACAGGGATACGTTAGAGATGTCATTTGATAAACAAACACCTCGAGGAAAGGCAGACAGGACATATAAACCAACCAATAAAAGGTTGGTTTTTCACAGCAGAGTCAGGTATTTACAAGTAATGACAGCCTCTGTCATAGCAACAAGATAAAAACAAGGCTGCCAGGAGCCATCAAAGTGCTGGTACTCTGGTACAGAAAGGCAGGTACAGGGGAAACGTATTTATTGACTCATCCTCTGCAGCTATCTTATTGTCTTCACGGAAAAGCACTGCTTCAAGATTAATCTTCTTGGGAGATTAACAGAAAGACTGGCTGGTTTTACTTCTGCAGTTGCCAGCAAAAAGTTATTCCACTGATGTCCTCCAAACCTCATCTAGTTATGCACATGCACAATTGCAACACATACAAAATAAAATCATACAATTTCTGCATGCACTTACTCTCTATTTTTGTGTTTAAATAGTCTTCTTTGATATTTTTGTATTATTTAGTAATTCAGAAGGGTGTATTTAACACAGTTGTGAGGACTATCTATATCGGAAAGAGAGAAAGAAGCTTTGAGCCAATTCACCAGCACTAATAATCTGTAAAAGCACCCACAAATTCATTTTGAGCAAAGCCACGGCAGCTATTGAAGCTGTAGTTGCACAGGGCTATTTTTGGGGGTGGGGGGATTCAGCACAAACAGTTCTTCCTTCCAGGTGGGATAAATGAGGTGACAAGAGGCTACAAGTGTAACCCTGGCCAAATATCAACCATTTGAACCAACCCCACTGAATTATACTAATCCTTGGTGGAATTGAGTCTAGAAGGACTTAGATCAACCACTCTGCCACCAAATAAATGGGTGAGGTGGGGACCCACACTAAAGAAAAGTGGAAGTTGTCATTGTTCTTAGCTGTTTTTCCAGATCTGGCCTGGCTGATGGAAAATGGGTACCTGCCCTCCTCCTTATTCAGAATAAGACAGTCCAAAGTGTTTTATTTGCAGAACCACCTCCCTGTATTACTACGACTTCCCTTTCCCGATTTATTAAGGCGAGAAACTGTGAGGGCGAAACACATGCACAAACTTTAAACATTCCAAATTTAAAGCAATGGAAAAAACCCCACTACTTGATCTAATAGAAATACTAGATTAACATTATGCCAAAATATGAAAAATGGCCACCGTTAATCTGGTGTGAAAAATCACTTTTCACCATGGCACATAAATCCATAGATGGGAACTTGAGTGAAAAACAAACAAAACAACCAAACAACAGTTTTCAAAATACGTATTTTAGCAGAAGAGACAGGGGGTGTTACTTTTACACTCTAGGCCAGGAATCTATCATTGAATTACAGTCAAAGCAACTTCTTCTGTTTCCATAATCAAATTTCTAAAATAAACGTCTTGTTCAACCCTTCACAACCTACTTATAGCCAGCATAATCCCCTCAAGCATATAAAATATTAAAATTTTCCATCAGTTGTTGAAAATGCAGTGAGTACTGCAGGGAAAGGCAGGCAGGAAGAAAAGGAAGAAAAGACCCCACCAAAATATTGAACCGAAACTCTATAATATTGCATTTCTCAGTGTGGGTCAAGTCATGGACGTACCTCAACAGCAACATTCAACTCCAGAAACAGTATACAGCTAAGGATGAACCCAGTGCAGCAGTCAATGGATGCAAGGGCTGCTCAGTTCCACCCTCAGTCACAGTCACTTAAAAGAGCTGTTTTGGAGAAAGACATTTGCCAGCTTCTCATCTCACCTTTACAGAGAAGCCCTCATAGAATTTACTCAGGTCTTCTACAAATTATTACAGCTCCACTGACTTTTAGGGCATCTACTACTTCACTGAGAAGCACAATTTCCTTTTACTTCCCTCCTCTTCTGGTCCTTTGCCCCACGGTGAATTGTCACCGCTCTCTTGGCGGTCCCTTTCCCTTAACAGGCCATTATGGGCCTTCAGAAGTTCCTACTGACAGTATTTGCTGAGAACATTTCCTAAAAACAGTCTATTCTGAGTTACACCGATTCACACAACCCATTTAAAACTCTTACATACAGCACAAGGCAAATTTCTCATCATTAATTAAAAATAACCATCCTTTAGTAATACAGGCTAAAAACTATCATTGCGAGATCATTTTAATGGTTTATTGTGAGGGTGTTAAGTGATTTGGGTTTGTTTCATTGGCAATGATGCTGATGGGATCTTTGGGTTTGGGTTGTTTGTTTTGTTCTTTTGAATCTTGCAGCAGGACTTAATTTTTTTTATTTTTAACTACGTGGTTCACTAAGCCCTCTCTTCTGTTCCCAGACAGCCTTACTCTCAGCTCCTCATTATTTTTTAAAAGTGATTAAATAGACATTTTTACAGCAAGACTGCCCCTTATCTCGGAATATTAGGCTGATGGTGAAGCCATCAGTCACATCTCTGGGGGAGAAATTATAGCAGGGGGGAATAAAGGGGGTTAAGGACCAGCAGAGAAATTTAAAGCATCGCAAACAAGAAAACAGTTGCCTTGAAAGAGGAATGAAAGACTGTGCACTAACTGCCCATCTCAAAGGGGAAAAGCATGTGTAGGGAGGGAAAAAAAAAGCCCAACAAAACTTCCCCATTGCCCCTAGTTTTTAAGATGACATATTTTGATATTCAAGGAAAGTGAGCACACAAATGGAACCATTATGGCTACTGTCCCGAGGGCCTCAAGCACACAATTTCTTTTATAGCCTTATTCCACTCTGTAATGATGAATTTGCCAGATTGCTATTGAAAATGCATCTTTAAAAGAGGATTTTTAAAAACTAGACAAATAAAGACAAACTTGTATCTCGCCCTCTGCATGAGGCAACATGAGACCATGAGCAAGGACTGAGGATACAGAGCAGAAAAAACACCGTTTGACTATTGCATTAAATTGAATCCTAATAAATTTCTGCTCCTGCTGTTTTCTAAATATACTCGAACCTGTCCTCCAATAATTAAGATCACTTTTTGTAAACTACATGTAGTCTTAACAGAGCAAAAATAAATGTTTATGTCATTTTCAAAAGGTAAGGAAAATTTAGTAAGTGCATTATAAACTCACTTTTGCTTCAGCACTCTGTGATCAATTAGTCCTTCTTCATTTTCAGTTGTGCACAGATATTTTTTCTGCTCCAAAGGACCAGAAGAATTTGACATTTGTCTGTCAATAGCCCTGAAAGAAAAAAAAAAAAAGGAAAGAAAAGGAAAGAAAAAAAGGATTTTCACCATCAAGTTTTGTGCAGCACATAGAAAAGAGTACAGGGATTGCACACTTGAGGTCTAAGATAAATCGTACATGCGGTGACATTGTCTTCTTCCTGCACCCCAGGGTCCTTCCCTCCAAGGATGCAGGACAATTTACCCAAGGGGTTTCATAAATACTTCCACAAGGAGAAGAAGATGTATCTACATGAGCAGTTTAGTTCTGCTCATGAGAGAAATTTGGCTGGAAATCATAATTTACCATGCTTTGGTTTGCACTGTGGAGTCATCTCAGGGTGCACAACCTGGAATCCTTTTGGATGAAGGCAAATGCTACAGAGAATGCTCTACAGATCTACTCCTACCATGCTACCACAGTGCACTAATGTGGGCTTAGTGCTAGAGTCCTTTCCTTCAAAAAAGAGCATTTTGAAACCATGAGAAGCCATTCTCCACTGCCATGATTCTTGGCCTTAGAGGAGAACACCCTGAGGACTCAGGACGTCTCTACTCAGCCAAGATTTCCAGAAAAAATAATAGATCAGAATGGAAGGGAGACATGGGGGGAACCACATCAACCAAACAACAAACCCAAAACCCCAACCAATCCACACCAAAACATGCAACCAAAAAAACCCCACAAATAAACAACCTCATCTCCCTCCCAAAGAAACCCCAAACCAACAAAAAAAAAAAAAAAAAAAAAAAGAAACCTGCTCAACTAAGAGCCAGAAAATGATTCATGAAGACAATCTCTGTGGAATTTATTTTCTAAAAATCTATCCAATTCCACACAGTGTAATTATTAGATGCTTATACCTAGATTGATTGCAGAGCTTCCTTTGAAAGACTGAATTTAAACACACCTGTGAAACAGACACTATCTCTGGCTGAATCATGATTTTACTCCAAGACTTGCAAACATTTAAAAGTAAGCGCTTCAAAAGCTTAATACCACAAACACAGAAAACTTTAGCTGTAGGAGAAGTTTGATGATGCTTCATCCAAAAGAAAACTAGGTCCTAGAACTGGAAACGAAGAGCAGTTTAAATTAATTAATGGTGATGTTCAGGAATGCTGATGCCCTGTTTAAAGCCACAAGGAAATAACCTTATTTTGCATCTCACATGTTGTTAGGGCTAATCAAAGCATAAAACCCAGTTACGACTCACAGCTGAAGAACAGGCAAATGCCAGTTTTAAAATGCTATGAAAAAAAGACAGGGATACCCAGATTGATGCTTTCTGGGCTTTGTACAAACTTACCCACTGATTACTTCTGGGAGCTTTGGAGGAGCTGTTTCACAGCAGCATGGAAGGGATTCTGGCCCCCTCCTTTTCTGCTGGTATTTGTGAATGAGGTCCATCAGCACTGCCTGGTGCCCGATCTTCTTCACCAGCTGCTGCACCATGCGATCGTTAAGAGCCAGAAGAGCTGCCCCACTCACTTCTTCTTCTGCAGATTGAAGGGGATGAAAGCATTACTGTAAAATAACTTTACGGTAACGTTCTCTGTGCCTAAAAACAAGACGATGGAGGACAGGTCAAAGGTATGGATGCTTTCGACTTCTGATGGTCTTCTGCAACTGCTAAAAAGATGATGTTTTAGCCCCTGTCCTTTCCCAAGCAGCACCAGGAGTCCCAGTCCCCCCTTCCCCTGACAAAAAGCCAAGCCTGAAACACCCAGAAGCAGGAAGCTGACGGTTTTAATGCTTTAAATCAGGCCTTGCTGAGACAAAGATCTTACACAGCAGGCTCTTACTTTATTAATGAGGGACAGCAAGCTTTTTAAGAGAGCACACCACAAATAGCCTGCTCCCATAACAGTTCCTCATGCACTCTTTTGTGGAGTGTTTATATACTCAGGCATAAAACATTTACCCACTACAGCTGCGTTATTTCAAAAGATTTATACAATATAAAAAGGGCCCTGTCAAGCCTTTTAGACTGCCAGCCCTGGTTGGAGGTGTATCTATTTACACACAGGCTTAATCTCATCCCCCAGCATTTCTCAGAGGCTTCATAAGAAATCAGCACACTTATTTTGTGATTTACCAGATCTATGTCAGTTCTCACCCTAATAAATTTCTATAAAAGCCTGAGGTTAGCATATATACACATGCCACAAAACAAGGTAGGCAGTGCCAATTAAAGGCATCGAAAAAAAAAAAAACTAGACACAACCCACACAAACAACAAAAATGCTTACCACGAAACTTAGGAACTAGTTCTCCTAAATTTCTCTGTCTCAACCAGCTGCAGACTTGATCAACCGACCAATTTTCCATCTTCAGGTGCTGCAATGTTAAATTTCACTGTGAAATGAAAAGAGAGGATTGTTATTTTTTTTTTTTTTAAGCTGAACTCTAAACTGAACTCCGACATTTGTTAGGGAAAAAAAGGCACTTAGCAAATAATGTTACATTTACATGCTCTGAAGAAAAATAGCACGAAATAATCCAACTAGTGCCTGTTGCAAGTGGCAGTTGCCTTGGATCCCTTTCTTCACCTCCTCTCCCTTCCCTGCTTTCCCTCTGCTCTCAGAGACAGCCTCATTCCTTATAAAACATGACCTGCTCCAGTACCATTAACACCCAGGTTTCCACACAGAGAAGAAAAAAAGGTGTGAAATTCTCCACCACCAGGCTCCTCAGGAAATGGCTGACATTTTACAGAAAGAAAGAGAAAGAAAAAAAAAAAAACAAACCAAAAAACAACACCACAAAAAACACCCCACCATCAGAGAAGAGTCTGTCACATATATGTTTACAGTAAATCAAGCACCTTAACCCTCTCTGCGCCACCAAGCAGGTACCTCAAGCAAATACTTAACCCTCAATTACCAGCAATTTGGAGCAATAAAGCTCCTGGGCAATGGAGGGGAGGGGACTACTCCTCATTATTATTTGCTAGTCCCATCCTTTGGGAGTCCAGGGTTTCCTGGGAAGATCCAGTGGGAGTCCTGGGAAGGAGGAGCACCGGGAGCTGGTACCCAAGGTGTGGATCCCAACCCCTGGATGAATCACTCCAACATGAATCCTGTGCCCCTTCCCCCAAGGATTGGCTCGAATCACACACCAAAATCATCAGCAACCTCCTCAAGAGAAAGAAGATGACTTGTAAAGACAAAGCTTGTCCTGCTCTGCCAACTCCTTGCCAGCAGAAAGCTCTCTCCAAGGGTGATTTCCTCATTGGTGTGTTTTAGTTCTACTACAGAAAGGAGCACCAGGTGCTCCATGACCACGCAATCCACAGCTAACGATGTCGGAGGAGATTATTCAGGCAGATTGGCTCGAATCACACACCAAAATCATCAGCAACCTCCTCAAGAGAAAGAAGATGACTTGTAAAGACAAAGCTTGTCCTGCTCTGCCAACTCCTTGCCAGCAGAAAGCTCTCTCCAAGGGTGATTTCCTCATTGGTGTGTTTTAGTTCTACTACAGAAAGGAGCACCAGGTGCTCCATGACCACGCAATCCACAGCTAACAACATCGGAGGAAATTATTCAGGCAAGTTTTTCAGACGAGAATGTGACTGTCTGGCATCATTGGCTAAACATTTTCTTTCTGAAAATACATTTTCTTTCTGAAAATACATCGGCGCAGGTACCCCGAGCCCACGGCCAACTCCAGGCTAGCCTCAGGATCCACCCACACGAACCTCGTCAGGATCTGCTCCACCACACTACAAAAAAAAATAAAATAAATGCTCACCATCCTTGAATTAAAACATTTCTATTTTCACCCTTCTACACCAGAGACCCCCAAAAGAGATGCACCTCAGCTTAAGCTCTGGTGCCAGGAGACTTCGGCAACTTAAAGGGGTTAAGTTTAAGAGGAATGTCTTTCTGAATTACATGAGTGGATTTAATTTGATATGACAACAGTAGCCATACAACTCCTCCCCCAGGCTAAGCAGCAATAACAGGGTGTGAAAAGTCATTATTTGTTGAGAACTCTGGTGTAAATTAAAAATCACACCTTCCTGTCACACTTCTTACTTCCTTCCAAAGAGTAGGGAAAAAAAAAAAAAAGAAGGCTCAAAAAACTTGAAAGATAACCCCAAATGCAAAGCAGAAAGATACTTGCCTTATCAACCAAGCAGTGTAAAAGTAGAGAGATACATTAAAATGGTGGAAAGGTCACTGTTTCATCCTATAAGAAGGACTGGCATCCAAGAATGGTCCCGATAAAGAAGACGAGCAGATACCAACGTTTCAGAAAGTGTCAAGCAAACTACAGCCATGGACAACAATATTCACATTTAGCCCCGTGTGGCTGACTGCACAGCAAAATGCCCATTTGCACATGCAAAAAAGCAGGCTTTATGTTCCAGGGGGAGGAAGGAATTGCTTTAACAGACCTCTGCGTGGATGTCACTAAGGTTGGAATTAAGGTTAATTTTAGCACATTTTAGTACCAGAGTGGGGAATGTGATGTGTGCACATCTATACATCACAGCTACATGGTGTGTTTTGTACAGGACAGCTCTCAAGTATAGCCATGGGTCTGAGATACCCCAACCTCTAAAAGAGTTACTAGCTGGGCCCAGAAGTGTTTACCCGGCAGCAAAGAAACAAGAACTTCAAAAAAGTTCTTGAATCCTTCTGGCATTTTGATCAGTTGGATGAATCAGCCAGGTAGAGGAGTGAAAGTTACTGGGAAGACGTATAAGGAAACCCTGAAACTGAACAAACTGCCCTCATGGGTAAAGAGGGGTGACTGCATGCAATCAGTTTTGGCCACCTATTGAGAACCTGTCCAGAGAATCATAGAGTTAGGTGACTGCATGCAATCAGTTTTGGCCACCAAGTGAGAACCTGTCCAGAGAATTATAGAATGGTTTGGGTTGGAATGGACCTTAAAGAGCATCCAGTTCCAACCCCCTGCCCTGGGCAGGGACACCTCCCACCAGACCAGGTTGCTCCAAGCCCCATCCAGCCTGGCCTTGAACCCCTCCAGGGATGGGGCAGCCACAGCTTCTCGGGGCAACCTGGGCCAGGGTCTCACCACCCTCACAGCAAAGAATTTCTTCCTAATATCTAGTCTAAATCTCCTCTCTTTCAGTTTAAAAGAATTTCCTCTCATCCTATGGCTCCCTTCCCTGATCAAGAGTCCCTCCCCATCTCTCCTGTAGCCCCTTTAGGTATTGGAAAGTTGTTATAAGGTCTCCCCGGAGCCTTCTCTTCTCCAGGTTGAACAACCCCAACTCTCTCCGCCTGTCTTCATAGGAGCGGTGCTCCAGTCCTCAGAGCATCTTTGTGGTCCTGAGGTCCCTTTTCAGGTGGTCACTGCATAACTGGGAAAACTAGAGCTTGCTACACCTTACGAACAGTTAGGAGGATGCTCACAGCTCATCAGCACTTTGAAAAAGCAAAGCAAGTGACTGCGTTTGACACACAGGAACCAGGTCTGAGCAGCTCAGGCGAGGACACCTCTGGGTTTTGTGTGGCTTGTGTTCAAGTCAGACAGATGTGGGATGGCTGGGGGGCACGGCCGGTCTCTCCTGCACTAGCCCTTCCTTCCTCCCCCAGTGAGCTGGGCAGGACACCCCTGGGCAGGAGGAGTCATGGACCTTCTCAGTAAGAGATGCTGATTTCTTTTGGCAATAACCAAGTCAAAGAGCAGAGCAGTGCACGACGATGCCTTGCACTTCTGGATTTCTCTCCTAGCATGATGGAGGATCGCTGAATTACATGGTCCCTAACTGCTGACAGCACTCCTCCTCCAGTTTATCCATCACAGGGATGCAGAGACGATGATGAATAATTAAATTTCAACACATTTCGCAACGCACATTTTTTGTTTTGCACTATTAATTCATAATGACGGATCCAGTCAGTCATGGATTGTTGTGTTAAGGGATTGTGTTGGCATGTGAAGCCAGGTGAGGTGGGTATGATTGAGCTAGATGGTAAAAACAAACCAGGCTGTCTCATAGGCCTAATTTATACACTAGAAGCTGCAGTTTAACTAATTTGGCATCTGTCAGTGCAACTCTTTATGTATCAAGCGTTCTAAAGGATGAACTAAGTAAAGCAGCTTTAAACCAAAATAGATATCCCCACAGTGTGATTGCATTTTCATTTAGTTCATTGATGTTTAGGGCATACACAGCCCATTTCTTACAGTATTGACACACTGAACAGGTCATTTTAGTCATTTTAGTCTGGAGAAGAGAAGGCTGAGGGACGATCTGATCAACGCCTATAAATACTGAAAGGGTGGGTGTCAGGAGGATGGGGCCAGGCTTTTTTCAGTGGTGCCCAGGGACAGGACAAGAGGTAATGGGCACAAACTTGAACATAAGAAGTTCCATCTAAACATAAGGATGAATTTCTTTCCTGTGAGGGTGGCAGAGCCCTGGAAGAGGTTGCTCAGAAGGGTGGTAGAATCTCCTTCTCTGGAGGTACTCAAACCCTCCTGGACATGTTCCTGTGGGACCTGCTCTGGGTGGACCTGCTCTGGCAGGGGGTTGGACTGGATGATCTCCAGAGGTCCCTTCCAACCCCATAGCATTCTGTGATTCTGTGATTACTGCTCGCTGCCTGGGTGCTACTCTCTTTTTGTCTTATCCAGATGACTAAATCATGTAAACGTCCCTTCCAACCCCATATCATTCTGTGAATTTGTGATTACTGCTCGCTGCTTGGTTACTACTCTTTTTGTCTTATCCAGATGAATAAATTATGTAAATGCTCCACATCTGATACAAGAAAGTTAGTTGAAACCACCAATGGAAAGATAATCAATAATCTCTATCTGCACGATGGAGACAGGGAACTGGAAATTTTGGACATCTATAAACTCCAGTTTTGTTGTGATAGCGTAGCTGTGACACAAGTAAAAGAATTCACAAGCCCACTTCAGAGGACTGTTTCATCCTGTTTTTTGCCCCTTTTTTACCTAGGCTGATTCATGGTGCCTTGAAGAAAACCATACCCTAAACACACTAGGAACTTTTAAATATAACCAATTGTTCTAGTGACAGGTGTGTAAATTTCCCAGTCTAAGGATCTACTGAGATTGTGCCCTTAGACGACCTATCAGTTAACAAGCCCACAGTTAATTGCTGTATATCCATGTTTTTTCAGGACTTCCAAATAGTTTCTGTAAAGAGGAACCTCTCAGTTTGAGAGATTCACTGTGGGTTGCCCCAGAGCCTCTTGGTTAGCACATGGGGTACGTGAAAACTTCTCTTAAACCCTTGCTTCAGGTTAGTCTGAGCTGGGTTTGGGAGTATACCTTATACCTTCAGATTGACAGTCATTGCAGAATGGGGTGGGATAGTCATTTGGAGTGGTGGAGACATCAGATAAGTCAGAAAACTGAGATGACCTCAGTTTATGAGCCTTTTCCAGGAGAGGGACCAGGGGTGAGGATCTCAAGGGAAAGTAAACACCTCACTTCAGGCTGAAAATAGGTAGATGTAGTGCATTCAAACCAGCCACATGATGCTCATGTTATGCTTGTATGCTGAATTAATGAAGTTAAACTTGTTTTCCAAACGAGCTAAAAGAAATCAGCTTTGTGATTCAGTCTCAGGCGGTTACAACAAATATGGGAAAATGTAAGGGTTTGCTGATGTAGCTTTGTTTCACTCATTCTGTGGCTCCTAAACCTACGCGTTTTATAAATAAGTCTTTTCTGACTGTAGGTCTTGTTTGCATTGCAGAGAGTCAGACTGAAGCAATACATCACCAAAAGAGGTGTGAAATTCTTCTGGTTGTGTCTTAAGTAGAGTGCTAATGTCAAAACATCATTTCACTGTTAAAATGCTAATAATTTCAAGCAAATGCGTATCCCAAACAGCATGGCAAGTTATTTGTATTTAGTTATACACGCTGGCCAAATACAGTAAAACATGACTTGGTGTACGTGGTTCAGCAGCCAAGGATAAGCAGTATACCAAAGCCTTTTTTTTCCTCCCAAAAAGTCACATTGGCTGATTTTAACAAAACCAGGAATGACGGCAGCAAACGGCACAGGGTGGGTTCTGTGACAGACTCTGTGTTTCTTCTTTCTCTGACAAATACCAGGAAAGTTCCATTGTGAAATAGTTTCTCTTCCCATAAATACGTAAGAGCATTGTCGTACTGATATTCCCAGTCTTCTCATTTGCAGTCCCAGTTTTCTCATTTGCATTATCCTTGGGATCATACCAAAAGAGAGCACAAACAGCTTCCTCACACACAGCCCATATGTACACGCTCACACAGAGATGTATTATTTGCAGTCCCAGTTTTCTCATTTGCATTATCCTTGGGATCATACCAAAAGAGAGCACAAACAGCTTCCTCACACACAGCCCATATGTACATGCTCACACACAGATGTATTAGTAAGCTTTTATGGATGCAGTAGTTTAAAGGCAGGAATGTGCACCCATGTATTTATGGACACCATAAAATCATAGCCTTTGTGAACAGAATGCAAGAAAACCTATTAAAATTGCTTTGTTTTCCTCTTTGAATGGAAGAGCAGAATAACCATTTCCCCAACCACTCAAATCACAAAATGACAGAATGCTCTGGGATTGGAAGGGACCTCTGGAGATCATCTAGTCCAACCCCCTGCCAGAGCAGGTCCCACAGGAACGTGTCCAGGTGGGTTTGAATGTCTCCAGAGATGGAGACTCCACCACCTCTCTGGGCAGCCTCTGCCAGGGCTCTGCCACCCTCACAGGAAAGAAGTTCCTCCTCATGTTTAGATGGAACTTCCCATGTTCCAGTTTGTGCCTGTTCCCTCTTGTCCTGTCCCTGGGCACCACTGAAGAAAGACTGGCCCCATCCTCCTGACACCCACCCTTTCAGTATTTATAGGCGTTGATCATATCGTCCCTCAGCCTTCTCTTCTCCAGACTAAAAAACCTCAAGTCCTTCAGCTTTTCCTCATCAGAGATGCTCTAGTCCCCTCATCATCTTTGTGGTCCTCTGCTGTACCCTCTCCAGCAGTTCCCTGTCCTCCTTGAACTGGGGAGCCCAGTAGTGGACAGGCACTGGTGGTGCTGCTGAGAAAGAGAAACAAGCCACTGACGCTGAAAGAAGCTGTCTCTGTCCCCTCTTCTGTCCCCCTCATTCTCCTGCCCCCACTTCACCTGGCAGCACAAATGCTCCATGGCCCTACGAGCCAGATTCAGGTCACCAACAGCACTGAAAACTGAGAAGATGGTGCCTTTTTTGTCACATCTTGTCCCTCACCCAACCCATCGTACAGTCATACGAATGCTTGTGCTGATGAAAGGGAGGTGTTGACACAAACATGGCCATGAGCTGCCAGGGGTTTCTGGGGAAGACTCCTTTTTGGTAGCAGTGTTGGCTTAAAATATCTACTGAACTAGTGCCTGATTTAAACAAAGATGTAAACAAACAGTTGTTTTGGAAAGAGCTGCCCTGATGTGAAGCATTACCTCCAGCTGCTTATTGCATTTTTGGGCTGGAAAGCTGTTAAAACCAAGCTGTTTGGGTACTCCTGTATGCCAGTTTATCCATGTGGTAGGTAACCACTGGCACAGGAGGCATCATACCTTAAATCCCCACAGCTGTGTTTTACTATGACTCTGATGGAAAACCCTGGACCTCTTGGAGTGGGTCCAGAGGAGGCCAAAAAGATGATCAGAGGACTGGAGCCCCTCTGCTGTGAGGACAGGCTGAGAGCCTTGTTCAACCTGGAGAAGAGAAGGCTCCGGGGAGACCTTAGAGCCCCTTCCAGTCCCTAAAGGGGCTCCAGGAGAGATGGGGAGGGACTCTTGATCAGGGAGTGGAGCCATAGGATAAGGGGGAATGGTTTTAATCTGAAAGAAGGGAGATTTAGATGAGATTTTAGGAAGACATTCTTTCTTATGAGGGTGGTGAGACCCTGGCCCAGGTTGCCCAGAGAAGCTGTGGCTGCCCATCCATGGAAACATTCAAGGTCAGGTTGGATGGGGCTTTGAGCAACCTGATCTAGTTGAAGATGTCCCTGCTCATTGCAGGGGTTTGGACTAGTTGACCTTTAAAGGTCCCTTGCAACCCAAACTATGATTCTATGATTCTGTGACTGTCATGCCAAGTGAGTCTTTATCATCTTTCTCATCTATAGAGCCACACTGGTCTCCATATTTGCAGCAGTTCTTGCAAATCATGCTGGTAGGAATGGCTGATAAGGGATGAAAGTAGGACTTCCTGCAGGTTAGGGGCTGGCTTGCCTCTGGTGTCCTCCAGATATTTCATCTCATCCATGCCTTATTCCTCCTGGATTCCTGGGCAATGGCTGGCACTGTGGTTTCTCCATTTTTTCTGAGGGTGGTGTTGCTGCTGCTGTTTGTTCAGGCTCAAGTCTTCTCAAAACTGAGTGTTCATCAGATCCAAGTTCAGTGCAGAACAGATTCAGCCTTTAGGCTCAGTGTGAGTCTGTGGGGCTCTGTCTACGTGTTTGCAGCAGAAACGACTGGGGCAGTCAGTTGTGAAGTCCATGCTTTGTCCGTGCATCAGATCCAAGTTCAGTGCAGAACAGATTCAGCCTTTAGGCTCAGTGTGAGTCTGTGGGGCTCTGTCTACGTGTTTGCAGCAGAAACGACTGGGGCAGTCAGTTGTGAAGTCCATGCTTTGTCCGTGTCTCACCACTGCCCGGCAGCTCATGACTCCCCAGACTCAACGGAAGAGAATGCAGTCATGTCTATTCATATGGAGTGAGGGCTTAAATCCTCTCTGTTAGTTTATCCTAACTTGTTGGACCTTCACCTATCTTCACTGATGTGCTAAAGGTGGGCACACAGGTTTCATTTACCATTTTGATGTGGATGCACCAATCTTTAGCAAGAGACATGTCTCACCACTGCCCGGCAGCTCATGACTCCCCAGACTCAACGGAAGAGAATGCAGTCATGTCCATTCATATGGAGTGAGGGCTTAAATCCTCTCTGTTAGTTTATCCTAAGTTGTTGGACCTTCACCTATCTTCACTGATGTGCTAAAGGTGGGCACACAGGTTTCATCACCATTTTGATGTGGATGCACTAATCTTTAGCAAGAGGTGAGGGGAGGAGGGGGAAATCAGCATTACTAGGCAACTTGAATTATTTAAGACTGCTGGTATTTGGAATTTTTCACATTACACTTGCAAATCTTGTATTCCTCATAAGTGCAGACAGATGTTTGGGTTTTTTTTTTCATATCTTCTTGCCTAAGTCGAGTTGGGAGTTCAGGATCTTTAATAACAGCCTCAAAATCTTGAGTCCTCCTCCTGCCACAGCGTGAGGCATTGGGTGCTGTGGTGCTGGAGCTCAGATGTCCTGTCATACCCCACCCCAACCCAGCACCATACAAGGCTGTGTCTAGAGCACAGCAAGGCACAGGACAGTTTCTCTGTGGCTGTAAAAAAGGTGTAGGCATCTCTGCAGAATATGAAGGTGGGTCACTCTTCATTCAGTAGAACCCATGGACACCACGGTTCCACCTCTGAGATCCTGGGTGAGCCTGGGGTGATGGTGAGGAGAGCGTGATTGCACACGCGGCCTCCAAAAGGCTCCTGACAATTATTTCTGTTCTCTTTTTCTTTGTAATTGAAAAATATGACAACCTCAGGGCGAGGACAGGCTGAGAGACTTGTTCAACCTGGAGAAGAGAAGGCTCTGGGGAGACCTTAGAGCCCCTTCCAGTCCCTAAAGGGGCTCCAGGAGAGATGGGGAGGGACTCTTGATCAGGGAGTGGAGCCATAGGACGAGGGGGAATGGTTTTAATCTGAAAGAAGGGAGATTCAGATGAGATTTTAGGAAGAAATTCTTTCTTATGAGGGTGGTGAGACCCTGGCCCAGGTTGCCCAGAGAAGCTGTGGCTGCCCATCCATGGAAACATTCAAGGTCAGGTTGGATGGGGCTTTGAGCAACCTGATCTAGTTGAAGATGTCCCTGCTCATTGCAGGGGTTTGGACTAGTTGACCTTTAAAGGTCCCTTGCAACCCAAACTATGATTCTATGATTCTGTGACTGTCATGCCAAGTGAGTCTTTATCATCTTTCTCATCTATAGAGCCACACTGGTCTCCATATTTGCAGCAGTTCTTGCAAATCATGCTGGTAGGAATGGCTGATAAGGGATGAAAGTAGGACTTCCTGCAGGTTAGGGGCTGGCTTGCCTCTGGGGTCCTCCAGATATTTCATCTCATCCATGCCTTATTCCTGCTGGATTCCTGGGCAATGGCTGGCACTGTGGTTTCTCCATTTTTTCTGAGGGTGGTGTTGCTGCTGCTGTTTGTTCAGGCTCAAGTCTTCTCAAAACTGAGTGTTCATCAGATCCAAGTTCAGTGCAGAACAGATTCAGCCTTTAGGCTCAGTGTGAGTCTGTGGGGCTCTGTCTACGTGTTTGCAGCAGAAACGACTGGGGCAGTCACTTGGGAGGTCCATGCTTTGTCCATGTCTCACCACTGCCCGGCAGCTCATGACTCCCCAGACTCAACGGAAGAGAATGCAGTCATGTCCATTCATATGGAGTGAGGGCTTAAATCCTCTCTGTTAGTTTATCCTAAGTTGTTGGACCTTCACCTATCTTCACTGATGTGCTAAAGGTGGGCACACAGGTTTCATCACCATTTTGATGTGGATGCACTAATCTTTAGCAAGAGGTGAGGGGAGGAGGGGGAAATCAGCATTACTAGGCAACTTGAATTATTTAAGACTGCTGGTATTTGGAATTTTTCACATTACACTTGCAAATCTTGTATTCCTCATAAGTGCAGACAGATGTTTGGGGTTTTTTTTTCATATCTTCTTGCCTAAGTTGAGTTGGGAGTTCAGGATCTTTAATAACAGCCTCAAAATCTTGAGTCCTCCTCCTGCCACAGCGTGAGGCATTGGGTGCTGTGGTGCTGGAGCTCAGATGTCCTGTCATACCCCACCCCAACCCAGCACCATACAAGGCTGTGTCTAGAGCACAGCAAGGCACAGGACAGTTTCTCTGTGGCTGTAAAAAAGGTGTAGGCATCTCTGCAGAATATGAAGGTGGGTCACTCTTCATTCAGTAGAACCCATGGACACCACGGTTCCACCTCTGAGATCCTGGGTGAGCCTGGGGCAATGTTGAGGAGAACATGGTTGCACACGCGGCCTCCAAAAGGCTCCTGACAATTATTTCTGTTCTCTTTGTCATTGAAAAACCTGACAACCTCAGGGTTTCTTTGGCCTTTACATCGCTTTGTTCTACGTTAACTAAGGTTTGTCCATGTTCCAGGGATGTACCTATGTTAAGATTAGAGGGTTGAGTGTGTCTTTACAGCCTTAAAGTTTATGAAGTATGTAAAATCCAGCTATATCTTAAAGGGATAAAAATAATCAATGTTGGCTGTTATTACTTATGTCATTAAAAATGTAATTAAGGCAATCAAAGGGTAGCACTGTGACTGCTAAATGAAGTTTCAAATGCTACATTACAGCAATACTTATACCACACTTATTCCATCATTTTTATAAATGCTTGTAAAGGTACAAGATATATTATCAATTATGTTTTGCAAAGCTGTCTGCAAATCCAGTTTTACTGAGAGGAAATAATTAGCTACATTCCCAGTTTTGACTCTTAGGATCTCTTGACATTAAAGAATTACACCAAACTGCTCCAAAGAGATTAACAGCTTTTCATCAGTATTTCTATAATGCCTGCCCCTGCTTGGGTAGGGAATTATGAAAGCAAGCCACAGCTAATTCTGTGTTAAACTGGGTTAGTTTAAGAACTGTTCACAACCATATCAACCTTCTTTGCTGTACAGACAACAAATTTCAGGAAAGACACCCCTGAAAGTCCCTCCAGCTGCCTGGGATCATGTGCGTGTATAAGTAATATTGTTATAAAATCTCATCTACAGGAGGAGGTTTTGGAAATACTGGGTTATTGTTCCCTATTTGTAAAGACAAAATAAAATAATTGAAGTCAAAGGAAGTTTTGGGGAAGTGAGAGCATGAACTTTGACCCCAGTACATGGGCTGAAATTGCACAAATTAAAAGCTTGTGGCTGGGAAAAACAGGAATAAAGGGAACAACTCCAAATGTTCAAAGACTACAAGAGCAATGCAGAACAAAAATGTTTTTTAAAGTTGCTTTGTAACCAGGAACGTTAAGGGGCTCCTTTGTGCCAAGCATGTCATACAGGTATTGCTGGTTCTGACCAAACAGCGATCAAATTTTATAGAATTTCAGCATAATAAAAGTATCATAAAACACTGTTGGAGCTAACAGCCTTATTCAACATAAGCAGGTGGTAACAAAACCGGGGTTTTATTGCAGTTTTTATTGACAGTGAATTCTTGCTTGCTATTTTCCTCCTATTTTCTGATTACTGTATGGTTGAAGGGCACCCTTACGTCTTTTGAAAGCAACAGCAATAATAAACTGCTGGGTTCCACAGACTTCCAAGAAAGAAAATAAACCATCTTCTTGTACCTGCCTGCTGGATCCTCTCCTGGCAGAAAACCAGACCTTATTTTATAAATACTGTTTCAAATACGACGTGCAATTGCTCTGGTGAAATGTCCCGTGTTACTGCCACTGTCAATTAGCAAAAAAATATTTTGCATTCAGCCCTTGTTGAAGCAGGGGATGAAGCCGTGCTCTGCTGAGCTGGTGTCAGAGCTGCGTTAGAGAAGGGGGGAAAGGACTGGAAGCATCGTGGTAGCTAGTATAGAGTCATGGAATGGTTTGGGTTGGAAAGGACCTTGAAGATCATCCAGTTCCAACCCCCTGCCCTGGGCAGGGACACCTCCCACCAGACCAGGTTGCTCCAAGCCGCGTCCAACCTGGCCTTGAACCCTTCCAGGGATGGGGCAACCACAGCTTCTCTGGGCAACCTGGGCCAGTGCCCTGATAATTATGCTGCTGGCTAAGTAGAGAGATTGATCTAACTTTTAAAATACACATGCTTTATAAACTTACAGAGTAGATCCTTAAGTTATGCTCCTCCGATAAATGGAATATAAGCTGTTTGTTGAAAAAATGGAGATTAGTTGAATAGCTGTGTCAGCAGCTACAGTTAAAGCTATATGTGAACCAATGGTTTTAATTACATTTTATCTAATATACATGGGGGTCACAGGAACTGGTCCAGTAGACTGGCAAAAGAAAATGTTAACTAAACCATCTGTCAACTTGCTAAAGCTTTGATGCAGGACACTTCCCAGTTATCCTTTCGATGACTGACATTTTCCTAATTCCATGCAAAATTATGCATTAACGTTTTTTGCTATAATCTCAGTGGGCTGCTATTATTCGGTGGTGGGTGTTTTTTTTTTTTTTTGTTGTGTTTGTGTTTGGTTTTCGGTTTTTTTTTGTGGTTGGACTCGATGATCTCTGAGGTCCCTTCCAACCACTACGATTCTGTGATTCTGTGATTCTGTGATTTATTTATTTATATGCACACTAAGACATCAACTGCAGACAAAACAATTTGTTACTGGCTCAGACTTCCTAATACACCTGGGCTTTTACAGCTTTGAATTAATAGTTTATCAGAAATTGTGATTCACTTTCAGTCCAAGGATAGCATATTTAATTAACATTTCACAAACCTTTTCCAATAATTCTATAACCGGGAAAAAAAAAATTGCACACATAGAATGTCTTGCCCCAAATATGCCTTATGCTAAAATCAGCTGAGGGATTAAATTTATTTCAAGTAAACAAAGTTTTACGACTTTGTAAAACCCTGATGGCTACTTCAGAAAAAAGACTTGAATCATAGAATCACAGAATATCCTGAGGTGGAAGGGACCCACAAGGATCATCAAGTCCAACTTCTGACTCCACACAGGGAGATGACCTCTGGAGATCATCCAGTCCAACCCCCTGCCAAAGCAGGTCCACCCCGAGCAGGTTGCACAGGAACGTGTCCAGGTGGGTTTTGAATGTCTCCAGAGAAGGAGACTCCACCACCTCCCTGGGCAGCCTCTGCCAGGGCTCTGCCACCCTCACAGGAAAGAAGTTCCTCCTCATGTTTAGATGGAACTTCCTATGTTCAAGTTTGTGCCTGTTCCCTCTTGTCCTGTCACTGGGCACCACTGAAAAAAGTCTGGCCCCATCCTCCTGACACCCACCCTTGAAGTATTTAATTAAGCATTCGTAAGATCGCCCCTCAGTCTTCTCTTCTCCAGATTAAAAAGACCCAAGTCCTTCAGCCTCTCCTCGTAAGAGAGATTACTGTGGATGCATTTGGAAGTAGCCTGTAGGCAGCTGAGGTATCTGAATGTGGCATAGCTTAGGCTTTCTGCTTGGTTATTGCTGCTAATTAATAGCTTTCTGAAGTACAAAGGTAGTTCTGAAGTCTCTTGAAAGTGGGAAATAAATGTCATACTGTATGGGGTTATTCTAAACCATGCCTTTGGTTCACAGGATGTCACATAATCCCACATTTAGGATGCATACCTCATTCTGCTACTGATTTACCAGAAATAAAAGCAGATAATTGCCTATTGGAAACTGGCAGGTCTAGAAAAGCTTACATTATGTACTGAAGGTTCCTAAATGTTTGACAAACTACATAAGAATTGCTCATTCTCCTATTCCTGTTTTTAGCGACTTTGAATAGAAAAGAGCAGCCTTTGTTCACAAGAACCTTTCTTCAATGTTTCTTAATGCCACAGATACTTTTAACAGAAATAAGACGAAAAAATAAGTCTATGAGTTGATACTTTTGTTAGGATAAATTCTAGGATACAATGATTAGTAACGACTCCTACAAAAAATGAACTACAAAGAACTTGAAAGGTGGTAAGTGCTGCAGATCTCCATTTTATATCTGATCTGGAAAATCAAATGCAGCCAGGGAGGCTGAGGATCCAGACTTGGGGGGGCTGCACCTAAACAGCCACATATATATATTTATGGATATTTCCTACTAACACACCAACATCTGGATCAGCCAGAGAAGGGAGTTGATCTGTGTAGTTGGCAGTGTATTTCTATATATACAGGTAGTATTTACATGTATATACATGTGTGTGTGCACCTACTGGGACAGAAATATGCAGGTGGCTACTGGGGACATGTACTACTGGTCAGCCCTGGGGACACAGAGCCGTAGCAGCCTTGCTACTCTTGGGCTGCTTCCCTAAAAATCTGGCCCTAATGGAAAGTTTTAAGCACTTAGAGTTGGGTTCGGTGGGGCTACCTGTGCATAACACAGCCCTAAGACTAAACCAACACCTCTGGTTATATAGAAGCACTTAGTACGATGGTAATTTATTTAGGAAATCAAACACAGGGGTTGGAAAGTATTGGATCAACTTCCCTCAATGTAAATTTCATATAAACTCCAATCTTATGCAGGCTTCAGGCTGATAAATCTCAGGCTGGCTCATACTCCCCTCTTCCTCTAACTTACTGTAAACAGGCTTAAAATCAGTTTTACAAGACTTATAGATTTCATATGTATCTCCAGTATGAAATGCTTTTATTGTGAGCCACCAATGTGCCTGTGCTGATGTATGGTCCGATGAAACTTGGTCTGGGGAGCAACATGCCTGAACTCTACCAGGATTATGAGATGCGCTGATGACATCCCAATTTGGAGTAAACTCCCAGAATTTTAGACCTGCTCAACCTATTTCTTCTTGTATTCATTCTGATGGCCCTTTTTTAAATGAAAAACACAGACTGACAGTGTGCAATGACTCATCAGATGACCTGGATTGAGACCATCTTCAAGGGTGGTGGGACTACCAGATCATGGAAGAGCCTGGGCTGAGACTCTTCCAGGACACATCAGCTCCAGCCTCCGTGGCCAGAACGGACTCCCCTTGGCAAAAGTGGAACATAATTTTATGGAGAAAAAGAGCAAACAAGAGGTAACCCCAGCTGCAGGCTGGAAACAACAAAATTGGCCCTGAAACGAGTGAGTGTTACACAGTTTTGTGATCAACCAATTAGGTTTGCCTTTCTAGGCTTATTTTGATATGATATAGGGAGAAAAAGGGCATAGGACATGGAGTTTCAGGACATATTTCTAGGATTTGAACAGGGCATGATGATTGCACAAGTGCTACATAATTATTCACTTATCTGGGAAAGGCTCTAAATGTTAGATGACAAGGGGTTATGCCATGGGTTTCCTTGTGGAATGCTAATTACTGCTAGCAGGAATTGATTTCACCGTGGATCAGCAGCTGCTGTTTTTTCCCAGTAATAATCATTTTACTCAGCATTTTCCTGCACTAAGATGCGCAGCAGACAAAAAATAAAATAAAAATTCGAGCCTGCTGCACGTGTGATTTTCTTAGATGAAATCCAAGCAGTCTTTCTTCCTTAAAAAAACGTGTTTGCAAACAGGGGCTGATAAGCTTGTTGGGCAGATGATTTCTATTAAAAACAGTTTGGCAAACATATGGATTAAGTCTTGCCTCTACGGAAGAACCCAGTTCAATTAAAGTAAATGGCAAGTGCATCGATTTTAGTTGTGAAGGGACAAACCCAGGACGGGTGGTAAAACGGTGACTTTTTAACCATTAGAGAGAACACAAAGATTGAAAACAGATGCTTTCACATATGGTGGCCTTAGACTTTAGCATTATGATTATTTTTTTTTTTTAATTCTGTAGGATGATCCTACAAGAAAAGGGTATTTAATGGCTAACAACAGTGCCCAAAGCACTGGCATATTCCAATACTTGTATCTTGCTATTTTAAACCAAATTTTAGAGAAAACTGTAATGCCTGTTACCCATTTCTAGCCATTTCTTGTTTTGATTGAAACAGTTCTTAAACGAAAGCTTTTTCTGTCCTCACAAAAAGGAGTTAAATCTCTTTGTGAACAAAGGTGTTATCAGAGACAGTACAGATTCACTAGGTGGCAGCATAGTTAGTAATTTTCTGAAAAATCTACCTCATATTCCATGTATGCCTTAGGTATTTTTTGGGCAAGCTGGATATCAAAGCAGATAGAAAAATAGCCTCTTAAAAAGCTAATATTAATAAAATAAATTCATTATTATATATCAGTCTTTCAGCACATGTATTAATTAAAGACTATGCTCTGTATCTGAGATAAATGACATTAGAGGTACAGAGGTAGAGGTACAGAACAGAGCAGAAGAAATGAAATTCCTAAAAAAGGGTTCCACCATAGTTTGTAATCATAGAATTGTTGAATCATAGAATGTTTTGGGTTGGAAGGGACCTTAAAGATCATCCAGTTCCAAACCCCCTGCCCTGGGGTTGGAAAAAATAGAAGAAGGTATTGTAAGTAAACTGAGTTGGCCCTGACCAAGGGAGGAATTTAGTCAAAATTGCACCTCAGGAGATATAATCACTGCCTGTGCTCTCCAGAACCAGGCACAGGGCAAAGGGCGTGGTGCCAGATGGAAGGACAAAGTGAGCAGAGAAGGAAGGTGACCTCCATGGCTGATCATTTTCCAAGCTATGATGGTGGCGTGAACCTGTAGCTGAAGTCATCTGGTTGGGTATGAGATTGAATACGGATCTTATCTGGTTGCAAGATCCTCTCTGATGTCATGGCTTTACTGTAAATACAGCTTTTTTTTTTTGTCTTTAGAGGAAAAACTAGGTTAAAACCTTCTCAGCAGGGAAAATGGATATGAAAATAAATTGGCAAATGGACTGGAATAATTCAGTCTTCTCAATTTCCAAAGTTCAGATGAACTGATCGTCCCTTCTCACCTCCATACGCACCTTGCAATCGACAATCATAGAACTCAGAACGGATAATGATGATTTACTAAAATGTTCTGTGAGCGAGCTCTTCCCTTCTACAAATCAATGTAATTATCCACTGATCTCTGTTTTGCAACGCTGCTTTCAGCCATTTCTGCTTAATCCGTGTTTGTAGCACCGTTTCTGGAGAACCCAGCCATGCAGTCCTTAGTCAGGCAACCCCTTCTTTGTCTGTTCAATTCCCCCTCATTAATGACTGTGAGATCACCTACTTTATATTCCAAACTTTAGGACTACTCCCTGCAAACCTTAGGACTAATTCCTTTTACTGGGACCAGTTCTGGGTTCCCTGGTTCCAGGAGGACAGGGAACTGCTGGAGAGGGTACAGCAGAGGGCTACAAAGATGATTTGGAGACTAAAACATCTCTCTGATGAGGAAAGGCTGAGGGACTTGAGTCTTTTTAGTCTGGAGAAGAGAAGGCTGAGGGGGGATCTGATCAACACCTATAAATACTGAAAGGGTGGGTGTCAGGAGGATGGGGTCAGGCTCTTCTCAGTGGTGCCCAGGGACAGGACAAGAGGGAATGGGCACAAACTGGAACATAAGAAGTTCCATCTCAACATGAGGAAGAACTTCTTTCCTGTGAGGGTGGCAGAGCCCTGGAAGAGGCTGCCCAGAGAAGTGGTGGAGTCTCCTTCTCTGGAGACATTCCAAACCCACCTGGACACATTCCTGTGGGACCTGCTCTGGGTGGACCTGCTCTGGCAGGGGGTTGGACTGGATGATCTCCAGAGGTCCCTTCCAACCCACCATTCTGTGATTCTGCCCTGTTAAGTTGAGCATATTTTTCTTACCATTTTTTTTCTGAGGTGACTTTGAGGTGTAATTCAGGGTTTTTTCTTGTTTCTTTTGCAACTTACTTTCCCCTGGGAAAGGACCAAGGGTGGTGGATAATGGAGAGCAACGTAGCCTTTAGCTAAATTCCAGTCCTTGTATTTAATCACAAGGACTGGCCACCATTCACAGACTTGCTCAGCACCACCCCCTGATGAAAATAAAATTGTCCCCAGTCAGGACTGACACTTGCTTTTAGACTTTTGGGAAGCAGAAGAGCAAAAGCTCAAAAATTGCCTGTAATATGTTGTAGATGTTGTTGTTTATAATGAAATAGAACAGATTTTGTATTTTTATAGTGCTTTTTTATATTTCAGGGGATAGGAGTAACAGGAAGTGCTGTATTCAGAGAAAATTTAGCAACTTTATTTCAAATTAAGCATAACACAGCCTAGTAACTAGAATCATGAATTCTGAAGTCCAGTAGAACAAAGATAAAATACAACACCTAAATATATTTTAGAAAGTGTACACATTGGTGTATGATATATAAACTTCTATTCATTTGTTCGATTCACTTTTCTGAGGGAAAACTGATAATATCTTCAACCTTTTTTCCTGAGCTAGAGGATCAGCTGTCAAAATTTCAGGCCTTGCTGATGCTCTCACTGGGGCGTGTGAAAGTCTTGTTGCTGCTGCTGCACTGGCATGAGGTTTCTCTGCTTTCTTTGGGTCTCCTCTCAGTCATCAGGACGCAGGCACCACCTTGCCTTCTGCATCTCACAAGTCAATATTCTGAGATTTTATCTGGGTCTTTTAGCCATGGAAATGGTGTTACCTTACCAGTGAGGGTTACAGGGATCAGGACAGGACTAGTGGTTCCCTCTGCCCTACCATGCCAGGCATCAAACCTAAATGTGCTTCAAGGCAGCAGAACCAAGAGAGCACTGAAAACCAAACAGGAACCCTACTGATGTCTTCTGCCATGGAGAAGGGAGCAGAAGGAAACACAATTCCTCCATCAGCTCTTGTGAGCAGAATAATTGCACGCCATCCGCCTTGCAAGAAGCTTGCCAAAAGGTACAGCTCTAAAACTGTATAAACAATTTGGATTAAGAAACACTAAACACATTCACACCTGCTTTCAAGCTCTGAATCTGCAGCTCTGCAAAATGTCATCTATTTGAAGAAAAGCAGATATTTTTCTTTCAGTAAACATCTGTTTGGGAACGATAAACTTGTTTTTCTGTCTCGTGGTTTAACCCCATCCAGCAACCAAGCACCACACAGCCACTAGCTTACTTCTCTCTACCACAGGATGGAGGAGAGAATCAGAAGAGTAAAAGTGAGAAAACTCGTGGGTTGAGGTAAAGACAAAGCAAGGCAAAGCATTCATTCACCACTTCCCATGGGCAGGCGGGTGCTCAGCCATCCCCAGGAAAGCTGGGCTCTGTCGTGCCTGAATAGTGACTTGGGAAGACAAACACCAGGCAGGCGGGTGCTCAGCCATCCCCAGGAAAGCTGGGCTCCGTCACGCCTGACTAGTGACTTGGGAAGACAAATACCATCACTCTGAACATCTCCCACTTCCTTCTTCTTTCCCTGGCTTTTATTGCTGAGCATGGCATGGAATATCCCTTTGCTCATTTGGGGTCAACTGTCATGACCGTGTCCCCTCCCTCTCCACAGGTGAGCAAACCAGACCTGTTTAAAGGAGGTATCCTGGGTTGAGAGACACAGGACTAACTTTTCTTCTAATGCTGGGGAAAATTGCACTTCTATAAGACTCCAGTGTCTGAATTTGTGAAAATATTTACTTTATAGCCAGCCAGGCTCTGTGGGATTCAAGGTCTTAGTGTTTTCAAGCCTTGCCAGGTGCAGGGACAAGGAGGAGCAAGGCCTGGGCATTTGACCCAGGCTGGCCAACAAGATTATTTCATACCATGAATGTCACATTCAATATAAATTAGAAAAATTTGCTACAGAGGGGGCTCTCCCTTGATGGTGGCAGGTCCAGACAACTCCTTGCCTTGGTGCTGGACCCCTGAGGCCTTCCCTTCCTCCTGAAGCCATTGCGCTGGCAGTGTCCGCCATTTGCTGTCCCTGCTGGGAGTGCACAGCTTCATACTGATATAATTGGCTGAGTATAATTCCTGTATTTTATATCAGTATCGGGATTAATACTGGTTCTTTAGTATTATTGTTAATTATTTAGTCTTAGTCTATTAAATCTATTTATATTTCAACCCTTGTGTTTCCTTGTGTTCCCCGATTCCCCCTTTCCGGGTGGGGAGGGGTCATCGGGTGATAGAATAATTGTCTAAATGACAATAGATTGTTATGGGTTTTCTCAAACCATAACAGGAGGCCAGTGTTTTAAACATCTCCCAGAATGTCTTTCACCAAAAGGCTTTCCTGTTTCCAGAGTTCACAGATTCTACTCCATAGAGTTCATACACATCACTACAGGGCTAAAGGCTTGTCAGGATTTCCAACATCCCCTCTCAACACACCAGCAGCCTGAAAAAGACGTCTGTAAAGAATAGCTTCATTATTTTTTATAAATTTTTTTAGCAGAAACATCGGTTGCAAGAGCAGGTTCAGATCAGAATGGCAGTATTTTGGGTAGATGTTGGGAGACTCAATAAGGCTTGAGTGTTGTGGCACATCAAGCATCTGTTGTCTGTGGCACGATGCTACAGAGGCTGCTGAGAGATTCTTCTGTGGAGCTCGTGCTCCCTTTTTGTGAATCCCTTCCCTGCACCGTGCAGCCATTTCTTCGCTAAAATTTGCACTGAGGATGTCATGGGAGGCTCATTGCCCTTCAGTGAACGAGTTCCTAAATTTACATAGTAATTTTTACCCTGATGCACTTTCAAAGTACCTCATAAAACTGGAATAGACTATTTCCTGTGCCTGCAAACTCCTCACAACCCTCATTGCTCCCTGTTGTGCAACAAATGGCTGCTCTGAATAACTGAGGACAAACACCGTTCTGCTGCATCTAATGCCACTGCCGTTGTAATTTTTTTATGTTTAGTACCTGCATTTTTTGAACATTGCCTTCTCATTGTCTTTTAAACCAGAATGCTCATTTCGAACCCAAACCCCTCTAATTAATAGCATGTGTGAAAGACTTACACTTGGACTATAAACCCTACATTTTGATAATGAAAGTTCATTACTCCACATGGGCCTGTGCTGCTGGTGGGTGTCCTACAAACCCAGAACAAAAAGGTCGTCCTTGACATGGGTTCTGGTGTCCCAGAGGTACTGTCTGTAGTGTGACCGCTTCTCAGCTTGGTTTGGAGTCACCCCCTCAGCTAGCCAGCCATGACTTGCCTCTAGAGCAAGGTCAACCTTGCGGCTGTTTGTCCCTGGAACCCCCACTTCACCACATGAACCCCCAAAGCCAGTCACTGCCTCTGGATGAGATCTCACCCACAGCTGGATACCAAAGAAAGAAAATGGGACACCAGCTCCACAGGAGTCATGGGAATGTGTCTGGATGCTGCAGGTACAAGGTCTCCTTGTTGGAGCCTACACGTGGTCAGTTGAGCCCCAGGCCATGGAGACACTCCTGTGCAGTCTTTCAAACCCATGGTCTTTCTCTGGTTCCTCAAGCCCCTTCTTCTGCTCTCCCTCTACTACGGCCTGATGTCTATAAATCCCAGAGCAGGAATCTCCAGTGTCTCCTGCCCCAACAACCCATCTTCTTAGTAGTTCCTTATTAAAAACATGGGGACATCCTTCCTTTCTGGGTGAGCCAGCATGCTTGAACCTTTCTGCTGTCATGAGACTGCATGTCCTAAGGTAGGGAGACAGAGGCTGTGGCAGTGCACAATGAAAGGATACTCATAAAACCACACTCTGCCATATTCTTCCATCCATGACAGTCCCTGACCCCAGAGGATCCCAGTCCAACCTTTCAGGGAAAGACAGTGAATTAGGAAACACTATGAATCGTGCTCGGTCAGTGTGCCTGGCACCAATTTCAGTGTCATCAAGTTCTTTTAAACATGTCACATACAGCTAAGAGGATTTTAGCTGAATTAGGCTGGTTACCAGCAAAGTTAGTAGCAGAACAGATTTTAAAATTTATTGCAAATCAGAAACATTTTTTTTCCCACTAAAGATATGTGGTTGCCCCATCCCTGGAGGGGTTCAAGGCCAGGCTGGATGGGACTTGGAGCAACCTGGTCTGGTGGGAGGTGTCCCTGCCCAGGGCAGGGGGTTGGAACTGGATGATGTTTAAGGTTTGGGCCTTCCAACCCAAACCATTCCATGATTCTATATGAATTTAAGCTTCTCTTGATGGAAGAAACTCAATGGGAATAGTAAGATGCTTCAGATCCCATGGTAATCAAACGGTGGAGCTAACCCACAGCTGATGACTGAATGAAAAAAGGAGGCTTTCATGTTTCTGAGAGCAGGTTACAGCCCATGCCATTTGACAGCTATGGGCAAGAACAGGAGTGCTGTGACAACTGGAAACTGCAGAGGGCATTTAAACTTAAAAAAAAAAAGAAAAAAGAAGAAGTAAACATTCATGCTGGAATTTAACTGGGAGACCAAGCTTAACTCGGTAGTTTTCTTGGGATGCAAAAAATACCAGAAAGGGAATGCCATTTACATGATGGCTTTCATTGATAGATAAAATGAAAGTAAGTGCCAGGCAGTACCTCCCTCTGCCCTCTGGTGCACTAAATTCACACTAAAGTCACTGAGAATTTGAGTGCAGATGGGTACATAATAAACTGTCTGGTTATGTATAAATAACTGCAACAGAACTGCTCTCCCGAGGAAGATGTTATCCAGCTTTGGTCAAGCTGTGAAGAAAAAGGATATTTTCAGAAGAGGCAGTAAAATAAACAAACAGATACTGACAAAGTCGCTTGTGCTTCATTTCAACACAAAGAATGAATTGATATTTTGGCAAACTTCATCACCAGAGGCTCCAGCCAGCCTGCTGTGTGCTCGGCGGCAGATGTGTCGAGGCAATTAGAAATATGCTAAGGTACTCAAGCTCATCCTGCTGCAGAGCAGTTTGTTCCAGAGTATCTCCTTTAACTTAAATACGTCTGGAAAATTGCTTAAAAATATCTTTAACATAACTGTTCTGAGGCATTTTTCTGCTGACGGCAGGTGAGTATGTTGTGACATGATCCCTCTCCATCTTTAGCACTTCAGTGAAGGTATCAATACTGCCCTGAAAATAATTCCCCTGTACTTGGGATTTTGATATAATAAATCCTGGGAGACATGTGGAAATAATGAGTAACAGGCTCCCCTTTATCAAGCTTCTATGCTAATTACCATTTAAACAAATCTAAAATTAATAAATAACTGCTCAGTTATAACCCATTCGTAAATGAGATTTGAGATAATACTGTGATAAAATAGGCTGGATGATATATTGATACGATTGTTTTATAATTATTAATAATGGAAATTTGAAACATTAATGAATAGCTCCACTGTTATTTTTCTGCATTGCCCTCTTAAGCATCTTATGTTAATAATTTACTGGAAATAGGCAACAGATTACACGTTCGTATCTAAATCACCCCTAACACGCACTTACAATTCTTTAAGCAGAACAAAGAGCATTAAAAATATAAATGAAATCTTACAGTGGTAGTTTTGTATAGAGTTTTGCCCTATCTTTCAATTTTCCCTTGTATGTTTTAGCACAGTAGCTGCCTCCAGGGTCCCTTCTGAGACAATTTCCTGATATAAACCCTGCTGAGAATCCCCTGTGCTCTGGGCTACAGGTTCAGATTGTTTATGGGCTCCTCACTCGTGACTACAAAAATGAGAGGCATTAGAATGCACTTTTCAAATGGGCAAAAAACTTCAAGGCTTCGTTTCCATTTAGGCTTTTTTTTTAACTGGGACATACTTTTCAGTTAAATTTGCTTTAGTGTACAGCCCTCTAAAAGTAATATAACTCCCAGTATGTCTTACTTGGTTCTCGTGGGAAAACTGAAGTCCCTAAGCAGAGCAAAATTTCTCTGGAAGGAGGGAAACCCAAATGTAAAGCTTTTTTTTCCAAGCGGTAAGGTCTTTTCCAACCAGTTAAATATATCTTGAATTTTTTTTTTCTACTTTCTAGGGGCAGAACACTCTGCATCTGGAGGAGGCTCAAGCCACACTTCAGTAAGATAGATACTTGTGGTACTGATTTTAAACTGCTGATTTCAACATAAAAAGAATTGTGCCTTTAATTCTACTGTATTTACTCTTAGTTTTACCCTATTCCCTCAGTTTTAATCAAAGGCCATTGCTCTCTGACTCCGTATTCTAGCTTCTAACACCACTGAAATGTAAAAGCCAAAAGCAGAGAAATCCCTCTTCTGCAAAAATCTCCCTCAGGTTTTTAGCAGTCAGCTGTCAGTAGCTTCTTAAATCTTCACTGGAATTAAAAAAGGGAGTGTGGTGGCTAAAACTGGATGAAAAGAGGACTTCTGAGACAAAATCTACAGGGACTAATTTTCTATACAGGGTTAACTCCTGGAAATACCAGGTAACATAGACTATAGATTTGTGTTGTGTTGGAACCAATATGTTGAATAAGGCATAAATACCACTTCCGTAATTATTCTCATAGTAAATGCTTATTTCCTGATGTCATGAATTAGTCTGCTTTAATTACCACACTTGGTAGCCTGTGTTACAGAATTATTCAGCCTTTGCCTTTCAGAATCAGGCGTAAAAGGTAACAGAACAACAAATCACAATCTATAAAATCTCCATAAAGCTCAGAAACGACGACTGACATTTTACAGCACATTTCCTTCCATGGAGACCTTGACACTTAAAATTTTGTGCACCTTCTTAAACTACTGGAATAAAAGTGAACTTCTGTCCGGCCTCCCAGCGGGACTCGGTTATTTGGGGGACTTGCACAACCACATCACACAGGGAGGACCTCAAGGCATCGGACCAGACTTAATGCAAACACATTTTTTTTCCCCTCTGGAATACGTTCCAACACTCCGCTATTAAGAGGCATCCTAAAAACCCATCCTGACAATCTTCGAGCCTAATGCGAATCTATAAAGGTGATTTTGTGCCAGTTTTCTACGCTTCAGACATTTTAGCAAATTTTCCTGGAACATCAATATTTTTCTAAAGTATTTCCTATAATTTAAGCATTAAGGCCCAGCTCTCTCACCAAGGGGAGGCAGTAATGGCACGTGATTACGGTGGATAAAATGCTAATTACTATGGGAGAAGGGCACTTTCATTGAGGCACTTGGCACTTTGTGAAATTCATGCAAAAACATGCATATCTGGGCACATCACAGGGGGCTTTGAACACCCTCGTGCTTTCTAAATGAAGTGAGCTATTGTTCAGGTCTGGTTTCTTTTTTTGTCTAGAAACAATAATATTTAGGAAGCTCATTGGTAGCACTTGTAGATAATTAATTACATGCTTTACATAATTAGATTGAATTTATTACATAGACTTGGGGTTTTTTTTCCATGTAAATAGGCAACAGAAGGAATAATTCATACTTCCCTTAATGTTGCATTTTGAAAGGGGTATAAGTATTCAAAGAAGAGTAATTTATGCACTTTTTTCAAGTGCTTCAGGTCTTTTTTTGCCCGCAGTGACAGTGAGGAGAATTTGAGGTGACACGGAACGGCACCAAGCCTGAACTCACCGTCACCACAACTGGAACCACCACTGACAATCGCAATCTCTCACACAGAAAATACCTCAGTGCCACCATCCCGCATGGTGAAGAAATTCTATTTTCTTCATTGTTTAGGTTTTCATTCCGAAGAGCAACAACGCTTCTCCCAGGGATAGTTCTGCTTCACTTGCTCCTCGTTTCCTGCAAGTCCCCAGTGGAGTTTCACACGGAGGTAGCGCGACGGATGCTCTCAGCAGCGCTTGCTTGGGAAACCTGCTACCAAACGAGGATGGTAAATCGCACAGAACGTTGCTTTTTCATTATCTTCCTGGAAATATATGATGAAAAATTACTTCTCTAAGCCATCTTCTCTTTTGCTGGCACTACTGCTGGCATTTAAAATGCAGAGACAAGGCCTTACACAAGCGAGGAAATCCTCTACCTGCAGTCCCAACATCCCACCTACCTGTCTCGAGACAGCCCAAACAGAAGAGCTGCGTTCTGAGTATCAAGAATAATGGGGAAACCTTACATACAGAGCAGAAAAAGCATCTGCTGCAAACAATTCAGCAATCTGAGAAAAGAAAAAAAAAATTCTATATATTTTTTTTAACTTTTAAAAACGATTCCCCTTAGTACTTTATTTATTGAGGGTTTCTGCTGTAATGGACATAAAAGCTACACTTTACTCTTCATCTTCCTTTCAAGACAGTGCTGCTGTTTAAAGATGTCATCTCCAGAAAATCTCCCAGACATAGGGCAAAGCTCTTAAACAGCGCTGACTTGCATAATAAACTAAAAAGAAAAAAACACACCTTTCTGGAAGAATTTATTTCTATCCGATGCATTAAACAAGAGTTTTAGTTCACGTGTATTCAGTTTCCTTTATCCAGTGTATTGTTCAGAGTCTTTTCATCTACATATGCATAATAAACAGTGGTTCTATTTCTAGGTAAGGATTTCTCTGGTTTTTATTAGTTACCAACTTTATACTTTCCAACATACCCAGGTATTCAGAATATATAATAACATGTTGTTCAGACAAACACTTCAAATAAGGGCATAATATAATTTATTACACCAGGGGAAGACATTTAATAAAGCCTGATTTCTTAAACCACTTCAAGACAGGATAAAAGCTACTAAACTCAAACACTCGGTTCATATTTCCGTTGTTAACAAGAGAATAGATATTCCTTATAGAGAAAAAGCCATATAAACTCCCAATGCTGAACGGAAGAAAAAAAATTGACTTTCTATTTGCAGAAACTACTGACGCACGGTTTTTAAAGGTTTATTTTTAATACATATACATTTTCATCCTACTTGGAGAGCTGAGTGTTAAATGTTGTTTTAGAAAAAGTTAGGCTGTAGGAAAGCATGAAAGGATTAAGGTAAAGCAGCACTTTAAGTATTGTTGCCAGCTCACAAATCATTTGGGAGCAGACATTTCTATCTCCATTCTCACTGGCTTCAGAAACTATTCAAGCTAAAGCTCGAGACAGTAAATGGGAAGTTACAGAGCGCTCCACGCTGTTTAATTAGTGTTAACGTAAATAGTGACACATGCCAGGATCCTTTTATACGGTTCTGTCATTTTCTTGGCCCTGTGCTTCTTGCCTGCTGGAAAACATTGGGGTGATTCAGATCTTTTATGACTGACTTTCTCTGCTCTGCCCTGAGGAGGCCCCATCTGGAGCACTGGGTCCAGTTCTGGGCTCCCCACTTCCAGAAGGACAGGGAACTGCTGGAAAGAGTCCAGGGGAGGGCTACAAAGATGCTGAGGGGCCTGGAGCATATCTCTGATGAGGAAAGGCTGAGGGACTTGGGTCTTTTTAGTCTGGAGAAGAGAAGGCTGAGGGGGAATCTGATCAACACCTATAAATACTGAAAAGGTGGGTGTCAGGAGGATGGGGCCAGTCTGTTTTCAGTGGTGCCCAGGGACAGGACAAGAGGGAACGGGCACAAACTGGAACATAAGAAGTTCCATCTCAACATGAGGAGGAACTTCTTTGCTGTGAGGGTGGCAGAGCCCTGGCAGAGGCTGCCCAGAGAGGTGGTGGAGTCTCCTTCTCTGGAGACATTCCAAACCCACCTGGACACGTTCCTGTGGGACCTGCTCTGGGTGGACCTGCTCTGGCAGGGGGCTGGACCAGATAATCTCCAGAGGTCCCTTCCAAACCCATAGCATTCTTGATTCTGTGAATTTTGGTTGCTCGCTTTTACCTGTCAATTACAGGTAACAGGCTTGTGATTTAATATTTAGACACTGCTTAGGCCTTGGATTGCTTAAGCACTTTCTCTTGTATAAAGTAAATGTCTTTTATTTTGTACTTTTAGGGGCAGAAGCCACCCATTAAGCAAGAGACCTAGACCTATTTTGCAGTTACATGTTTTTTATTTATTGACTAACACACCATTTATTATCACTATGGAACACCTGATATCCTTATTCACTGCTTATGGAGACCAAATTCTCACTGATTGCACTGTAAAAAAAAATACTAATTGCGTATGAACAAATGATGGACCGAAGATTTACTTTATGTCTTAATCAGAATTAGATGCATAACAGCTGCAGATTAATTTTGTTTTAGTTTAATATGATGTGGAAAGTAAGCTATGTAAGATAACTGATTCACAGTATTAGTCACATTAAGTCTCAGCAAAAATAAAAAATTCTAGTGTGGTTTATTTTTACTGTAATGGTCCGGATTTGACTCCGGCTCTTCACCTCCAGTGGGGATCCTTTCAACCTTCAATTTCATTCATGTTCCAAATTCTGGATATTTCACACATCTCCCTGTCACACAGGACAGTTAAGTGTCACAAATTCTAGACAAATTCTAGTCAAAGTCAGTATCAAAATGAGTCAGGATCTTAGAAAAAGTTCCTGTCCAAAGGCGAGAACTGAAAAAAAAATGGCTGCCTTCTCTTTAATTGCATCAAATCTGCAGAACATAAGCTTACAGTCTAATCCTCCCACTGCCTCGCTTATTACAGCAAATAAATTACTTCTCATGCTATGAACTGAAAGGTGTAGGTTGGAAGGGAAAGTAGGATAACGCTGCGATCTCCCAACTGGATAATACTGCCAACCTCCCAACTTTCAAATAGCAGGATTCCCTGCCTTTAAATAAATTAAAAGGGAGGAGCGCTCATGAGGCTAATTACTGATTCTTGCTATAATCTCAGAAGCAACCACCTTCATAATTAATGCATTAAAATGTTTGTTTTACTGGGCATTAGCAATATCAGTGTTGACTTTTAAAGGCTGGAATATTGGTCTTGACATCGGCTGACTCTCCAGAGGTGTGCAGGCGACTGAGATTCGAAGAGCTTCAGGGCCTTATTCTCTTCTTCCATTTCTACTGGAAATGGGGAGAAAATTCCATAAATCAGCAGTCATAAGATCAGTGTAACACTGTTTTAAGCAGGAAAAGGAGCAGGTACTACCCCTCTTTAAGAATGCACTGATAGAATGTCCCATCCCTGGAGGGGTTCAAGGCCAGGTTGGATGGGGCTTTGGGCAACCTGGTCTGGTGGGAGGTGTCCCTGCCCAGGGCAGGGGGTTGGAACTGGATGGTCTTTAAGGTCCCTTCTAATCTGAACCATTCCATGATTCTAAGAATCTATGAATTTTAGAAGAACCAGGCAACACAGGTAAGGAGCAAAGTTGAACATCATCTGCTTTGCAAGACACACCTCCCAAAGTTCTGTCGCGAGGATGGGCAGCTCTTGTACTGTAATCCACTGCAATCTCCCACAAAACGGTTGCCCACCTCATGACTGTCACATTTTTCTACATGTAACTTGTGGTTCATGTGTAAAAACGCGTGGCAGCATGGGTTTTATGCACATACACCAAATGCAAGGGGAAATCTATCCCAGAGATGCTTCTCACCTCGTAGCACTACTGCAATTAATCCCCCAGATGCTTTGCTCTGTTCCCAAAACCACCCTGGCTCTTACTGTCACCTGCCTGGGACCTTTTTTTTTGGGGAGGGGAGCTGTTTGAGAGCATAAATCATCTGAAGATTTATTTTAAACGTCAGCACTTCCAAAAGGACAAATGAGAAGCATCTTATGGCATGAAAATATGACTAGAGAAGCAAGATACGGTGATGCTGCACCTGGTCCAGTGCTGGAGGAAAACCAGAGGTCACTAGCAAGAACTGAACAGATCACTTCCTCTGTAGATTTACAAGCCCCAGCTTTTCCAGAGAGAGGACAAGAGCAGTGGTGAAAGCGCTGCTGGTTCACATCACACCCTTCATCAACATTTCATCATCTACTGACAGCACAGGAGGGTGAAGTTTCCATATCTCTTCCACAGTGACACTTTCCATAAATTCCAGAGAAAATCTCTCGAGTTTTCACTTGCAGAGACATTGCATCTAAAAGGGATTCGGTGGGCACATATAAGCCTTTTTATTCATTCCTTCCATGATGCACAGCTGGGTCTTACTGACTTCAAGGTCTCTGGAGGTGCCTGCAGACCTGTCCTCTCGCTCGCTGACATCAAACACAAGCACCAACCAAATTACAGGTCCTGCAATATCCGGAGGAACAGACAGAAATCTGACACTTGAAAGCGACCCTTTGCTCCCTGAGTCCAAACATGCTGAACAGCTGGAAATGCCATGTCTCAGACTTCTGAGGAATGCTGCTCTCCCCTTTGCTGGTCCAGATTTGCCGGCATGTGTTAGAATAAGGTGATAACAGATGATATATTTAACGTGGAAGGCACCACAGCCATCAGGCAGGAGTGTGATCATTACAAAGTGTGCACTGAGAACTGACAACACACTGCACAACCAGAGGGAAAGAGACTGTACACACTTCGGATACGAAGCCCTATCCCAGGGTGGAAGGAAGCTCCTCAGTCACTACCTGTCTACAAATTTAGATATGCTTATGCTGAGTTCAGCATTTTTCTCTCCTTTTTGGGGAGAAGCATTAGGTGGAATTATGGTAAGTCACCATAATGTTGGTTTTTGGTTGTGTTTTTTTTTTTTTTCCTCCTGAAATTACGTGTTTGATTTACAACATGTTGATTTACAACATGAGAGGTCCCATGCAGGCTGGAGTGTCCCCCTCTCCCGAGCCCATCTGCTGGCTCTCCTCGGGGAGTCCAGCTCTGCTGTCCCCAGCTGGACATCAGGGGTGGGTGGGCGGCCACAAAAAAACCCACAAAACCAACCCAAAATAAGCAGGGAAGAAAAAAAAAAAAAAAAGGCCAGCTGAATCATTAAAGTATAATTGCCTCTGAGGTAAAAGAACTCCACATTTTGGTGAATCACTCCCTGCTCCCACGGTTCCCGTCCGGCTTTCACACGGGGGAAGGGAGGGAAGGAGGGTACCCTGCCCCGCAGCCTGCTGTCCCCCTGCCCCGCATCCCTGGGACCCCCTACCCCGGATCCTGGAGACCCCCTGCCCCTCATCTCGGAACCTCCTGCCCCACATCCCCGGGGAACCCTTGCCCCTCATCCCGTGACCCCCTGCCCCGCATCCCGTGACCCCCTGCTCCGCATCGCGGGACCTCCTGCCACGCATCATGTGACCCCCTGCCCCGCATCCCTGGGACCCCCTACCCCGGATCCTGGAGACCCCCTGCCCCTCATCTCGGAACCTCCTGCCCCACATCCCCGGGGAACCCTTGCCCCTCATTCCGGGACCCCCTGCTCTGCATCCCGGAACCTCCTGCCCCACATCCCGTGACCCCCTGCTCCGCATCGCGGGACCTCCTGCCACGCATCATGTGACCCCCTGCCCCGCATCCCTGGGACCCCCTACCCCGGATCCTGGAGACCCCCTGCCCCTCATCTCGGAACCTCCTGCCCCACATCCCCGGGGAACCCTTGCCCCTCATTCCGGGACCCCCTGCTCCGCATCCCCAGAACTTTCTTCCCCGCATCCTGGGACCCCCTGTCGCACATCCCATGAACCTCCTGCCCCTCATCCCGTGACCCCCTGCCCCGCATCCCGTGACCCCCTGCTCCGCATCGCGGGACCTCCTGCCCCGCATCATGTGACCCCCTGCCCCGCATCATGTGACCCCCTGCCCCTCATCCCGGGACCTCCTGCCCCGCATCCCCGGGGACTCCCTGCTCCGTATCGCCGGGACTTCCTGCCCCGCATCCCCGGGACCTCCTGCTCTGCATCCCGGGGACCCCCTGCCCCACATTCTGCGGTCCCCCTGCCCCGCATCCCTGGGACCCCTTACCCCGGATCGTGGAGACCCCCTGCCCGTCATTTCGGAACCTCCTGCCCCTCATCCCCGGGGAACCCCTGCCCTACATCCCCGGAACCTTCTTCCCCGCATCCTGGGACACCCTGCCCCGCATTCTGCGGTCCCCCTGCCCTGGATCCCGGAGACCCCCTGCTCCTCATCTCGGAACTTCCTGCCCCGCATCCCGGAGACCTCCTGCCCCGCATCATGTGACCCCCTGCCCTGCATCCTGGGACCTCCTGCTCTGCATCCCGAGACCCCCTGCCCCGCATCCCCGGGGAACCCTTGCCCCTCATTCCGGGACCCCCTGCTCCGCATCCCCAGAACTTTCTTCCCCGCATCCTGGGACCCCCTGGGAACCCCGCCTCCCCGGCGGCCGAGCCCCTCAGCCCACCGGGGCGGAACCGGGCGCCCTACA
>NW_015090843.1:283152-332007 GCF_001431845.1 Calidris pugnax | reverse complement strand
GGGACTCTCTGCTCCGCATCCCCGGGACCCCATACCCCGCATCCTGGAGACCCCCTGTCCCTCATCTCGGAAATTCCTGCCCCTCATCTCCGGGGACCCCCCGCCTCCTCCTTCCTCCTCCGGCCGCGTCCCGTTGGGGAGCGGCGGGAAGCGGGGGGGGCCGTTTCCATGGAGACGGGGCCGCAGCCGGCGGAGTGAAACTTTCCAGCCCCGGCTGCGCTGAGGGGGGAGCGGGCGGGTCCCGGACCGGGGTGTGTGTCGGGGGGGTACGGGCGGCTCCCGGGGCACCTCGCTGAGGAACCGGGAAAGTTTTTGAGCCTCCCACTCCCCTCCTCCTCGGCGGCGGCTGCCTGGCGGCCGTTCCCCCCTCCACCTCCCCGTTCTCCACCTCGGCGGCGCCCCGCTGCTATGGCACCCGCCCGTCGCCGCGGGGCGAGCAGGGGGAGGCCGCCTCCGGCTGGGCGTGAGGCGGTGGCGGCGGCGGGGGGGCTCGCAGCCCCCGGTCGGCGGGCGTCGTCCTCCTCCTCCTTCTTCTTCTCCTCCTCCTCCTCCTCTGGCCGGCAGTGACCGCCCCGGCCCCGCTCCCTGCCGCCTCGCCATGCCTTCCCCCTGCCCGCCTCTCGCTGAGGACGGGCGAGGGCAACCGCCGCCGCCGCCCTCTCACTCCTCCCTCAGCCAGCCGCCTCCTCTTCCTCCTCCTCGCCGGAGAAGCCCCATGTCCTGCGCGGGCCGAGGGGACGCCCCGCAGCTCGGCGCGCCCTGAGGGCGGCGGAGGACACCCCGCACCTCCCCACAGGTAAGCGGCGGCGGGGTGGGTGTGGGGGGTGTGTGTGTGTGGGGGGGTGTCTCCCCTTCGCACCCCCAAACTTCAGCCCGCCCGGGTTGGGGGTGTATGTGTGTGTGTGGAGAGGGGTCGGTGGGTTTTATTTCTCCCCGCACGCAGGGAAGGGGCTTTGCGGGGCAGCGGCTGCAGCGGCTCCACACCCTCTTTTGTCTCGGCGCTCGGGTCCCGAGTCCTTGGGGTGCTGCCATGGGGAGCACGGCCATGGCCCCCGACTTCCCCCCTCACCCCCCCCGTCAAGTTTTACCTCTATTTTCCCAGAAGTTAGGTTTTTTTTTTCCTTAACCTTTGTTTGAGGAGTGTGTGTGTGTGGGGGAAATGGTGGTGTGCGGGTTGTCTGGAAGGATGGGAGGCAGCTGGAAGGATGGTGGGGGGGCTGCCCTATTCCCTCCCTGCCTCATTCCCTGGCGTGCGAAGGGAATTCCCCGCTGGAGAAAGCGCCGGGATTGCGGGCGGGGTGGACTTTGAGACCCGAGTACCGCAAACACGGTGGATGGAGATCCTCCCGGCATCTCACGGGCATCCCCCCCCCGCTGTCGGTGTGGGTCCCAGGGGTGGGCAGCGCTGGGGTTTGCCGTGGCTGGACCCGCTTGACACTTAATGACTTAATTGTCATTAACCTGTGGGCTCTCCGGTGCGGCGGGTGTGAGAAATAAAACGGGCTTGGTGGTGTAAAGCCAAAAGTATTGAGGAAAAAGTCTTCCTTTAGCGTAGCATCCTGTGGAACGCCAACTACAACACACCCCGTGGCTGTGGAGTGCTTCCCAATGCTTTTAGGACGTGGGGATTGTATCTTTTAATAAAATTCCATCAGCAAGGGGTTTGTCTCCTCTGCCTTATCCTGCTTCTAAATCAATACATTAAGCAGCTGATATTTTTCTATAAGTAGATGGTGCTTCCCACTTCCTCGGTTTCCATCACATAGATTGGAAGTATGCAGATAGAAGGAATCAGTGCATTTTTTTTTTTCTTCCCTTTAGTTGTTTCTGCTCCCCTTTGTAAAAACTGGGGGAAAGAAGCCCATTTAAATCTCAGATTCCATTTAAACTGAAAATTATATTTCTTTTGAACGTAACTTGAATTATTTGATATTGAAGCCAAAGGGTCTTTCAAGTTTGGAACGTTTTAATGTACTTCTCGTGTTGCCAATAAGTGTACTTCTAGCAAAATACTTGTTAGAAGAGAATTGGTAGACAATTTTTAGTAATTTGAAGCATGACTTACAATCGGTTTCTTGTCTTGCGCACAGAAAAACACCCTCATGGAAAAAGAACCGTGGTAGTTAAATAGTAATTTGGAAAACAAAATCATATACAATTTATATTTTGTTGGCATAGAAACATATTTTATTTATCGCTCGTTTGTTGGATTGCAACAATGATCCAAATGAAAGTTGGAAAAGGAGTACTGGTGCAAGAGTTCAGCACACTGGCATTTATTTTATTCTCTGTATAGAAAAGGTTTTGCCCAATGGCTGGAATTGGAACAGAGCTTCATTTATTATTTTTTTTTTAATGGAGGCTCTGTAATCAGATTATAAAAGGTGGGCTGTCTGAATGTAATCCTGTGAAGTATGGAGTGAGCAAGCCCTTTTCTGACTAAATGCTGGAATATATGCTTCTGCCCCTAATGACCACCCCTGGTGCCAGTTCCTTGGGTGTAGCAATAGGTCCTGGTAATGGCATTGACACCATTCATGGCTTAAGGACACTGCTGGACCTTTCCCTGGACCAAGCCTTCTTTCAACATCTTCTGTTTCCTTGAAGGCTGGGCATGTGACACAAAAGACCTGTGCCATGCACGGGGGGGTCACATCAGCCACATCTCAGGGGGTCATGTCTTCTTGATTGACTCATACCTCTCTGGGGGTGGAAGGGAAAAAGGGAAAGTGCAAATTGGTGAAGGAGTACAGTACGTGCATGGAACAGCAGGAGGAGACTGCTGCTGCTTGTGCCTTGTTCAATATATTTTTAGGAGCCAAAAGTCTGAACTACTGAAAATCAGTGAAAACTCCCACTACAATTACTGAAACCAGACAAAGTTATGATATAAAAAATATGGAACTTAAAGGTTGCTGTCATGAATAGTTTCCTATTTTTATTTTTACAGAAGAATGCTGTCAGTCATGTCTATGATGGTGGTAGAGAATTTAGTGGAAATAAGAGGAACTTGATAACCTGCTTAGTGGTGATGCCTCCATCTGATTTGGTGCTGTTATGCTTTGCAAGCAGATCAATTACTTTTAGTCTGTGTGTTTGATCTCATGATACTGCAGCAAAGGGGAAAACATGAGTAATTTTTGAGCGTGCAAAATTAGAGATTAAAAGTAGGGTTATTTTGTGAAAAGATAGGTGTTTTGTGCCAGTTTAGAGACCCAAACGTGTTTCAGACCTCAGTGTGAGGCTGGAAAACGGGGTCCAAGGAGAACATGAACGCTTTAGAAAGGCAGCTGATGCCCAGGTGGAATATCCTATTGGATAATGTTTGTACTACATTTAAGAGGACACGAATCTGTTCTCCGAAACCTTGTCATTAAGATTTTTAATGCTGCCATATGATGGGTGTGGGAAGACACCCCAAATATGACCATAATGTCAGGATTTAGGGAGGTCCGTTCTCGATGGCCGTTGGCCAGCAGAATCTTTGTATCACTTCCCGTGCTGCTAACTGGTGACTGCCTTTGAGTTACTCAAAGGTACTAATCAATAGTTTAAGAATTAGAAATCTTCTTAGAGAAGTTTGATACATATTTTAAAACAGAACTGTGTACACTCTCCTCGCCCACTAGAAAGAAAACTTTCAGACAGTGCTTGAGTTAGTGCTTTATTTTTAGTTAGTACTTCAATTTTTAAAATAAAAATATTGTGAGGGAAAGTTTCTGTTTTTTTTCCTTACTGGGTAACACAACCCACACAATCTCTGGGTAATGAGGTTCTTAAGTGTACCAATGATTGCATGGAAAGGTGAAATTCACATCAGTGAATTAAAGTACTGAGCAGATGTTTTGCACAGCTGTTATTGCACCCATTAGTTTTACTAGCTCCTGGGAATCCACCTCTTGTGGAGTTAGTGAGAATAAATGCTGTTCTAAACATCTATTTTGGGACCTTAGTCTAACTGTACAGCAAGAAGTCATTATTCCACCATTAACCACTTCCACAGAACACAATTCAGTACCAGCTGTATGTGTGTAACTACTTTTTATAGAGATGAATCTTGCCAAGAGCAGCTCAAGTGGACCCGATGACTGAAGTTAATACTGAAATACTCAGATTATACTGGTTTCTTAGTATAAATGAAATTCCATTCTCCTTCCTGACCTCTATTACTGGATCAGTGATTTTAAACTTCATGATTTTACCGGATTTTTCTTAAAAATCAAGTTTATCTCTTTTGCACAGCTAGCCAAATGAGATGGGTACCCTGTAATACACAGCTACTTGAAATCTCTTATCTGCAGCAGTAGCAGAACATCTCTGTATCGCTGAGTTCTTACTTTGGTCTTTTGGTGACAGAAATATTACAAAGAGCACTTGGTGGTTTTTTTGAAAATAATTCAATGACCGGAAGACCTGAGAAGATTATTTCTCCTCTGTTCTTCTGTGTTTTGTGTTGAGGAAAGTTATTGTTCTCTTTTTCTCCATGTTCCAATACCTTAAAGTGTGGCAGGGAGGTTCAGGGCTACCTAACCAAAACTGGGTGTCTGAGGAACATCCTCAGTGAGACATAGTGGTGTAGCAGAGATTTTTCAGGAAAAAAGACTTGTGGAAAACGTGGCCATGAACTACCTTTTTGTGTATAAAGTCTCTTCAGAGTCTTGTGGGGGTTGTAAGACAGTTGTCACTTCACCCTCTTGTGTCCATTTATATCAACATCTTGTTATTATCTATATCCCACTGGAATTTTAGTCAGTTGTTCCTTTTGTTGGAAGTGTGACCATTTTCCTCCAGTTAAAATAAGCAAAAACAAAGGACATGTTTTTCTACATGGATTTTTAATTCTGTCCCACTGAGCTAAATGGTGAAACTCCTACTGAATCAGAGAAACTAAAATTTTGTGGCTTCAATGAAATAAGCTTTAGATACATGCAATAACCAAACAGATTTTAAAGATTACAAGAGATGTAAAAATGAAGTATAGGTTACTTTTCATAGAAACTGGTTTGAAGATGAAGAACTAGAGGGGAGGAGGAAAAATCTCTTTTTATGAGTGTGTTGTTTTTCTTTGCTCTTTCGCAAAGGCAGTTGGACCGAGCATCTCAGTGCGATGCTTTTAAAATCCATCAATAAAAAGTGCTAAAACTTGAGAGTGCTAAAATTTCAGCCTGTTGAAACCGCATACTTCTGTATTTCACTCCGGCTGTAAAATGGGAAGGACATTTTCAATGAAGCCTTGGTGCAGTTGGGTGCTAATAACCCATGAATTCTGGCAGTTGGTCAGTGACACTTCATTCTTCAACTCGGAGTAGTAGAGGTTTGTGCTTTGCCCGTGACCTGTGCTGGGATCTGTAGTGTTAGCTCAGAGAGTGGATATGAAATCAAAACAAACTTTTGAGAGCTTTCCAGTGGCAATCACACAACTTTCTCCTGATGTAGAGGGGGAATTCTAGCAGTAATTTTTTGTCAATTTAAACCACTGTCAAAGTGGATTAATTAGGATGCAGTTAAAAAGCTTCATTCACTATATTGAATTTGGTGTGATAGTGGTATCTGCTGATCTGTAATCAGTTGCCTATTGTTGAAGAACAAGTTTGTATCTAATCAATTTTATCACTTACATTTTGCTATTTATTAAATGAAAAAGTGCCATTGCTTGTCCACCCATCTAGTCACTTGTGTAAAATTGCAGCTCAAAGCACTGGAGTTTTCCCTCTTTGTGTAATTCAAAGTAATAAAGGCACATCACAGATCAAAATACAGAGGAAATACACAGAAAGGTATCTTGTAATTAAAAACAAAATGCAGGTACTCAATTTCTGTTTGCCATTACTGAAAAGCTTCTACTTAGGATTTGTTTGGATTCAGTGTGTGAGAAGCTACAGATAAATGAATGGCTCTCGGGGTTGTTGGGCTTCCTGTGTACTGGAAACTCACCACCAAGAATTCTGTTGGATTGGCAGCACTTGCAGGCAGGATTGTCATGGGAGTGTGTTCTAGCCTAGTGACCAACTTGATCCCATCACCTATATTTTTAGATCTGTTCCTCTTTCAGCACAGAAAGTCTCTATTTCTCTTGCTCAAATATGAAATTTGCCATAGATTGGCATTGTCATGAGATATAAATTTAAGGTATTCCTTCATAAAGAGGGATGAGAGTGGCACCGTGTCGTGAGGCAACGTTTTGCTGCACCAAACAAGTTTCCTAAGGAAGTGTTTCTTGGAAAAAGCAAGGTGTCCGTTACTTAGAATTGTGTAGGTTGGAAGGGACCTTTAAGATCATGGAGTCCAACCATCAACCTAACTCTGATAAAAACCGTCACTAACCCATGTCTCTAAGCACTATGTCAACCCTGCAGGGATAGTGCCTCAACCACTGCCCTGGGCAGCCCACTCCAATGCTTGACAACACCTTCAGTGCCAAAATTGTTCCTAATCTCCAATCTGAACCTCCCCAGGCGCAATATGAGGCTATTTCCTCTTGTGCCATTACCTGTTCCTTGGGAGAAGAGACTGAACCACCCTGGCTACACCCTCCTTTCAGGGAGTTGTAAAGAGTGTGATGATATTTGGGACAGGGGGAGAGGGCAGGGAAGGGGAGCCTGGCATCGTGTTGAGGCCCCAGAGGAGCCTTGAGCAAAGGGTCGGGCTGAGGCCCGAGACCAATCTTGGGCGCTGCTCAAGTGCCCCTGAGGTGATGCTAGAGCCGCACGTCGGGTGTGGGTACTGCCCCCAGCACTGCTGTTGGGGGGGATGTGCCTTGGATGAGGGCGAGAGTGATGATGACCACAGTATCAACGAAAAACACAGTCTAATTTATTAAGAGAGTAAATAGTATATAAGTATATAAGCATATAAGAGAATAAATAGTAAATAGTCCCGGGATCTTCCACTCTCCACCGGTGCCAAGACTTGACATTGTGTGAGAGAGAAAGTCCCAGGTCTTGCCTACAACTTTATCTCCTCGACAACCTCTTTTTGTAGGCTTGAATAGCCTTGGCCATCAAGGGTGCGGTTCCTGCAAGAGAGCAAACAAAAGAAAAGAGAAATGGACCCCAATCCCCTGCCCTGAAAGCAGGAGGCAGAGAGGAGGGGAGCAGAGAGCGATTCCAAGCTGCAGCCCTGGCCAAGCAGAGGCCCGGCAGGCGTAGGCCTTTGAGCAGCCTTTGGCTGCGTCTCCTTGGGGAGAGGAGAGAGGCCACCAACATCCCCCCTGCTGCCGAGCCGGGAGAAGCAGCTGGTTGGAGCGTTGGTGAAGGAGCAGGTGAGGGAGAGGACGTTGTGCGGTTTGTACTTACTCTTCCCTGTTGGTTTCTTGGGCTCAGGGAACGAGGAGTTGAAGGTGGTCCTGCCCAAGAATGGGACAGGACAGCCCCTGCGGGTGCTGGGCCCATCGCCGCCCCCCTTCTCGCTGCCATCAGGGTGGCTTTTGGGAGCTGTGCCCAGGACTGGTGGTGTTCTGCAAGAGAGAGGGGACAGCCATTTCAGGAAAGGACTCGCTGGGGTTGGATGCAATCCTTCAGGTACAAGCCACATTTGTTAAGAGCAGCATGGCTGAGACCCCATGGAACCAGAAGAGCCCAGGGTCTCCAGGCTTCCCAGCAAGACAGAGGCTATTCCAGGTAGAGGTTTCCCTGGGAAAGGACCTCCCGGGGACACAGTGTGCGTTGCTGTGAGGAAGGATGTGGAGCTTGAGGGGGGTGCTGGGAGGAGTCCAGAGGAGAAGAGGCCCTGAACAGCAAGCACTCCTTGAGAAACACTTACATGGTCTTCTGTGGCAGAAGAGCTCCTCCAGTCCCTGCCGTCTCTGGTCTCCTTCCTGCGTCCCGGGGGGCCGTAGGCAGAGACTCCAGAAAGATGGTTTTGGCCACTTGACCTGTAGGAGGCCAAAGGGAAACATTGCTTGGATGCAGGCAGTGCCCAAGAGGAGGGGAAGGAGAAAGGCACCATGGGTGCCATAGCTCTGGTGGGTCATCAGGCACCAGTCTCGTCAAGAGGTCAAGTCCCTGCAGAAGGCTCCATTTCCCACTATTTCCAGTGCTTGAGGTAAGGTACTTACCACCAACGTTGTTGTTGAGGTCAGGGACGCTTTGCTGGGCAGGCGTCAGCGTCTTTGGGGCTCTTTGGACAGATCTGGAGCCTGCAAAGACCGGCGTCTTTGAATACAGCCGGCGGCCTCCGAAGCCCTCTACTGGTGAGGCCAGTGCTGTAAAGTGGAAGACTTGGAGTAAGAAGGGAACGGAGCAAAGAAGAGCCCAGCCTGAGGAATGGCAGAGGAGACAGAACTGCGAGTCCCCCAGAAGCAACATCAAGGGCCAGGGCTTCTCTAAGAGAGCCCCAAGCAGGTTGAGGAAGGGCAAGGCCACAGCCTGAGCCTCCAGAAGGGTCAGCAAAGGATGTTCCTCGTTTCTGGGAGAGCATGTTGTAGAGAAGCCGCCACCTCGCTGAAAGCTGGGCTGTGGGCACCGGGAGGCGGGACACCGGACCCCACAGAAAGGTGGGAACCCAGCCCTGATCCAGTCCCTCCTGCGAAGGGTGGCTACATCCCATTGCAGACCAGTTGGCCAGCCCACCATACCTGTGATGTTCTGGGAGGCGATGATGTCCTCAACAGTGGGAAGAGGGCTGCAGCTGGCCTGGATGGGTGGCAGGGGGCTGTCTGGGAGCTGGATGTCACCATCTAAAAGGATCTGGAAGGAGAGGATGTGCATGGAGGTCCCATACCCGTAACATGGATAGGAGGCACCTTTTCAGCATCGTAAAAGGCTGCTAAGATTAGCAAAGACTTTGTGAAGAGGCAAGTGTTTCAAGAGTGGAGCAAAAAGATTCATCAGTCAAGGTTTTACAGAGCCAGCAGCTCCAAGGGGAACGCTAAGAAGCCGCAGAGGGCAGAGGAGCGAGAGCAGCAGATCCCACCCGACTTGCAGACCCTTCCAAACCTTACCCTCTTTGGTTGAGGAGCCTCTGGTGGCTCCTGCGCTGCCCTTTTCTCACTCGTGCGCCTGGGGCTGGGGCTTTGGTGACTTGCGCAGGAGCTGTTGGGGCTGGGGTGGCACAGCAAGCAGGGGCTGTGCCATTGGTCTTCCTCCCCAGCCGACAGAGAGGGATGGTCGACTTTCTTCTTTTTCTGGGGCTGGTCGTAGGTGAGGTGGTCCTCAAAGGACAGGGTGGGTGGTACAAATAGCTCCTGCCCTTCCTCCTCCTCAGAAATGGAAGAAAAGCCCCCTGATTGCGCGTCCACTTCAGGGAATTTGCGCTTCCTCTCTGCTGATTTTGGGCTCCCAGAAGTCCCCTTCTCTGTAATGGTCCACAAAGAGCCACTCTCAGAGGTCTGCAGGCGCAGCGTGAGCTTTTCCACTTTCCGTCCTTCAGAGTCCCGATGTTCTGGCTTTCTCCCATCTGTGATCACTCTGAAGGGATAAACCCCCAAAATCATTAGATTAAAACACGGGCAGCAAGCCGCTTGCATCTCTTGCTTTATTGAAGGCACTTGTGTGGCCTTGAAAGGCCTTTTAAAGCTGTTCATTGCTTCCTCAAAGTGCACATTCTTGACAGTCGGTGCCTACATTCACCCCAAAGTGTGTCCACCGGCAGCCCAAGGCTCTGTGGCCAGCAGAGGCAGGAATTTGTGCCAACCAAGGCACAAACCCCATGCGGGGTTAGCACCCTTGTATGGTTCTTTGATTCCCAGAGCCTTGGCTTTTATGACCTCTGTCAGAGAGGTTTCTCATCCCCACGGCAAGAACCGCCCAGAGCTTCTCCATGAGGATCACCAAGCAGGTTCCCTCACCTCAGTGCCTCTCGGTACAGAGACTCCAGCTCCCGCCAGGCAGCCCGGAGATTGGCCTCCAACTCCCGTTTCCGTGAACGGGTCGCGGTCTTGGTCTCCTTGAGGAGAGAGGCCAGACATCAGCTCATCTTAGCAAGACGGGCGGCATCCCCACCTCTGCTCAACTTCCCCCAGGGGGAATGAAGTTAAACCCCTGCCTGTCCCCGCCGGGGAGAAATAAATACCCTGGAGGTATTTAAGAAACGTGTAGACGTGGCTCTTCAGGGCATGCTCTAGTGCCCAATATTATAGGTTTGTGGTGGGGTGTAGTATGTGGGGTTGTGGGTGTGGGGTTTAGTTGGTGGGTGGTGGTTTTTGGTTTGTTCTTTTTGTGGTGGTTGTGTGGGGTTTTTTGGGGTTTTTTGGGTTTTTGGGTTTGTTTTTTTTTTGTGGTTGGACTCGATGATCTCGGAGGTCCCTTCCAGCCACTAAGATTCTGTGATTCTGTGAAACTCCCTTGATGTAATGGCAGAGCTACCCCAGCTAATAAATTCTGGTGTTGGTGGCCGTTGTAGGGTTTCCTACAGCTCTGTCAATCCCAGATGAGTTCACTCTGCCTTAGAGAAACTTCAGTTCTTTGCAGCAAAAACCCAAGTTCGTATTTACCATGCCCGCGGGTAAGGCAGTGAAGGCAGAGGAAGTCACTAATAATCTTTAGGATTATTAGTTGGCTAATCTGTTGCCGATTCCCGTAGGGTGAGGAATGGCTCTGACTCTCCAATCCCAGGGTGAAGCTTCTGCTGGAGCTGAGGACGAGCGAGCGTCCTCCGAGGCTTCACAGTGACCCGCTCCTTGGCGCTGCCTTTTATCTCTAGAACCACATCACAATGGTGCCTGTGAGACGGGGCTGGAGCAGGTGGCCGAGGGAACAGGCCTTGAAGATCATCGAGTCCAACCATCAACCTCTGATAAAAATCATCACTAATACCCCTTCCAGAGTAAAAATGTGTCCTTATATCAAATCTGAATACTAAGACCTAACAGCATGCTGGTGTTTCTTTTTTAAAGCATTCCCATCTTTTTGAGTCTGGAAAATGAAGAGAGTAATTCTCATCTCCCTCAGATGCATTTTAAATAATTTGGTTTTGTTGCGTATCGAAGTACGATGCTCTGCAAAATGATGTTAAATACTTTGTACAGAAGATATACTGTAATCAAAGCAGTTCATACAGGTGTATGCAATGAACGGGAGCTATGGAGCATCATTTGCTTAGAAACGACATTTTGAAGTACTTCCAAGTGAGGTGAAGTGTTATTAGTCTCAATGTTTTTCCATCTCAGCCCAAACAATCTTACTACAATGATCCTAGTACACGTGGATGTGAAATACAAGATATTAAAATTCATATTTTGAGGACATTGTCTGCTGTGATTACATTAAGAGAAATCTAACATCAGTTTGCTATCACAGTAGTAACTTTGGCATTATGGAAACTGGAATTTGGAACGTTATGTTTGGATACACAAAATATGTGGAATTGGTGGAACGTACTGGGACACCGTATTCCCAAATGGATTACAAGAGATTTACCAAACAAACATGAATTTGCACACAAAATAAATCTCTAGGTGGTTCCTTAGTCACAATTATTGGCCTGGTAATAATAGCCTGGTGCAAAAATGGCTACCTAATGTTAATAAACATCCAGAGGCCTAACAGACCCTTCTTGGGCAGTAATGGCTTGGCTATTAAGACAGTTTATAGACTTTAGAGCAGGAGAATCACTTTGCATTAATTCAGTGCCGAAGTGCCTTCCCCAAACCCTTCTTGTGACCCCTACAAAGTATTTGCTTTGCTCTTTGCCAGGAAGAAATTTCTTTTCAAATTACTTTGCAGACGCCTATTCTGAATTTATTGCTATTCTCTTTCTAATCCAATTTTATTCTCCTAAGACACGGCCTCATTAACTGGTGCCCATGGTGGAATGTCTTCAAGGTCCTACATACGTTGCCAGAACATAGTTCAGTAGCCTATATTATATTAGAAAGACACAAATCCCTGTTTACCAATCCAAGCTCACAAACATTATGCGTAGCAATGAAATTGCTACACACAGAAGCATTTACTTGTTAAGGACAGTCAAGGTTGGGTTTTGCAAAACTCCAGTTTGTAATTTTTCGTTGTCCTATTGGCTGTAGAGTTGAAAAGGTCATGGAAAATAGGTTATAGCTGAGACTGGGCTTCTTTTTTATTTTAGTTCTTCATGTTGTAAGTTTTTTCATTGTTAGATTTTTATCTTTTTTTGCTGTGGAATTTGGAGCTTATTCCTAGATGGCATTGCATACATTATCTAATTCCTGTAAAAGAGGTAAAATTATCACAAAGTCTGAATTAGAGGATGAGAGGCTGGGCCCAGGTGAACTAGTATAGCTTTCTGTTAATCTTTTCTAGTTAATTTTACCAATGTATTCTTGTGCTGCCTTCATAGCGTACAAACGCATTATTATTGTGCTTTGTGACCTGACTTCGTACCATGTGAAGTTCATTGTTTTTCCTACTTTCTCCAAAGAATTTTGAGAACACTTAATCTTTGCTTTTATGACCTTTTTTTGTCAGTGTGCATGTTACTGGGTGTTTACCCTGTGTTAGGGAAGGCAAAGTCCAGAGGGAGAAGCTGGAGCTGAAAATGGTCTGTGTGACACTTAGCTTCTGCAGTCCTTCCTTCCAGAGTTTAGACCTGGTCTCAGGGAAAGCTCTTTGTCTCCTGTACAGAATATTCTAATTGTTGCTTGACACAGTTTCACTCTGAATAAGGCTTGTCATCCATGGTTTCCAGGTAATTTTCAGCCCAAAATATTGAGTGCTTTGGAAATAGGCCTAACCCATTGCTTAAAACTCCTTGGGAAGCCAATATCAGCATCACCCTCAGGTTAAATATGCTTTTGTTAAACCTTGTGGCAGAAGAGATGGACTTCAGAATTCAGTTCCAAGCTTTCTTTTCTAATCTGGCTATTCTCGCTTTACAATTGAAGAAGCATCACCTGGGGAAAATGGGGAGAAAAAAGAAAAAAGTAGATAAGGAAGGTCCAATAGACAAGCTATAAACTCAGATGGGGAGAGAAAGAGGCTGGATAAACCAGTCTGAACAGATGAAGAAGCATCACCTGGGGAAAATGGGGAGGAAAAAGAAAAAAGTAGATAAGGTCCAATAGAACAAGCTATAAACTTATATGGGGAGAGAGAGAGGCTGGATAAACCAGTCTGAACAGCGATGGCCCTTGGAGAGGGTGCTGATGTTATGGAAATTTGGTTTGGAAGATTTCTCTGGTGAGTCATTTGCTCTGGAATTAGTTGAGGATGTTGTCCTTCAACAGTGAGGCTGTGTCTGGGAATACCCGTATTCCCAAGAGCTGAAACTCTTCCCGTACTCGGGGACTTGGGGCTTCTTAGGTTAGACCTGGTGCTTGGAGGTCTGGGGAGTGTTTGTTGTGTGAATTCTTCTGGTGCTTTATATTAATAATCTTCTTGTTGTTTTGTGCCTAACTGCCTGCATTTGATTCAGTTGCACACATTCAGTAGCTCCGTGCAGTACAGAAAACTCACAGAACGTGGCACAGTTTATTATACTTCCATAAAAAAATTGTAGACAAGCACAGGTCCCTCCTTGACAGCTGCAGGACTGGGAATATAATGATATTACGGAGGCAGAATATGGATAGAGAGGAAGATAGGTCATTAGTATAGCAGCAATCACAGACATTGATTATTCTATGGGGGCAAGACTATATTTTTGCAAATAACGTCCTAGACAAATAGTAGGAATATTCTTACCTGAATAACTGGAAGTATGATAAGTGGATCTCATTCGTGACTAGAGGTACATGTGGCATTAATATCGTAGCACTGTTCCCTTCTTGTCTTTCAGTAAATCCACGAGGATGAGACCAGGTCTTGGCATTTGTCATGGTTAGCAATTTAGAAGAGAAAAAAACATGGCATGGGTAACAGCAGTGGCAGCAGAGACTTTGACATACAGCATTTAAAGGGCCCTAGAAAAGGGGCCTGATCTGCTTTTGTGCCTACTATTCCCCAGAAATTTGTGGCTTTTGAACTTTGCAAACACTCAACTTAAAAGCATCCCTAGCAACAACTTGCATTGCACTGAAAGATTGCCCTTGGAGTGGTCATGTGCATACTTGTGCTGCTTTTTGTCTGCTTTTTGGCCATACTTCTGCCTTTTAGCCTGTGATGTTCTCGGTGATGTGCTGTGGGTGGTGTACCTGGGGGTACGTTCCAGCCAAGCTCCAGCCCCACATGTGCTCGTTCTCAAGACGGAAGGTAGACAGAGGAGGAAAGGTTGTTTGTGAAGGTTGTTGAGATGAGCACTAAGTTCAGGTTTTCAAGATTTTTCTTCAAGAACTTGAAGCATTTCGTTTTCAAAAGCTGAGATTTTGAGTATGTAACCCACATGGACCTTGAAGTTAAGGTGCTGGGCAGGTTTCTACAGTTCCTGTGCCTAAAATCCCATCTTGACAGGAAATTATCTTCTCTGATGGAATCATCAATGAGGTAAATGTGACAGAAAATGTCTACAAATCCTACTTTATACATTTCTCACTGGTTTAGATGCAGTGAGGTCTTCCTGAAGAAAAAAAAAAATAAAATTGAGATTTGGTCAAAACAATAGAAATGGTTTGAAAAGCATCTAAAATCGCTTTCACACACATTACATGTAAAACCATGTGGCTGCGATTAAACAAGCTCATTGTGTGCAAAAGCTGGAGGATGACTGTTGCTGAGTAGAACTTGCTTTACACAGATTTTTTTCAGAAGAACTATCTGTCATAGCGATCAAACTGTAAAAACAGAAAATATGAGCCACAGCAGAGATCTGAAAAACAGCCAGAGAAACCGTCCTGGATTCCATCAAAACCCAAAAGATTATACGACTTCATGTCATGGCTTTAGGAGAATGATAAAATTGAAGCTGATGAATGGCTTGTGTTAATCATTTTGTGTTTGGCTTGTGTTTTAGTTTTCAGGATACTTTATTGTCAAACTTTTTTATTGCTCATTCTCAGCATGGCTTTTGTTTGTTTTTACTGAGACACTCTGCGTATTTATAGCGCAGCGACTCTCTCCATTCTGCCTGGATAGTTCATGAAGAGGGAGCATGCAAAAGCATGGCTGTGTAGCCAAGCTAGTATTGCATTATTGGAATGTTTATCTGACTCTACTATGGCTCTTCTGGCAGATCTGACAGTAATTTCTGTTTTTCTCAAGCAAATACATATATATGTATACGTAAAAAATCTTGAGAGGAGAGTGGGAAGTTCATGGAACTGTTTCCCCTCTTTTCGTAAAAAAAAAAATAAAAAAAATCAGGTGGTGGATTTGCCTCATATGGAGACTTGTAGGTCCTCGTTTTTTTGTGTGTTTTCCCCTTTTCGTAAAAAAAAAAAAAAATAATCAGGTGGTGGATTTGCCTCATATGGAGAGTTGTAGGTTCCTAGTTTTTGCTTCAAAGAATAGCAGTAGAAGGACCTTAATGCTTAAGCCACCCTTGTGTTGTATAGAGCCAGACAAGGTACCAGAGTGTGATACAACGTGTAAGAATCTCATGGACATGATGTTATGTGAAAGGTTTGATAAGAGCTGTTCCTCTCTGAAGTACTCCTTTAAATCCTTCAGGTGCACCTGCAATGCTCTCACCTCTCTTTATTTATATTGTAGGAGATCCATGCTCTCCTCCTTTGCTTCACTTTTCCCCTTTTGCTTTTTTTTTCCTACATCAGAGCAGCAAATGCTTTGGGAAGCAAACAGTATTTAGATTGGCTTATATGTAGGGTGCACGTAGCCAGGAACTGCAGACTGGACCACCAAATGACTCCCACAAGGTTAATTTTTAGAGTTGTATGAACCACACAGGTCAGCAAAGACATAAGGATTTGGATTCTCTGCTGCCGTTACTCACATTTTACGTCAATATAAATCCTTGATTTTAATAGAAGTTTTGGTATACGTCACAAAACTCTTGGAGGGTTAGATATTACTGACTGAGAAATGGATGGTGCAAGTCAAAAATGGTCTTTTTCTGTGGTGATCTCAGGAGCAATGCCAAAAATGATTGAATTATTCTTGTTTTCTTCCTGTTGCTCTGGTAGTGTGCTGAGATCCTGATGAGGTGAAATAAAAGGCAGAATTCCTGTTTATTTCAACAAGGTCAGGATTTAATTCAGTGTGTTAGCAAGGCATGGACCCAGTGCCGGTTCTTACATGGCCCAAAAACGTCAAAGATGTTTTCTGTGAATCATGGCTTTATTACAGGAGGAAGCCAAAACAGCTCTCAGGAGCTAGAAGGGTTTCAGTTCAAAGCCATGACAATCAGTTTCAGCTAATAAGCTGCCATCCAGGAAACCCCCAAAGCCTTCCAGAATGTGCTTTCTGCACAGGCGACTTTCTAGTTTATCTAAACCATGTTTAGATGGTATTTTTGTTGTTGTTTTAACATCCCTAAACATATGCTTCTATCAGCTGGATTTTAAAATGTCTGTCTTCTATATTTCTAAATTATATATCTATTGTGCCTGAGTAGAATTAACTTTGGAAGTAGGAGAGATTTTTTCCATCTAATTTCTTTGAGTACAATAGAATATTATGAAAGCATATGGTAGGTTAAGTTAATCAAGATATGGAGTAGAAGTTCCATTTTCTTATTAGTGATACTCAGACTCTTAATGGAAACATAATGGGTGAGACGTCTCTTCCAGTCCAGGATAAACACTTTTTAGAGAACTTCTAAAAATGCCTTAACATAGATGGGAAAGACTTTCTGAGGCCAGTAACACTCAGGAGGTTGGATGTTCTTTCTGCAGAGAGCTGGCCATTCATGAAAGCCCATATCCTTTGCTTCAAAAAATAGTGGTAAAATCTCAGTAACCTTTACGTCCTCGTGTGCTTGAGCCATAAGACTGGAGTTGCAGGAAAGATTATATAAATGTGCTGAGAATTTACGTTTTCTTCTGGTTCTGCAGCCCCATCTTCTGGGATGGGAAACACTAATTTTCTGCCTTTTGCTATGATCTGACCTGCTGCTTCGGGTGACATAAGGCTGGGAGAGTAAGAGATCTGTGCCTAATAAGTCTCCGCTTGGAATACACTCTTGATAGCTGTTAGCTGCATTTTGGAGAAAACCTGTTAAGTTCTTTCATCTCCTTGGTAGTGTTCATTGATCCAGGATAAAAACCAACCCTTTCCTCCCAGGTTCAGGTGTCAAAAGAAGGGACTGGGTGTGCAGGTTCCCATTGACACTGAGTTGCTGAGGGCTGAATGCTGGGCTGAGGTCTTTGTTGTCTCAGAGATCAGTAGGTCAGAGCTTCAGCAGCTACCAAGGAGAATTTGGGCTTGCTGCAAATATTGGTGTTGCTGATTCATTAGGTTTAAAGTGTCTCGTTGTATGAAATGGGGTAAGAACAACCAGTTGCTTAAGCAGTGTGAAAATTGTTGCATTCCTGTGCTGGACTGTCCGTACCATTACTGTAAGTGAAACATCAGTATTAAATTTGCAGTAAATAATAAAACAGCAATATTAATTAAATTTCTGAGTTGTTTTAAATGCAGAGTTTTACACCTAAACTTTATACAACAGCACCTGGAAACACTGTATTCCAATCGTAATGGTCTTGCTATAGAAGTACAGGCACAGGAATCTGATGGTGAGAGTTTTGTTCTCAGCTTTGCCAGAGGTAGTCTGTGATTTTGGAGAACTTTCCTGACCCCACCTTCCCAGAAACACCTTGTTCCCATGGTATTTTCATCCCTTTGGAGAATATGATCTTGAGTGTCTTTTCTTGCAGTTTGCCTGTCTGCAAAATAGGGATGTTTCTATAGGAGGCTTAACGAACACTCATAAATAGTCATGAGGAATTTTTGAGATATTTGAATGAAAGGTGCTATGCAAAGTCAAATCAGCATTATGCACCCTGGGTGAAAAGAGCTCTGTGAATGTTGGTGCCTGAGCAGAATCATTAATGGTAGAAAGCATCCTAATGTGCCAAAATGTATTGGAAAGTAAAATATTGAAACTGAAAATAAAATAACAAATGAAGTTAGAAACATTTCAAACAGTGAGATGAATTAATTCTTAAAGTATCTTCTAAGAGCTGAGTTATCTCTCTTAGCATCAAGTCTATCTTTCTGAAATGTCTAAGGAGGAGTTATGGGTTTGATACAGAAACCAGAGGTGAATTTCCTTGGTTATTTATGCAGCATGCAGACAACAACAATCTTTTCTGGCCTAAAATATCCACGCTTATATGTATTTTTTTTGGTGGAACAGTCATATGTTTGTGGCTAAATAGTGCTTTTCTCTAGAGGGATTTAAATTCCATCAAAGCTATTACTTTGAAATGTATAATGTAAGCTCGTTATTTAGACAGACATAATGGCCTAGGTGTTTATTTTAGGCAACTCTCCCCAGCTGTATTGATAAATAGATGCTAGGGAGATTGGATGTGGTTCTCCAGCACACAGCTCCTCGGATAAAGTTTAGATTGCACAAGGTCTGTGTAGTGAATGGAACAAACAGGTCTAAGGAGGAGTAAATTTCTGCAGACACCATGCTTTTAGTGCATTATTTGTATGTGGCAGAATGGAACAAACAGGTCTAAGGAGGAGTAAAAATCTGCAGACACACCATGTCTTTAATGCATTATTTGTGTGTGGCAAAAGTCAGGTTGGTATTGGAAAGCCTCCCCAAGAAAATTCAGTACCTATGTCTTTAATGCATTATTTGTGTGTGGCAAAAGTCAGGTTGGTATTGGAAAGCCTCCCCATGAAAATTCAGTATGGTGATGCCTGAGCTAATGTGGCATCAGACACAGGAGGGCTGTTGCATGTGTGCTCCAGATGAGCTGGTCCAGATGTTTCCGTGTCAGACTGGATAATTTAGACAAACCCTGTGAGTTCAGGAGCAGTTGTCACGCTGTGAGTTGTAAGGAGCGAGGTTTAATGTACATTACTGCATACAAACAGTTTGGTAGTGTTCTTGAAGGCTTGAACAAAGACTTCAATCATTATGGCCCACGTGGGCCATGAAGATGCTCGGAGGGGCTGGAGCACCTCTGCCTATGAGGACAGGCTGAGAGATCTACTGCATACAAACAGTTTGGTAGTGTTCTTCAAGGCTTGAACAAAGACTTCAATCATGATGGCCCACATGGGCCATGAAGATGCTCAGAGGGCTGGAGCACCTCTCCTGTGAGGACAGGCTGAGAGAGCTGGGGTTGTTCAGCCTGGAGGAGAGAAGGCTCCAGGGAGACCTTGCATTATGATATTTGTGTTTTGTTTTTGGTGAGGTATTGCCCTGTGATAGACTTGGGAGAAGGAAGGTTAGACAAGCCAGATGTCCCTAACAGAAACATGGATATTTGTGTTTTGTTTTTGGTGAGGTATTGGCCTGTTCCCGGTGATAGACTTGGGAGAAGGAAAGTTAGACAAGCCAGATTTCCCTAACAGAAATATGATCTGGATGACTATGAATGAAGTATTATTTTTAAACAGACTTAATCCCTCTAGTCTGCCATGCAAATACTATCTCAAATAAATAGTTTAAGGAGAAATACATACTTTCATATGTAAAATAATGTTTTGGCTGTTTTAACAAAGAATGTAAAAAGTACAACCCACAGTGTTTGTGAAGAAATTGGTTTGGCATGTTGATGAGATAATTAACCAGCTGAAAAAGTGTGTAGCTATTACTGGCTGATGGTATGTCAAAGGAGAATTACCATGTTGCTTGTGTGTTTGCTAGGTGAGACCATCAGTGGGACCCGAATTTCATATGCATAATTAAATAGCATCAAGGATTTGTTAATTCTAAAATTCTCATTTGGTACCCAAAACTCTCAGGAACTTCACCAAAGCCTCTGTGTTTGCTGAGAGTTTAGAGATGGGCCCAAAGTCTGATTATCACAATTTAACATGAGCAAACTTTGTTATTGTTCGGCTTCATAACTCTGTATGATTGAACAGTTCTTTTTTTAGAACATATCATTTTTAGAAGAAAAATGATTTACATGAGAAAGGTGGACGGAACGTTATGTGAAACATTCAAAATTACCCCCTTTCTTATTTATGTGGTTTGTTAATAATGGAGAATTTAGGTGTTAGTCTGCAAAATCTGTACTGTACAGAGAAAGGTTTTGTGATCTTTTTTTCTTTAAATGATATTTTACAGTTTTGGGCAGAACAGATCATTATGCTTTTTTGGTGTGTGTGTGTATCCTGTTCTTTCATGTTATTGTAGAGTCTGAACAAAAATTACCATCACGGAACTGATGTCCCAGTTATATTATACCAACAGTCTGCATAGAATTAGGAGCTGCAGATTTTCAAATTACTGGTTAAAAAATATGAATATCACCGTTGCTGTATGTTATTCCCCAATCTCATTTAGAAGTCAAGCAACCAGTTTTTTGGTGGAGTTTTCACAAAAACATCAGATGGAGAACTGCCCTATTCCATAAAAGCCCGAAGCTATTAAATTCTGGCAAAATTACAAACAAGAATTTGCAAAGAAAAAAACCAGGCAACTGGTTAACTTGGCAGCGTTTTAAATGGGCTTTGGAAAAGGAAACCATTTCCTTCGTAATGATAGAAAATATAATGTATCACAGAAAATCAGACAGGAAGGGCTTTGGAAAATGGTCATTTTATAATTTCTTGTGGTCCGTGGCAGAATCAGTTGGAACTGCTGGACCAGATACTGTCAAGCCGTCATGTTTCATTCTCATACCAGCGCAGGTTAAAGCATTACAAATTTCAGGCTCTGATTATCTTTTTAGCAAAAGACTTGAAAATCATTTAGAGCTACAGTCTCCTAGTTAGTTCTAAATTTCATCTTTCCTGCACACCAAAGGTGTCAGTGCAGAGTGAGGTACGAGAAAAATGCCGAGGAAGCACAGTATCTTTGGTAGATGATCTTGGAAAAACATCAGCAGGGAGAAGACAAGAATTGCCAAAGAATGACAGATTTTCATCACTGTTTCTTCATTATCGTGCTCAGGGAAAGGAAGGCGAGTCATACTCTGGATGTTTTTTTTTTTTTTTTAGTGAACTAGGGGAGGTTTTATTATGCTCAGTTTGACTTGAGCTGCAAAAGCTCTTCATCTGGAGTGTATCTAACTGTGGTGATCCTTAACAATCATTGCATTTTAAGTGGAGATGCTGATAGCAGGAGATTTTACAGAGAGGACATCAAGCAGCCTTAATATGGAGACTTCCAAATTTTTCATACTAATTTGACAAATACACATTTGAGGTCTAGTTTTATGTAGTTTTCCTGAAACTAAGAATTTCTTTAATGCACGTAATTTAAATCTGTTGACAGTCGTATACTCTAGTCCTTCGTTTATCTGTTAGTGAATTGCAAGGCTCTGCAATCAGACATCCTTTGACTTAATACACTTTCCCAAAATCCAAGTTAATATCAAATCATTACAAAACTAACAAGTGGCCTGAGGTGGGCCTTGCATAAAGATCTTCCCCTAAAACTGTGCAGAAGACCCTACATCTCTAGTCAAAGGCTGGTCAACAAAGACCATCCAATGATTGTTGTAAAAATGCTGCTTGTTTTATAAAAGCAAATATTTTGTAATATATGTTAGCTTTATCTGTAAAGCTTCTGGTTTTATCTGAAAGTAATAATTTAGTCTCTATTTTTTATTTGAGATCTCCACATTCAATGAATATTGGTACATATACACTAAAGTACCTCTGAAAGTAATAATTTAGTCTCTATTTTTTGAGATCTCCACATTCAATGAATATTAGTACATATACACTAAAGTACATTTTATATATTTCCATTTCTGTAAAAGCTATACTGCTGTGTGCTTATAGTGTGTACATTAATTCAGTGTAGCTTCCTTATGATTTAAAGCTACTAACGATTCTGATTTATCTTTACCAAACAGCGCTGAGTGAAACTCTTAAGGTCTTGGGACAGATGAGTGAGTTGTGAAATGAAAGATGAAGAGAAGCAGGGAGAGCTAAGAACAACAATGAGAATTCAAAGTGAGCTAGAATTTTCAATGTCCTTCTTCTCCCCGTAATGTATCAATCTCCTTTAACTCGGTCGTATTTTTTGTCACGTGGTCTACTTTATTCTGCACACATGTAGTGGACTTCAGTGTTTGCTTTGGGTGAGGACTTTATGGTCAGTCTGAAAAAGAAAACATTTCTGAAGGAAGATGAAGGCGTTCACTAGAAATTTCAGCATCTCATTCTTATAGTGATGAGCATTTCAGAGTGACTGATAAAAACTAGAACATGGGCTTTCCTGGTTCCTCTACAGAACTGAGGAACTAACCAGCTCTATTTCCAGGATCTGAAGGTGTATGCTAACACACTGCCAAGTAATCTACCAAAGAGAAGGCTGGGAACAAGCCAAAATAAGGCTTTTAGTGTACGGAAGCATATAACAAGCCTAGATTAAGAAGATATTCAGAGGAAATATTTTTTTTTTCTGTGGTCATACCATACTTTGCTGCCGTCAAATTGCTGAGCCTGAAAATATACTGCTGAATGTGCCTTTCAGTTAATTTTAATATGAGGAAGAACGTCTTGGGATAGTCACTGTGCTGTAATAGAAAGTGAAAATCCAGGAGGAGTTCAGGGGAGCTACAGTAATACCACATTTGGCAGAAGCACGTACATGTATGTGCCTTCAGGAGGGAAGGGGCTTGTTCTCTGCAGTCACCGAAGCAGGTGAGGAAAAGGCAATGGGGAGGTCATAGTCATATTTGTTTTGGTTTGATATTTTTTTTTCAAATTGAATGGATTAGGAAAATAAAAAGTATAAAGAGGTGAGGAAAATTAATGCGTTTAAAGTGTAAGAAATGAATACTTCTCTTTGAGACATGGACTGCTCTATTTTACTTTTATAGCCTGTGGTGCTGAAAGGTCCTGGATGGTGAAATGGGCTCGTAGGTGCTGTTGTTGCTGTGTTTGACCTCCTGCTAATAACTTAAGAGTTGAACTATTTTCATAGGTTGAAACTGGAAGAAACTTTACACAGCAGGATTACTTTTAAAAATAGTATTTCAACTTTTTCTCCACGTGTCTGCTATGAATTCATTCTACTATTTTCATAGGTTGAAACTGGAAGAAACTTTACACAGCAGGACTACTTTTAAAAATAGTATTTCAACTTTTTCTCCACGTTATCTGCTATGAATTCATTAGGATTGGTCAAAGTGTCAAACCTGCAAATAAACTAAAATTCAAGCTTTGAAAAATAGTACAGCTCATGTGATTTGTTGATAAGCAAAGCCATGTGAAATTACACATATGATTTGATCTGCCGGTTTCTGTGGGATGACAGAATTTTTCCCCACCTGCCAAACAGCAAAATGAAAAGCTGTAGTATTCTGGCCTTGGCTCTACAAGTTCTTGCAGGTTCTAGCAGCCATTAGTCGCATGGAAAATCATGCTGATTTTAATGGAGAGAATTCTCTCCATCCAGGATTCCAGGTGGGTTGAAGGAGGAGGGAGCCAGACTCTTTTCAGTGGTTGCCAGTGAGAGGACGAGGGGCAACGGGCACAAGTTGGAACAGAAGAGGTTCCACTCAAATATGAGGAGAAACTTCTTCACGGTGAGGGTGACAGAGCCCTGGAACAGGCTGCCCAGGGAGGGTGTGGAGTCCCCTTCCTTGGAGATTTTCAAGCCCCACCTGGATGCTCCTGAGTAACATGCTCTGACAAGCTCTAGGCAATCCTGCTTCAGCAGGGGAGTTGGACTAGATGATCTCTATGAACCCTTCCAACTCTAAAAATTCAGTGAAATTCAGTGAAATTTAGGTGCACCAAAGGCATTTTCTTTCTGATCAAAGTCCACAGCCAACTTGTAAGATTATAGTATTATTTTGCATACAAGGTGCAATAACTGAATAATTTACTGTGAAATGAGAAGAAAGCTAGTGCAGGTAAGCAGATGTTTATAAATCAGGCTCTCTGTAGCAGTTTATACTAAATTTGTAGATATAAAGCATACTTTTGTCACTATAGAAATAATAATTTAAGTTCCCATAGTTCCTGTGGGTATATTAAAGTGAGTCTTCTACTTTTTAGGGTTATGAAAAGATCAGCATTTTAAAGTTCCACAGTAATTAGCATCATATTGTTTAATAAGCCAATTTAATGCTGAAGCATGAAAGTTTAAGAATGAATAACAAGATCAGATCTCTTAAGATTTGAGATGGACAGCCTCCAAAGAATCCTAAGCGTATAAATAATAAACCCATAGTAGCAATTATTTTGAAAAGGCAGCAAGGCACACACATCAAGAATTACTGAGAAGAAAAAAAAGTAATTCTGAATTGCATATGACATTCTGATCACATTTAGACTGATGGCAACCTCCTGTTGCTTGAACTTTACATTTAACCTTTTGTCTTCTTATGTGTTTTCAAAGCACATATGTGGGCATTCAGATTCCTAACTGATAAGACAAATGACTTGAATATTATGCGGTGCATGGGGAAATATAGATGAAGGATAGAGAAAAAACCTGGAGAAGACAGTTAACCCTGGAATTTGCTGGCTTCCATACCTCTTCCTCACTAAACTTTTTCCTCAACTAAGAATTAATGCATATAACATAACTAGATGACTAAACAAAGTGTGGGCTTATCTCTATCTTTATGGCATACCTTTACTTACCACTGTCTTGCTGCTGGGATGGATAAGATGGATAAAATAGCATGATTCATTAATGAAGATTGACAAAATGTTCATATATTCCATTGCAACTTGCTGTAACTTTGGCCCTGGCACCGCAAGACTGACCTGAGAAGTTCTGGGGTTGGATGCAGTAGGGCATCCATGTGCTTTCTAATCTTCATCAGAGTTTTATCTTGTTAAATTTGGCTTTTTAAAATGTTTTTCTTCTGTTTCTTGGATCTCCACTTGCCCATTGTGCACAAATCAGAGTGTGGGAAACATTACAGTAGGTCAAAGAGCTGGTGGGTGCCAGCTCCTAGCATTTTTGGCATAACAGATCTCTATCTCGGCTCTTACAGTCCTTCTAGAATGACTGACATCCTGAATGGTTCATCTCCTAAATAGGAGAAAACTGAGGAAGGTTGAATAAAGTGAATGAAGAAAGTGCATAATGCAGTTAGGATGGAGAAGAGATGGAACAGACCCAGTTATGGGGAGAGTTATGGGGACAGGGGAAGGCAAGGAAGCCTGATGATATGATTTGATGATTCCTTGGTGACCAAGTGAGAGACAATCGGATACTGCTTGGAGAAGGAGGGAGTTGTTGGCAGGTCCTAATGAGAAAGTGGCACACTGGAGAATTTAGGACTGGGAGCGGAGTAAGGAGATGCCTTCTTCTACAGGAGCACTGAAGGCATTCAAAGGAAACATTGGAAGTGTACTAGTTGTATGACCTGTTCTTAAGCCTCCTCAGGGATTTTACGATCTGAAAGTATAATCTGCATTAATATCATGTGTTAGAAAATGCATTATTCTTGAGAAATAGGGCCAGTCTTTTTTGGTGGGGCCAGTCTTTTTCAGTGGTGCCCGGTGATTCCAATGCCTGAGAACCCTTTCAGTGAAAAAATTTTTCCTAATATCCAGCCTGAACCTCCCCTGGTGCAACTTGAGGCCATTTCCTCTTGTCCTGTCGCCTGTGACTTGAGAAAAGAGACGGGCCCCCACCTCTCTACACCCTCCTTTCAGGGAGTTGTAGAGAGCAATAAGGTCTCCCCTCAGCTTCCTCTTCTCCAGGCTGAATAACCCCAGCTCCCTCAGCCTCTCCTCATAAGACTTGTGCTCCAGACCCCTCACCATCTTTGTCGCCCTTCTCTGGACCCGCTCCAGCACCTCAATGTCTTTTTTATGGTAGGGGGCCCAAAACTGGACACAGTACTCAAGGTGAGGCCTCACCAGTGCTGAGTACAGGGGGACAATCACCTCTCGGGCCCTACTCGCCACGCTGTTCCGACAAGAACAGGACAAGAGGGAACAGGCAAAAACTTGAAAATAGAAGGTTCCATCTAAAGATGAGGAGGAACTTCTTTCCTGTGAGGGTGGCAGAGCCCTGGAACAGGCTGCCCAGGAAGGTGGTGGAGTCTCCTTCTCTGGAGACATTCCAAACCTGCCTGGACATGTTCCTGTGGGACCTGCTCTGGGTTGACCTGCTCTGGCAGAGGGTTGGACTAGATGATCTCCAGAGGTCCCTTCCAACCCCATAGCATTCTGTGATTCTGTGAAAATTAAAGGCCCATCTCTTGCATCTGGACCAACAATGAATAAAATCTTGCTCAAATGAGTAGCCCCAATCAGTTCCACTTCAACTGTTTGTAACAGGAGAAGTAAGGTACTACTTGGCATCTGCGAGGGCCCCAGAAGGATTTCTGTGAGCTGCTGTAATACTCCTACATCAAACAGGCTGTACATCACAGCAGGGTTTCTCCTGCGCCGTGGTGATATTCTCGATGAGTCACAGCAACAGCATCTGGCCCCGGCCAGCAAAGTACTGATGGTGGCAAGAAGGGCTGCAAGTATAAGCAGCAAATTTCCATCCTGTGTTCAAGAAAATGGCCAAATTTAAGGTCTATGTTGATGCCACGTCTGTATTAATATCTTTATTAAGGGGGGGAAGTGTTTTTACCCCTCTTCCTTTCCTGGGTTAGGGTTCTTTTCCCCCATCTCAGCAGAAATCCTGGGAGAATGTACGTGGCCTGCAATGCAGCTGTGGCTTTTTTTTATGACAACGTGTCGGCAGATGTTCTGTATTTGAATTCATCTTCAGATGTTGCTACTTTGATAAACAGCATTCAGGGACTTTTTACTTTATTGCCTAAGTGCTTTTTCCATTCGGCATTTGCGGAGTGGAATGTTGAATTCCGGGACTATTGAAAATGATAAATCAGTTATGATGGCTTAATCACTAACACAGATGAATTGAATAATAAGCAACCAATGCGAACACTTGTGCAAAAGTAACTGTATATTTATATATTTCAAAAACTCCATGAACACCAGGAAAACTAATCTTTTTAGACGCAGACATATCTTATTTTTTTTCTAGTTTTTAGGTCTAATCCAAGGCTAATTTATGGGTCCTTTCTTCCTGTGAGTAAAAGTTACGTTCTAGGTTTTTTTGTGTCTTCTAATTTCTTCTTTTCATGTCTTCTGATCAGGTAAACTTATATTGCAGAGATCTTACTTAATTTGTCATAGCAGTCCCCACATTTACATTTCTTCTGGCTGAAGGAAATCAGCTATCTCAGAAATTGATTAATTAACATCTGGCTGTTAAAATAGAAGTTTGCCATGCAGATTTAAGGAGTTACTTGGTGGAGACGTAACAGGCATGGAGAGAGATTTGATCACTCCCCAGTTCTGCCATCTGGAAGTCACTTGGCATGAGACTTGGCCGTTGACTTCCAGTAGCAGTCCATTAATGCCCTAAGAGCTTTGGAGATCTGAATTTACTGTGGGATGAGGACAATAGGATTTGGCCTTGAGAAGCTGGAAATTAGGAAGTTTGCTACAATATCCAGACACCTCTCCGGAATCTTTCTGACATACAATAAGGAAGTTTTATGTGTGTGTTTTATTTTGGTTCTTTTCCCCTGTAACTTTTCCTCACAAACCTGTCTTCTAAAACTGTAATTATTTTTATTTTTAAAAGACAGTTCCTTTATTAGTTCTACAGGAGGTTACACTGGACATTATTTAGGTGTCTACAAACTTCAGAAGATTTGGAATATGAATGTATTGATAGCTGAGTTACCGGCACTAAGGCTTTTGCCCTCTTTACTTTTAGATTTTCCTAGGCATTTTGGCTGTGGAAACTGGAATATAGTATTAACAGTTTGGCTGGTGGCCTCATGCAGTTATCTTCGAGTCTCTTCCTGGAAGGCATACACATTTTATTTTCCATTGCCACTTTTATGGCTGGATGTTAGGACCAGCGTGAATAATTCTAAAGTGCTTCTATCTTAAATAGCTGTTATCTGTGTATTAAAGAATATTAAAGGAGAGAACACAGGAGAAATCAGTACCTAAAGTAAGTTTCAAATGCTGGATTTCTGAGCACTCCTGAAAATATTAACACTTTTTATTTTCCATTTTCTATATTGCCATGTAAAAAACTCTTACAGACTAAATGGCCACATATGAAATAGAGAAACTTGTACAAAAATACAGAGACAAATAGACAAAATTAAGAAAAAGTAGAATGTGTCCTTTTCTAGTTGCTCTCAATTTTTATTGCAATAAGGAAAGCAAGCAGTAGAGAATACTTAAAAGTTTGGTTTTAATTTTGTTTTTAGTTGTTTAATTTTGTTGGTTTTAATTTTAAGTTTTAATTTGCTATGTTGAAATTTTAAGCCTGGAGTCAAGGCTTCATCAAGGTGTTGGCCTTGCTCTGAGTTGGAGGATTCCTGTGTGGGTCTGAGGATGGGGTGTAACTGGCTTCCTCTCCTGATGGTGTGTCTCAGGCTGAAAATTAATTTCAGACCACTTACAGCAAGAGTGCTCAATACCCGGCAGTATTGATTCCTGGCAACTTATAGGCTGACCCTGCACCAAAGATGATAGTAATTCTGGTAGTACACTCAGTTGGAGGTCATATGGGGGCCTTACCAGTGAATGATACCTCAATTCTAAATCATATTTTATGTGTTAATATTTCTCCAATGCTCACTATACGCAATTAGTCATAGAATTGCCTGGATGGGAAGGGACCTTTCAGATCATTGAGTCTACAGACTAAATGGCCACATATGAAATAGAGAAACTTGTACAAAAATATAGAGACAAATAGACAAAATTAAGAAAAAGTAAAATGTGTCCTTTTCTAGTTGCTCTTAATATCTACTGCAACAAGAAAAACAAGCAGTAGAGAATACTTAAAAGTTTGGTTTTATTTTAATTTGCTATGTTGAAATTTTAAGCCTGGAGTCAAGGCTTCATCAAGGTGTTGGCCTTGCTCTGAGTTGAAGGATTCCTGTGTGGGTCTGAGGATGGGGTGTAACTGGCTTCCTCTCGTGATGGTGTGTCTCAGGCTGAAAATTAATTTCAGACTACTTAACAGCAAGAGTGCTCAATACCCGGCAGTATTGATTCCTGGCAACTTATAGGCTGACCCTGCACCAAAGATGATAGTAATTCTGGTAGTACACTCAGTTGGAGGTCATATGGGGGCCTTACCAGTGAATGATACCTCAATTCTAAATCATATTTTATGTGTTAATATTTCTCCAATGCTCACTATACGCAATTAGTCATAGAATTGCCTGGATGGGAAGGGACCTTTCAGATCATTGAGTCTGACCATCAACCCAACACTGACAAAACCACCACTAACCCATGTCCCTCAGCACCACGTCTGCCCGGCTTTTAAATCCCTCCAGGGATGGGGACTCCACCACTGCCCTGGGCAGCCTCTGCCAAGGCTTCATAACCCTTTCCATGTCAAAATTTTTCCTAATCTCCAATCTGAACCTCCCCTGGTGCAACTTGAGGCCGTTTCCTCTTGTCCCATGGCCTGTGACTTGGGAGCAGAGACCGACCCTCCCTGGTTCCACCCTCCTCTCAGGGAGTTGGAGAGAATGAGAAGGTCTCCCCTCAGCCTCCCTTTCTAAGGAGGTTACGTACACAATACTTTATGCAAGTTGAATAGAAGTCGTTTTAGTGTTGACGTTACCTCCCCTCAGCCTCCTTTTCTAAGGAGGTTACGTACACGATACTTTATGCAAGTTGACTAGAAGTCATTTTAGTGTTTACATTAATCAACCTGTGTTGAAGCCAGTGTCAAAGTTGGGGAAATGTGACAGCACAGAATTCAGTAGTCACAACTGGGGTGGGTAGCGAGGACCAAAGGACTTTTGTGACAATACGGGGGCGAAGGGGAGATGAGGGAAAGATGGGAGCTGTGGAATCGTTAATTTAACCACGGCCTTTCACCTGTGTTGAGCGATGGCATCTGTTGCTACCATCTGTTCTACTTCTCTGCTTATCTTCCTGTGGATGAGACCAGGCTGGCAGCCCAAAAATGGGGACAAAGGGGACACTTTAATTAAAGTACTATAAATGCTGCTCTGAAGTCCCCAGGCGGCGATTGGAGCTTCTGTGGATACATGTGGTCTTTTGCCTGGCAGAGAGGAAGATGCCACAGGTCTGCCATAAATGTGATTAATATCCCCAGAAATGTGATTAATATCCTGCGAGGAAGTTTTCCTGACTGAGCTCTGTCTCGGATAAGAAGTACGTTGTCTGACAAAACACTGTACTGCAAATAAAGTTTAGAAAGTCAGGCACCCTTAGAGATTATCCATCTGGTGGATCTTCCTGATTTAAAGTAGCTCCTTTTAGCTACTGTTTAAAATTCCATTCTTCATAAAATCCAGCAAACAGGACTATGTAAAAATTCTGGCAACCGAGAGTAACTTTCTTTGAGAGAACAATGGGATACATTAAGGGAAAATAACTGATCATTGCCATAAACATCTTCAGCTCTTCTAATAAATCTACTGTATTTGGGCAGCAACTTTTCAGCTCTTGGCAAACTTGTAGGATGTTCCATAGCAAAGACAAGAATTTGGAAAACCTTGGGGGACAAGCCTGGCTGCAATCTATGACAAGTGGTAATTTATGAATCTGAAAATGGCGTGCGTATTGTATAAAAGTTCCTTACGAGCACTCTGATTTGTGGAGATCAAAATCACACTTCATAAAAACAGATAATTTTTTTTAACCAGATGAATGTCAGTTCTGTGCGAAGTGTTTCTTTCTTTTGACAGAAGTTGTGCGATTTATAATATGACTCATTCTGTACATGCAATATTTTGGTTAAAAAAAATCACTTTTACGTGCGAAACATTTCACTCCGACTCAGTGTTGACAATAACATGAAAGAAGAGCTGCTGTAAAGTTTCTTTTCATCATCTTTTTTATTTAATCGTTGTCAAAACTTTGAAATAGGATGGAACTAAAATTGAGGATACACTACATGTATATCAGAGCAGCATTTTCACTAATTAAATCTTTTTGCCAAAAATGCTGTATGCATTAAAAAAATCAAGCCATGTCTGGGCATCCATACTACTTTCAGCAGGTGGTTTTGACTTAAAATAATAACAATTGAAAACAAAAGTTGAAGCAGCCAAAATATTTTTTTAGTGGCTTGAAAGTGAATCCTCTTTTTTCCTCTCTAAAGGATGGTTTTAGTTCAAATGCACCCAAGAAATAACTGGTTTTAAACTGGTAATGGCACACAGGAAAAAAAAAAAAGTTGTTTGACCCAGAACTAGTTTTGCTTGGTTAAGATTTTGCTAAGAAAGCTAAAAGCTATATATCTTCACATCTGAACAATTTTCTGTATCCTTCCATTTTTAGGATCACTGCAGGGGCACTAAGCCTAATATTTTCCAGCATATGGGCAACTAAAAATTCAGAATGCTGACTTGGAGCATATGTTACTAAATATCCTATCCTCTAGAAAGAATTATATTTTGCTTTTGATAAACTAGTGTTCTTAGAAAAAATCCATTCTTGCATGCTACAGCTTTTCCTTTCCTGTGTGGTGTTGCCCACGTTCGTGTAGCTTCCAAATTATGGTAGTGTGTGAAAGGAATGCTTCAGAATATCCACCAAATAAACATACAATTCACAGGTGAAGGCTTAACATTGTTTAAGTCAATGCAAATTTTGCAACTGATGTGAATAATTAGGATTTCATCCAGTAGTGGCATGGCCAACTTGGTTCTTGTGGTTCAGCCATCATACCCGATTTATTATTTTTTGAAAATGTCTCAGAATTCAAGATTTCATTCCGCAAATGTGGAATGGAAAACCACTTTGGCAAGGATGTAAGAAGTCTCTGGATGCTGTTTAAAACAATTAGAAATTGAACTAAAATACCTAACTTTCTTCTACACTGAGAGGGTGCATTTGTAAATTTGCGTTCTCAAAATTCAAGCGATCTCATCACCAGTGTGCTTTGACCACAGTCGAGTTATTTGGTATTCAGAATCCTATTTTGTGTCAGAGGAGCAACTTAATATCATTTAATGCTATTTTGTATTCCTTGCACATTCAAAACTCCCATAAAAGCCAATCATAATTTTATATGCACTTAGAAAAGTAGGACCAGGCCTCTAATTGTAGGTGATTTTTTTTTTCTAATTTAGTTTAAATAAATTACATTAAGCATAATCCTAACAGACATTGGCAGATCAAATTTTACTTGCCTTACTCATGCAAAGTTCCTGTTGAGAATTGGGCACCAACAAGAGTAGCATTTGCTTAACCATAAATCTTTGAAAAATCTTCTGATACACAGCAGGTAATTTGAGAGATAAAGAAAGAGAAAAAGAGAGAGGGAAAAATTGTATCTATTACTCTGCCTTCTATTTGGAGATAATTAAGTTCAAAGGTTCTGAAGCAACATTGACCGTGTTACAGGATGTCCTCCCCACCAGAAAATGAAATTAATCAGTCATTGCCGTATTAAGTGAAAACGAATTAGTTGCAGGGGAAACACTGTGCTTTCATTAGTCATGTCAAGATGCAACTGGGAAGATATATACCTTCACATGAATCTTCATAGATAAACAAAATAATTAAGTTCGCTGTTGAAACAAAATAATTAAATTCACTGTTGTTATGCAACAGATATTCTCTTAAGTATATGATTTGTGGTTTATGAGAGTACACGGTAGGTTCTTTATCTGTATGTTGTCTGTGATGATGGGTGAATTTAATTTTTGTTAATCTGGGGGGCCTGGATTCAGGTGGTGATTCAAGAGAACATCTGTATTTATGCTGAGTACAGTCCGTCCAAGTCCCACTGGCTGCAAGTTCATCTTTGTTTTAATGATGTTCCCCTGAGGAGTACAGTTCACAATCTGATTTCCTAATTTTGTGAGTGACTGTCAGGATGGTTCCAATGAGGCCACTTTTGTCCAAAGACTAGAACTGAAACAAAAGATTTGCTTTCTATATTTGCAAAGTATTTTGCTAATTAGAGTCAAAGCAAACTTCATTCTGAGCATTTGCTTTAATTTCTGAAATGTTTCTGGCAACAGAAAGCACTTTAAAATCATGTGTTAATTAAAAATGATTCAAGATTTAATTGACTTGACTTGAGGGGATGCAAAGTGGGAAGGGATGCCCTGCCACATCGGAGTGGTTGTGATGTACCCAACCTGCCATGCTGAGGTGTGAGCTCCTACGCAGCTTGGAGGACAACCAAAAATCACATTCAGCATCTCTGCCCCGGAGAATTTATACTCTAACATGTACATAGAATCACAGAATTGTCTGAGTGGGAAGGGACCTTTAAGATCATCGAGTCCAACCATCAACCTAACTCTGATAAAAACCATCACTAACCCATGTCTCTAAGCACTGTGTCAACCTGTCTTTTAAATACCTCCAGGGATGGTGCCTCAACCACTGCCCTGGGCAGCCCATTCCAAGTCTTCATAACCCTTTCAGTGTAGAAATTTTTCCTAATATCCAATCTGAACCTCCCCTAGTGCAACCTCAGGCCATTTCCTCTTGTCCCATGGCCTGTTCCTTGGGAGAAAAGACCGACCCCCCCTGGCTACACCCTCCTTTCAGGGAGTTGGAGAGAGCGAGAAGGTCTCCCCTCAGCCTCCTTTTCTCCAGGCTGATGGACGGCAGCTGGGAGTCGAAGACTATGAGAAACAGCATTTAGGGTGGCAGTAGGAGAATTTTCATAAGAACTGTTCCCATAAAGGACAAAATTCGTGTAAGAAATTTCACCGAACGGGTTGGACCTCGGGACATATAGTGGAAGACAAGATGAAGGTCTACAAATCAATGACAGATGGGGGTGTTTCTCCTTCACCTACATGAGAACTGGACTGCATTCAACAAATCAAAAAAATAATCAAAGGAGGGAAGACTTCACATTCCATATTTGAAACAAAAGCTTTGTAAGCTTCAAAAGAGTAAATATTTGCTGGCAGTGTTTTGGGCAGCAATATTGAAAATAGAAACAAAGTATCTTTTTTGTAACAATAAGGTAATTGGGGAGAAATTTGTTTTCCGTGGTTGGTACATCACCTTGCAACTGATGATGCAGGGCTTCTCGCATGTGTTACCAGACAGAGGGCAGATACCAGGTTAGATGCTCCCCTGTCAGGATTCACCAGAATGGATTTTACAGATAAAGTTTTGGGAACTGACCAAGATTCTGTCTGCATTATAGCAAAGTTGTGTGGTCATTACTGCCTTTGCTGTTATAACTGGATAATTATTCCAAAGCCAGCTTTTAAAAGTTTTTCTACACAGTGGAGTACACAGGGGGTTGGAACTTGATGATCTTTAAGGTCCCTTCCAACCTAAGCCATTCTGTGGTCCTATGTTCTTCGTACTGGTGACCTCAGATCCTCATCTCCTCCTTCCTTGGCCTCAGTCTACACCTTGGAGACATATTGCTTCAACCCATCAACTCATAGAGCATTTTAGCTTAAAAAAGGGGTTGGAACTTGATGATCTCTAAGGTCCCATCCAACCTAAGCCCCTATGTTCTTTGTACTGGTGACCTTACATCCTCGTCTCCTGCTTCCTTGGCCTCAGTCCACACCTTGGGAACATATTGCTTCAACCCATCAACATGTAGAGCATTTTAGGTTAAAAATTGTGAAGCTCACTTGTAATTCTGTCAAAATCAGCTGCAGTATTGCTGTTCTTAAAGTCTAGCATAGAGTTAAACGCGTCGGTGGGTCAAACAAGTGCTCTCAGACTGTAAAAAGTGATGAATCTGTCCTGCCTGATACTGCAGGGAATTCTGAAGGTGCTGTAAGAAATAATTTCATTAGAGAGAGAAATAGGACTGTTGTTTCAACAGCAGAGATGCAGCTTAACTCAGAAATATAGTTGACTCCAACTGTCTCAGGATACGTGGCACAAAACCAAATGAGCATAAAATGAGCATAATCCAGGAATAAAATGGAGCTGGAAGTGAGAAGACTATTTCTAGACATTGGGGTAAAGCGATACCAGTTGGAAGGGTGGGAGCAAATACATCACTTTTAAAATGGGGATAGCAGATTTATTGAAAGAGGTTATAAATGGGGTTTGATCGGAAAGTAATGAACCAGACATCTTTTCCAGTCTTGCATTTTTAAAACAGTATCTGGTGCTATCTTTACCCCACTGGTAAAGGGACTAATCTCTTTGTTTTCTCCCTAGATTTTAGTTTGGCTTTAAAAGCAGAATTGAAAAAGAGTGTTTAAAAATATTCAAAAAACCATTTTCACTTAAGTGACAAGAGTTTGTATTTGTAGAATTTATTCTGAATGTTAAAGTGCTGTAGTTGACATGGTACAAAGCATGGGTCTCTTTTTAATTTTTCGTGGAGAAAGAATACAATTAACATTTACTGAGCAGTTGAATATTAAATGTAAAATGTGAAGTGATCCTTATGAAGAAGGCAGTGTCTAGGGGCCAGCTTCAGTGGATCAGTGAGGCAGCCTGTTATGGGGAAAAAGAAAGCCTTATATAATTTGTTTATTCTGTTAATTTGTTCATTTTATGTTTGTGTAAACAAACCGAATTTGAATGCGTGGTATTTTCAGTAATGTTGCCCTTGTGTAATCACTCGTATGACAATAGAAAGAGACACAATTTTGAATTTACATGTATTTCAGCATTCTTGTTACTAAGCATGTTAATGATGTTGATGCCAAGTCCCCAGGTTAAATACTTTACTGACAGCTTTTGGAAGAACTGTTGCTGCTGCCCATGTCATAGGCATATTTTATAAAAAATAATGTTTTCCATTTACATTTATGATATATTATTCTTTTTCACCCTCCCCTGTAATTTTCTACAGGAGAACTCTTCAGAAGTTCACAGGTGGCCTGTGAACTACAAGGCAGCATGATTTTATAAAGCAAAATCGAAAGACTTTATAATTAGAAAGGTCCTTTCAGCAAGAGACTTGTAGATCTTTGATAGTAACTTTGCAAACACCTTCTGAATTGACAGGGGTTTTTTTTAATACACACAAACAGACATCCTATATTTTGTTGCTATATAAAATATACTATAATTTAAAGGAAGTATTATGGAATTTGGCATTATTTAATGTATTTCAAATCTGCTTTCTGTTTGTAATTCAAAACCCCAAGCAGACTGCACTGCTGAAATAGAGAGTGAAAAATGCAAAGATTTTGTCCCAAAATAATGACAGGTATCACCTTATAAATACATCAGAGAAGAACAATGTGCCCTGTGTATTCTTGTTTCAAATGGTTTTCCTCCCTTTCCCATTAAAAGAGACCATTAGAGAGTAAAGCTCTACAGATCTAGAGGCAGCCAGGTGTGAATTACCAGCTGAAAGCTTGCCTAAAGTCTTGAAACCTAATTCTTTATAAGGTTGATGTATGTGGAGACTGGGGCAAGAATGAGGAAGGAATAGCCGTCAAGGGAAACAGTTATAACTTAATTACTTGGTGCTTAGCAAACAGGAATTTGAGGAGGGTGTTGCAGGGTCAGAGCAAAGGAGCCATGGCCCAGTTAATAGATGGAAACTACGAAGCTCTAATGTGAAATGCTTAAAGCTAAACTTTTCCTTAATTGCAGGTTCAGACCCTAAGGCTAAGTGCCAAAAACTTCTGAGTGATTTGGGAACTCACTTTCCATTTTGAATGAAGGGTCGCAGCTACCTTCTGAAAGAGGTTCTGAATCACTCTTTAAAATTTTGCCCTAAGCTTTTTTACACGTTAGTTTTTCCACAAAGAGGAAATGGATATTAAACTTCTTAAAGTGTTTTAAATTATGCTGGTGATAATCTCCCAATGACATAATTTTTATAGCTATATTCCGGACATCACAAAATCACAGATTGGTTAGAGTTGGAAGGGATGTTAGAGAACATCCAGTTCCAACCCCCTGCCATGGGCAAGGACACCTCCCACCAGACCAGGTTGCTCCAAGCCCCCTCCAACCTGGCCTTGAACCCCTCCAGGGATGGGGCAGCCACAGCTTCTCTGGGCAACCTGGGCCAGGCTCTCACCACCCTCACAGCAAAGAAGTTCTTCCTGAGATCTCATCTAAATCTCCCCTCTTCCAATTTAAAACCATTCCCCCTTGTCCTGTCACTACAATTCCTGACAAAGAGTCCCTCCCCAGCTCTCCTGTACCTCCCTTCAGATATTGGAAGGCTGCTATAAGGTCTCCCCGGAGCCTTCTCTTCTCCAGGCTGAACAACACCAGTTCTCTCAGCCTGTAGTCTCATCTCTCAGTCCCATCCTGGAGACTGACTTTATTGTGATATTGACTGAGAGTATGTTCCTTTGCAACCTGCTCTGGGTGGACCTGCTTTGGCAGAGGGTTGCACTAGATGATGATCTCCAGAGGTCCCTTCCAACCCCATGTGGTTCTGTGATTCTGTGATTCCGGTGTGCTGGAGTCTATTTATGATTTTATAGGGCAGAAACATGAATTGGGACTTCTTAGCTCAGAATAGTCTCTCCTTCTTGTTCCATCTGAGATCCAGTGGAGTAAACAAATATTTGTCATTATCCCACGGCTAGTATCGGTCCTCAAGAGTTAAAACTGGGTGGATGTTATCAGTGAGCTAAAATATTGAGATTTAATACAATCCCAAGTGCTGTCGAAGGAAAGGATCAGAATAAAGACATAGATGAATAAAGATGTTCTGAATAATATGTTCCTATTGCAGCCTGGACCTCTGGAGATCATCCAGTCCAACCCCCTGCCAGAGCAGGTCCACCCAGAGCAGGTCCCACAGGAACGTGTCCAGGTGGGTTTGAATGTCTCCAGAGGAGGAGATCCAGGGCTCTGCCACCCTCACAGGAAAGAAGTTCCTCCTCATGTTTAGATGGAACTTCTTATGTTCAAGTTTGTGCCCATTTCCTCTTGTCCTGTCACTGGACATCACTGAAAAAAGGCCAGCCCGTTCCCTCTTGTCCTGTCACTGGCCACAACTGAAGAAAGGCCGGTCCCTTCCTCTTGACACCCACCCTTTAGGTATTTATAAGTATTGATCAAATCCCTCCCCAAAACACACCTTGAGTTCCTATCTGCCCTTTCTTTGTCTTGTTCTTAGTGCCCCTCTTGTTTTTAAAGCACTGGTTTTCTGCGATAGCTCCTTTGGCGAAGTAGAAGGAGCTGATGTGGGGCGTGTGGTCAGTCAGTGCTGAATCAGGGATGCAAGTGTGTGTGATCCCTCCTTGTGAAGGAATGGGAACAGATAAATGTAGCCTGTGCTGGAGAAAATTCAGCACAGGATTGGATTAATCAGCACAGCATGTATTAGGAGGAGGCCAGGGCAAGCCCAATTCAATTGAATTTTAGCATGTCACAGCTCTCCAAGCCAGAGTGTCTGTAATTAAATTAAAAAATCAATGTTAATGCTCAGCTGGGTCACACAGGCTCAAATCAGAAGATAATCAGGAAGTGCTGGAAAATTGAAGGTTTCATAGAAATAATCTGTTGGCTCCACTGCACTTCGTCAGCATTCTTCAGTAATGCTTTACATGGTGGTGTCCTGCAAGGGACACCAAGGGCAGATGTCATTATGCTTATTCATGAGTATAACAGTAGAATAGAGCAGGGGGGGAGCAGATGGCTGGGCATGGACTGTGAGTTTCCAGCCCAGAAAGAGGTGACACATTGGCATTTCAACTTTTGACCACCTCTCAGAGCTTGCGGGACTTATAGAATCATAGAATGGTTTGGGTTGGAAGGGACTTTAAAGATCATCCAGTTCCAACCCCCTGCCCTGGGCAGGGACACCTCCCACCAGACCAGGTTCCTCAAAATCCCGTCCAGCCTGGCCTTGAACATTTTGAGGACTCAAGGCTTTTAGAGTGATATGAATATCCCAGCAGTTCTGAAAGCAGTTTAGGTGACACCTGCTCTAGGAGTTGCGTGATCTGCATCATAGCTAGGATGGAAAGAAAATTAGTATCTCCTTACATTTGCTGATCCTCTGTGAGCAGGATTCCAGAGGATGGTATTTATGGGACCAGGTTGGATGATGCCATTAATACTAGCAATCTCTACTGACGTATCTGTAATGATTTTACTGTGAGTGAGAATGTTTCATCAAGAAAGGTTCTACTTGTAGACTGCATGTGAGAGAGTCTTGTTTGGTAAGACCTACGAGCTGGAGAATTAATAATTCCTGCCAGGCTAATTTAGGGATTATTTAGGAATCTGTCCCACTGGTCCCAAAGCAGGGTAACTCCTCTGGGTTTTTCTCGGTTCACAATCCTCTAAGGTTCAGCTTTTGTGTACACAAGCTTCCTGTGAAATGGGTCATTTTCTTGTGTCTCAGATGTGGACTTTCCAGGTTAGATTTGTGGATCTACTTACGGATTATGAACTGAAAAGTTAGGAAAAGAGCACACAGCTGGGTTTCTGTTTGCGAGTTTAAGTCAGCTTAAATAAAACAGATAAATATTGAGCACTAGGATCCTAATATTGTATCCCTGCTTTCGGCACGTCTGGCAGTGATGCGCTGAATGTTGTGCTCCTGTTATGGTGAAGACATGTAATAACAGCCCTTGGGGGAACCATCAGGTTGAGTTTTGTCACTGCACTGATTATTCTTAGGTCTATGGAAGGTTCCTGTGTTAATGGCAGAGAAAGCCTGTTATGTGTTATCAGTAAGCACGTAATAGAGGTCTGCTATACAAGCATCTCTCCACAGCTTGGTTGGAAAATGTGACTTGGAACTGTACGGAGATGGAATGTCCGAGTGAAAAATCTAAACACAGCAGGTTAGATTTGTGGATCTACTTACGGATTATGAACTGAAAAGTTAGGAAAAGAGCACACAGCTGGGTTTCTGTTTGCGAGTTTAAGTCAGCTTAAATAAAACAGATAAATATTGAGCACTAGGATCCTAATATTGTATCCCTGCTTTCGGCACGTCTGGCAGTGATGCGCTGAATGTTGTGCTCCTGTTATGGTGAAGACATGTAATAACAGCCCTTGGGGGAACCATCAGGTTGAGTTTTGTCACTGCACTGATTATTCTTAGGTCTATGGAAGGTTCCTGTGTTAATGGCAGAGAAAGCCTGTTATGTGTTATCAGTAAGCACGTAATAGAGGTCTGCTATACAAGCATCTCTCCACAGCTTGGTTGGAAAATGTGACTTGGAACTGTACGGAGATGGAATGTCCGAGTGAAAAATCTAAACACAGCTTCCAGCCAATCTGAAATGCTGGGGATATTCATGGTTGCAGTCTGCAGCTGGCCACAAGTCCTTCAAAGATCCTGAGTAGAACATGACAACAAATAAGAAATTTGCCAACACGAACAACAACAGCAAAAATACCGGCATATTCTTTTCTGATACCAACACCGTTTTTCTGATAGTACAGAAATTACATTCCTGAGTACGGAAATTACATTTCTGGTTATGTAGTAGGCATCTTATCTTTGGATCTTTCTCTTGTGAATGGAGCTTTTGGGGACTGCAGTGGAGATGCTGCGAGTGCCCCCTGCTCTGACCCATTCTGTCACCCACTCAGCAGCAAAGCCATGAACAGAAACTCACCCATGACTTCTGCAAGGACTGGAGCAAGTTTTCTTCTTGTTGGTGTCTTAGTGATGCTCTAGGATGAGGGAAACTTAAAGCCTTAATGAAGCACCTGTGAAGTTTCAGCCCCTGGGGCAGGTGGTGGTCGATCCTTTCTGTGGAGGAAAAACAAGAGTGTGATCTGAAAGGAAAAGGAGGTTCTTGTTTCTGTAAAATCTTCTCCTCCAGCTGAACCTGGAGGATGTGATCAGCTTCCAAATGTGCCAGCAGCTGCAAGTGCATCCGACTGGTTAACTCGCACAGATTCCTACACGTTTCCTACAAATCAAACAGTTCTCATAACCAGATGCTCCTTTTACCTTCCCTTTTGGTTTCATTCTCATCTGTCATGTTTTTTCATTCCTTGCGTAGGTCTCTGTTGATTTGATTTTTCCTTGCCTCCTAGCCTGTTCTCATTTGTTATCTTCATTATTATTTTTTTTTTTTGGCATTTGCGTTGGTTAAGTTACATTCTATCTCTGACATTTGGGCTGTTTGCACATAGTTGCACGATCTGGTTCATCTCTCTGCGAGCTCCTCTACCTCTTTGTTCACTCTGGGTGGTCCTCAGTGTTTGCAGCTCTATCAACCACTAGTTCAAATGTCAAGCTGGGTTCATGTTGTACAGAACGGTTTCCTTCTAATATTTGCTGTGCTAATTCTTGGACACATTTTTAGAAAAAATAACAGTTCATCTCTTACTTCCTCATGTATCTGGCTTACTGTGGGGTGGCTGCAGTACTCTCATTGCCTTCAACAAGGTTTCTTCACAGTTTAGTCCCATAATGAGCTCAGGCTTGTGTATATATATACACAAATCCATCTGCCTAATCCATTTACTTCAATTACAATTTTCTGCAGAATCGAAGCACTCAGAGCTTCCACAAAGAAGTGAAAGAGCTAACTTAGAAATCACAGAATGGTTTGGGTTAGAAGGGACCTTAAAGAGCATCCAGTTCCACCCCCTGCCCTGGGCAGGGACACCTCCCACCAGACCAGATTGCTCCAAGGCCCATCCAGCCTGGCCTTGAACCCCTCCAGGGATGGGGCAGCCACAGCTTCTCTGGGCAACCTCTTCCAGTGTCTCACCACCCTCACAGCAAAGAATTGCTTCCTGAGATCTCATCTAAATCTCCCCTCTTTCAGTTTAAAACCATTACCCCTCATCCCATGGCTCCCAAGCCTGATCAAGAGTCCCTCCCCATCTCTCCTGGAGCCCCTTTAGGGACTGGAAGGGGCTTTAAGGTCTCCGCAGAACCTTCTCTTCTTCAGGTTGAACCCCCGCAACTCTCTCAGCCTGTCCTCAAAGTACCTGTCTTCAGAATTGACCCAAGTTAGGACAGTGTCTTGCAAAACTAGAGGATGATTACACTTCAGGGATGCTCTGGTTGGAGTTCACTGTGCTAATCTGGGTAGTCCCAACGGTTCCCTAATGCCTCTTGTAATTTAATGTTTGTCACCTCTTACTGCATTCTTACATTGGCATTGATGCTGTCTTTCTGCTGGGAGGAACAAACATGGAACGGTGACCTTCAAACACAACTGTGAGACAGGAGGAATCATAAATAAACATTTGTTAACAAGTATTCTTTATATTTCCTGTGAATTTTAGTGGATGCTCTCAGTTATGCTTGGATAATTTTCATTTTGTTTTTGCTTGTTGCTTTAACTGTCGAAATTAGTCTATTTCAAGTAATTGGGTAACACATCGCTGGCCTTCTATTGAAAAAATAATTAACCAGTGACATTGTGTCTCATCCTTTTCAACTTTATGGTGGACGCTGCTGGCAGCTTCCAGCTGCTCAGCCTGTAACTACATCTTCAACTTACCTCCCACTCCCTGCTTCTTCATCCTGCTTTTCTTACACAGAGCTGGTAATTTTGCAGTAGTTTCTTAAAAGAAAAAAAAAAAAGGTAACCCACTCTGCATCTGTTGTATTTGGTAGTCTGCTGAGAGAGTTTTACTGACCTTTATTTTCTTTTCTCCTCAGCAAGACATTCCCAATTTGGGCTAAAGATTTAGACATACCAGACTGATACCTACAAATGCTCTGTGATGGGCTGAGAAGACCCTAAAAAGCATAAATAGAAATTCTACAGTAACTGGAAGAACCTGGCTCTGTATTTTCTCTCTCTTCTTGACTTTTAGCTCCTTATTGAAAGAATCTCTTAGTTGTTTCTGCTGTCTGTATTTGCCTCGCAGATCAGCCATCAGTTTTTAACAAGGTGCTTCAAATAACTTCAGTCCCGCATTTGCTGTAGTTTAAACATGCCTTACTTTGATTTATAGGCGCTTGAACATTATGCTCACTTTGTTTAAGTCAGGAGGATTTTCCTTTAAAGAAACTGACATTAATCTTGGTAATTAACAGTGACTAAAGAAAAGTTTAAAGAAAAGTGAGTAAAATATTAAGAGCAAAAGGCAGTGTAGCAATAGCAATGCAAGGGAGGGGACCTCAAGGAGCTAAAAATAGATAAATTGCAAGTCGTCTGTGAATAAATTGCAGCCTGTATTACATGCTAATGAAAGTTGACATCTGCTAAAATTAAAATATTACTATTTCATTATTATTTTATTACTAATAATATTATTACTAGTATCAGTCAGTGTTGACATCTGTCCTGATGATATGGGTCATGTTTTAAATGATACAGGGTAGCTCAGGAATGTTAAAACAGAGATGTATAGATTTTATGAGCAGAGGGCAGGGGAACTGAGGAACACGCTGGGTAAGTTAGCACACTATCAGCACCGCATCCGTTAATAGGTGTTTAATTAGGGCACCATGCTTGAGCTAGCAGTGCTGTCTATGTTAAAATGAAATAACAGCATCTCGGCCGTATTTTAGTGGCTGTGGTCCCGTGGAAAAGCTGTGTATATTTGAAAGGCAGACCAACAGAACGGAGTGGAGATGTCAGATGTGAGGGAGACGGACCTTTTAAAGCTCGAGAAAGAAAGAAAGTTTTGTGGTAGATGAGAAGTCTCCCCTGTGACCAACACCTGGGCATCCTGGAAGCAAGCAGAAGTGAGGAGGTAGCGTAGAAAGCAGTTCTGCTGCTGTATTTAACTGGCCTCTCTCAATATACTACCCAGGAATTGTTTGGTTTTAACCCCCAGTGTTACAGCCTGCGTTGGATTGTTCACAGTAGAAGAAAAATGCAATTTATTAAGCAAATCATGTATCTGTAAAAGTGAATTTTGCCACCAAAGCTTCAGATACGATTCCATAAATGTGACCCACGGTATTCCAGCATGACTTTCTCTTAGCATCTCGCTACTCACAGATTACTTTGATCCCTGTGGATTCTTGCTGTTTGCAGTACCCTTAATTTTGAGTGTTTTAGCACAAAGACAGTGGTTATTACAACGGAAATTATAATGGTGTTGATTAAAAGCACAGAAGAAATCGTGAGGGATAATTTACATAATGAGAATGAATTTAAACCTTGATACTGGCTTTTCTATTGTTTTTTACGTGTGAAATAACTGGTTTTTTGTCTCTGTGCCTTGAAACTGCTGCTCTTATGTGTACTTTGTAACTTGTATTTACCAGTCAACAAGCCCAGGAGCAGTATGGATGCTTAGAGGTTCTACTGATGCCCCCAAGTGGATGTCAGGCTAGATCACTCCAGTCTACAGCTGAAGACATGGTTGAATTTTACCGTTAATTTAATAATAATTTCTTTCTGTGGCATCTCCATTAATGGGCAAAAATGTTTGACTGTGTGGGATACCAAAAGTATTTTTGAACTATGCTTTCCATTCTCTATGAAAGTGGTGGTTCACTATCCTTTTTTTGTATCTAGCCCTTGAAACTGGTGTTGACATATTGGGAATAGCATCACGGTAACCAGTTTACTTCTTGTGGGATTCCAGAGACCTGAGAAAATTTTCACGCTGTTATTAATTTCCTAATAATAGCTGTGATATAACAATGGCCTAATTGGTTTGCCAATGTGGAGTAACTTAAACCTCATGCACTATTTTTCTGCCCCTGTGGGTGAATGTAATGATAGTATAGGTATCAGAGAGTCCACCTGCACCTCTGAGTCACTGGAAGTTAGTGTAGATGTGCTGGAACTGTCTTTAAATGTTGCAGCTCAGATGGGTCCTCAATGTAAAAGACATCCTAACACCAAGACATGGTTTTTTAGTGTTCCTTAGATCATAGTCTAAACTGAAAGAGGGGACATTTAGATGAGATCTCAGGAGGAAATTCTACACAAGTGTGGTGAAACAATGGAAGAGGTTGCCCAGAGAAGCTGTGGCTGCCCCATCCTTGGAGGGGGTCAAGGCCTGGTTAGATGGGGTTTTGAGCAACCTGGTCTGGTGGGAGGTGTCCCTGCCCAGGGCAGGGGGTTGGAACTGGATGGAACTGGATCTTTAAATTCCCTTCCAACCCAAACCATTTTATGATTCTATGATTCTATAGTCCTCAAAGAAGATTTCACAAGGCAATGACAGAGCAGACGAGAGTAACAACAGCCCCAGACATGCTGAAGTAGCTGCTCCTGTTGGCCATATCAACGCTCTCAGCTTGAGACTGGGGACCTCAAGGAGTTCAAATTCCAGTTCTTGTTCCAAAGACCCCTTATCTGGACTTTTCTAATGACACAGAAGAAAGTCTTCTGCTGATGGAGGGATTTGGCACCCAGGACACCCCACTTTCACATGCAAGTGTCTTGGCCACTAACTTAAAATTACACTATCAGGGTAGCAGGGTTAAGTTTGTGGCTTCCACAGTTACTTTTTGTCTTGGGTCCTTAAGTCCTGCTGAGTCAGGCATTTAGCATTTTTTTTGGTAAGCTGCCATGCACTGAGATTTTCAAACACATTTATGCTGTGTAGATACCCAACTACTTTTCAGAGTTAGGCTCTTGCATTATTTGAGTGTGTTTGAAAAATTGGTCCTAGGTTTCTGAAGGTAAACAGAGAAAGGTAGCTCCTGCTCATTGGAGTTTGTACATTTTATAGAACAAGGAGTATTTTCTAGGTCAGAGGAAAAGCTTTGCTCAGACATCTTAGCTCTGGAGCAAAGAGATTTGGTTTCATATCTAATATGTATATTACTTAAGCCTTCTTTGAAATACCTACTTAATTTTATTCCTGATTTTATTTGATCTTATAATTATTGGACTTGTATACAGTGGGAAATTACAGTTGTTAGAACCTGCTAATTAACATGATTAACTGAGCATGTAGTGCAGATAAGGACATTTGTTTGGTCTCCCGACAGCTGGTCACTGCCTACATTAAGTGTGTGTCGAGGCTGGAGATTTCGCCTCTGAGTAAATCAAGTAACAGATTGCTAGTTAAGCTGGAAAATGTGAGTGTAAACGGTAGCCAAAGCACTCCAGCATTGCTTGTGCTTATATACCTCCTCACCAAGTGTCTATCACACTTCTATCCGAGATTTTGTGCATGAAAACTCAAGAACCAGCAGTTCTCGGGCTTGTAAATGAAGGTATTTCCTAACATTTTTGATGTTGTTTCATGTTTTGGTTAAGAAACTGAATTTCTCTGGCACACTGACTCCCAGAGTGTTCAGTAACACACCTTTTACTCTGCTCGTACACATTCAGTCTTTGGGAAACATCTAGAGACCTTTGTAAAATGTGTTTCCTGACCTGTGGTTGAAAAATGATCAATAACCTGATCTGCATCGTGTGGGCTTCCCTCAGAATTCCCATTAGTGCTGTGCATTTTGGGTGTCAGTTCTAGGGGTGCTGGGCTATCGTATCATCTCACTTTTCCCTTTCGTACGTCTAAAAGAAGCTCCTTTTTATTCTTTGTAATGTCTAAAAGATAAGAACTGAAAAAAAACCAAATTAGAATAAATGCATAACGATCCACATGCTGCTTTTACACATTTTAAATTAGATTGTAATCATAAAGTGATTATTTTCAGTAAAAAGCTTTCCTTTATGTTTGTACTGAAAGCAGATAGATTGCATGGCGTAAAACATTTAAAATAGTCTACTTACTTCACCTGCAACCACAGATAACCCAGGATCATTTCTAATTACTGAATATGAACACTAATAATGTGAATGGACAAACGTGTCAAAAATAACTCTGAATATTTGGCTAAATAGCCAATATCTGCTTCCACTTGTAGCACTGATTTTCACTAGAAAATGGATTTACGCAAACTAAAGTGCTAAAAATAGCTTAGAAACAGATTTTGTCACTTCAGGCATAAAGGACAGTTATCACCTTACTCAATATAGGCTAAAAAAATGTTAGCTGTTTTTTAGTAGAAAAACTCAAGACAAACTGGAGAATGCAAGCAAATAAAAGCAAAAGTAAAGCCTGGGATATCCAGCTTTTATTTTCCTATGTGTATATTATGCTTTTTTTCTTCTAGGAAGAAAATGAAAAAACTTTATTAGTCAATTTTTGTTTCCCCAGTCTTTTGCAGCTCCCATTTGGTTTTTGTTATAGTTCTGCAATATATTTTGGAACGGGACGTGATGTGTCTGTGGATAAGGAGTGAAAATCTCTGTGCATAAGTAAAGAAGTTATCGGTGCTCACTTCTGAGGACAAGTTACAGATCTCAATTTATTGATAATTGAATACAGGGAACACAGAGATCACAGTAGGCATTCCCCAAACAAATACATCCAGGAGCTACAGAGAGCTGGGGATTTGGGACATCACAAAGAATTACAGAATTACAGAATCTTCATGGTTGGAAGGGACCTTTGAGATCATTGAGTCCAACCACAAAAAACAAACAAACAAATAAAACTCAACACCCCCACCCCCAAACAGACACAACCCAACACTCTCGGGCACTAGAGCATGCCCTGAAGAGCCATGTCTACACGTTTCTTAAATACTCCCAGGGATGGTGACTCCACCACCTCCCTGGGCAGGCTGTTCCAGTGCCTGACCACCCTCTCAATAAAGTAATTCCTCCTAATATCTAATCTAAACCTCCCCTGCCCCAACTTCAGACCATTTCCTCTGGTTCTGTCATTGTTCCCTTGGGAGAAGAGACCAACACTCACGTCTCTACAATCTCCTTTCAGGTAGCTGTAGAGGGCAATGAGGTCCCCCCTCAGCCTCCTCTTCTCCAAACTAAACATGCCCAGTTCCCTCAGCCTCTCTTCATAGGACTTGTTCCCTAGACCCCTCACCAGCTTGGTGGCTCTCCTCTGGACACAATCCAGCAGCTCAGTGTCCTTCTTGTAGTGTGGGGCCACGTGATGATGTGGGTTTATGCTGCATGAGGTGGATGTTTAGTGGCCTGAGAACAGGTTTGGGTCAGCTTAGGATGACTGGGAAGCTCTTCCAGACATGAGACCTGGTGCCAACCTCATGGTACGTGAGTTTTACATTGGTAAAACTTCTGTAGACTCACACCCTCTCCACTGCAGTGTGCCAGGAGACATCGAAGAGGGGGGAACAGATTTAAAAGTGAGTGCAACTGGGCCAGGCACAAGCGTAGACCAAATCTAGGCCAAGTTGTGGAGCAGTGCCTTGAAAGCAAAATATAGAAGCTCAGGTTCTTTCTTTCTCCCTTTGATGTGTGCTCTGTGCTTTTGTGAGTGGCTAACGAGCTCTGTGTAATGCTGCCAATATTGGATGTTGCTGATTTTGCACAGAATTACAATATATGACCCGCTGAAAGGCTCGGGCTGAAGAAGAAATAATAGCAAAGAGGATAAGCAGCTCAGGCATTCGTCTTTGTGCAGTATTGCTGGGTCTTCACCTTACTGATGACCTTGGCATAATAGTTGAAATAATTAATATATATGGTAGAATACTGTAAGTGATGAAGACATTGAAAATGGATTTTTTTTTGGTGTGATTGAAACAACGCAGTCACGGCATTCCCCGGATCTGGGTAACAGGCATCCTCACTTGGGTTACAACTGTGTTTGTCCCCATTTCTGAGTTTGAAATTTTTAGTTCAAATTCCATAGTTACTGGTTGATTATTTCAAGGTAGTTTAGAGCCGAATAAAATCCCAGGGGATCTCACAAAAAGAATTTCACATTAATAAAATGTGAAGAAAGACTGGAGCAGGTTCAGGTGGGGGGCTGAAGCTCTTGCCCTGTGGGGCTGGTGCAGCCCTGGGGAGGAGGTGGCTCTGGGAGGACCTACCACCAGCTCCCCAGTACCCACAGCGGGGTGATCAAGAAGGTAGAGCCCAGCTCTTCAGAGTGCCACATGGTGTTAGAACATGAGAACATTGTTCAGCCTGGAGAAGAGGAGGCTCCAGGGAGACCTTATAGCGGCCTTTCAATATCTGAAGGGTACCTACAGGAATGCTGGGGAGGGACTCTTTGCCAGGAAGGGTAATGATAGGACAAGGGGAAACGGTTTTACATTGGAAGAAAAAAGATTCAGATTAGATCTCAGGAAGAAATTTTTTACTATGAGGGTGGTGAGACACTGGAACAGGTTGCCCAGGGAAGTTGTGGATGCCCCATCCCTGGAAGTGTTCAAGGCCAAGCTGGATGGGGC
>NW_015090843.1:266979-282148 GCF_001431845.1 Calidris pugnax | reverse complement strand
GAAAAGGAGGTTCTTGTTTCTGTAAAATCTTCTCCTCCAGCTGAACCTGGAGGATGTGATCAGCTTCCAAATGTGCCAGCAGCTGCAAGTGCATCCGACTGGTTAACTCGCACAGATTCCTACACGTTTCCTACAAATCAAACAGTTCTCATAACCAGATGCTCCTTTTACCTTCCCTTTTGGTTTCATTCTCATCTGTCATGTTTTTTCATTCCTTGCGTAGGTCTCTGTTGATTTGATTTTTCCTTGCCTCCTAGCCTGTTCTCATTTGTTATCTTCATTATTATTTTTTTTTTTTGGCATTTGCGTTGGTTAAGTTACATTCTATCTCTGACATTTGGGCTGTTTGCACATAGTTGCACGATCTGGTTCATCTCTCTGCGAGCTCCTCTACCTCTTTGTTCACTCTGGGTGGTCCTCAGTGTTTGCAGCTCTATCAACCACTAGTTCAAATGTCAAGCTGGGTTCATGTTGTACAGAACGGTTTCCTTCTAATATTTGCTGTGCTAATTCTTGGACACATTTTTAGAAAAAATAACAGTTCATCTCTTACTTCCTCATGTATCTGGCTTACTGTGGGGTGGCTGCAGTACTCTCATTGCCTTCAACAAGGTTTCTTCACAGTTTAGTCCCATAATGAGCTCAGGCTTGTGTATATATATACACAAATCCATCTGCCTAATCCATTTACTTCAATTACAATTTTCTGCAGAATCGAAGCACTCAGAGCTTCCACAAAGAAGTGAAAGAGCTAACTTAGAAATCACAGAATGGTTTGGGTTAGAAGGGACCTTAAAGAGCATCCAGTTCCACCCCCTGCCCTGGGCAGGGACACCTCCCACCAGACCAGATTGCTCCAAGCCCCATCCAGCCTGGCCTTGAACCCCTCCAGGGATGGGGCAGCCACAGCTTCTCTGGGCAACCTCTTCCAGTGTCTCACCACCCTCACAGCAAAGAATTTCTTCCTGAGATCTCATCTAAATCTCCCCTCTTTCAGTTTAAAACCATTACCCCTCATCCCATGGCTCCCATGCCTGATCAAGAGTCCCTCCCCATCTCTCCTGGAGCCCCTTTAGGGACTGGAAGGGGCTTTAAGGTCTCCGCAGAACCTTCTCTTCTTCAGGTTGAACACCCGCAACTCTCTCAGCCTGTCCTCAAAGTACCTGTCTTCAGAATTGACCCAAGTTAGGACAGTGTCTTGCAAAACTAGAGGATGATTACACTTCAGGGATGCTCTGGTTGGAGTTCACTGCTCTAATCTGGGTAGTCCCAATGGTTCCCTAATGCCTGTTGTATTTTAATGTTTGTCACCTCTTACTGCATTCTTACATTGGCATTGATGCTGTCTTTCTGCTGGGAGGAACAAACATGGAACGGTGACCTTCAAACACAACTGTGAGACAGGAGGAATCATAAATAAACATTTGTTAACAAGTATTCTTTATATTTCCTGTGAATTTTAGTGGATGCTCTCAGTTATGCTTGGATAATTTTCATTTTGTTTTTGCTTGTTGCTTTAACTGTCGAAATTAGTCTATTTCAAGTAATTGGGTAACACATCGCTGGCCTTCTATTGAAAAAATAATTAACCAGTGACATTGTGTCTCATCCTTTTCAACTTTATGGTGGACGCTGCTGGCAGCTTCCAGCTGCTCAGCCTGTAACTACATCTTCAACTTACCTCCCACTCCCTGCTTCTTCATCCTGCTTTTCTTACACAGAGCTGGTAATTTTGCAGTAGTTTCTTAAAAAAAAAAAAAAAAAGGTAACCCACTCTGCATCTGTTGTATTTGGTAGTCTGCTGAGAGAGTTTTACTGACCTTTATTTTCTTTTCTCCTCAGCAAGACATTCCCAATTTGGGCTAAAGATTTAGACATACCAGACTGACTGATACCTACAAATGCTCTGTGATGGGCTGAGAAGACCCTAAAAAGCATAAATAGAAATTCTACAGTAACTGGAAGAACCTGGCTCTGTATTTTCTCTCTCTTCTTGACTTTTAGCTCCTTATTGAAATAATCTCTTAGTTGTTTCTGCTGCCTGTATTTGCATCGCAGATCAGCCATCAGTTTTTAACAAGGTGCTTCAAATAACTTCAGTCCCGCATTTGCTGTAGTTTAAACATGCCTTACTTTGATTTATAGGCGCTTGAACATTATGCTCACTTTGTTTAAGTCAGGAGGATTTTCCTTTAAAGAAACTGACATTAATCTTGGTAATTAACAGTGACTAAAGAAAAGTTTAAAGAAAAGTGAGTAAAATATTAAGAGCAAAAGGCAGTGTAGCAATAGCAATGCAAGGGAGGGGACCTCAAGGAGCTAAAAATAGATAAATTGCAAGTCGTCTGTGAATAAATTGCAGCCTGTATTACATGCTAATGAAAGTTGACATCTGCTAAAATTAAAATATTACTATTTCATTATTATTTTATTACTAATAATATTATTACTAGTATCAGTCAGTGTTGACATCTGTCCTGATGATATGGGTCATGTTTTAAATGATACAGGGTAGCTCAGGAATGTTAAAACAGAGATGTATAGATTTTATGAGCAGAGGGCAGGGGAACTGAGGAACACGCTGGGTAAGTTAGCACACTATCAGCACCGCATCCGTTAATAGGTGTTTAATTAGGGCACCATGCTTGAGCTAGCAGTGCTGTCTATGTTAAAATGAAATAACAGCATCTCGGCCGTATTTTAGTGGCTGTGGTCCCGTGGAAAAGCTGTGTATATTTGAAAGGCAGACCAACAGAACAGAGTGGAGATGTCAGATGTGAGGGAGACGGACCTTTTAAAGCTCGAGAAAGAAAGAAAGTTTTGTGGTAGATGAGAAGTCTCCCCTGTGACCAACACCTGGGCATCCTGGAAGCAAGCAGAAGTGAGGAGGTAGCGTAGAAAGCAGTTCTGCTGCTGTATTTAACTGGCCTCTCTCAATATACTACCCAGGAATTGTTTGGTTTTAACCCCCAGTGTTACAGCCTGCGTTGGATTGTTCACAGTAGAAGAAAAATGCAATTTATTAAGCAAATCATGTATCTGTAAAAGTGAATTTTGCCACCAAAGCTTCAGATACGATTCCATAAATGTGACCCACGGTATTCCAGCATGACTTTCTCTTAGCATCTCGCTACTCACAGATTACTTTGATCCCTGTGGATTCTTGCTGTTTGCAGTACCCTTAATTTTGAGTGTTTTAGCACAAAGACAGTGGTTATTACAACGGAAATTATAATGGTGTTGATTAAAAGCACAGAAGAAATCGTGAGGGATAATTTACATAATGGGAATGAATTTAAACCTTGATACTGGCTTTTCTATTGTTTTTTACGTGTGAAATAACTGTTTTTTTGTCTCTGTGCCTTGAAACTGCTGCTCTTATGTGTACTTTGTAACTTGTATTTACCAGTCAACAAGCCCAGGAGCAGTATGGATGCTTAGAGGTTCTGCTGATGCCCCCAAGTGGATGTCAGGCCAGATCACTCCAGTCTACAGCTGAAGACATGGTTGAATTTTACCGTTAATTTAATAATAATTTCTTTCTGTGGCATCTCCATTAATGGGCAAAAATGTTTGACTGTGTGGGATACCAAAAGTATTTTTGAACTATGCTTTCCATTCTCTATGAAAGTGGTGGTTCACTATCCTTTTTTTGTATCTAGCCCTTGAAACTGGTGTTGACATATTGGGAATAGCATCACGGTAACCAGTTTACTTCTTGTGGGATTCCAGAGACCTGAGAAAATTTTCACGCTGTTATTAATTTCCTAATAATAGCTGTGATATAACAATGGCCTAATTGGTTTGCCAATGTGGAGTAACTTAAACCTCATGCACTATTTTTCTGCCCCTGTGGGTGAATGTAATGATAGTATAGGTATCAGAGAGTCCACCTGCACCTCTGAGTCACTGGAAGTTAGTGTAGATGTGCTGGAACTGTCTTTAAATGTTGCAGCTCAGATGGGTCCTCAATGTAAAAGACATCCTAACACCAAGACATGGTTTTTTAGTGTTCCTTAGATCATAGTCTAAACTGAAAGAGGGGACATTTAGATGAGATCTCAGGAGGAAATTCTACACAAGTGTGGTGAAACAATGGAAGAGGTTGCCCAGAGAAGCTGTGGCTGCCCCATCCTTGGAGGGGTTCAAGGCCTGGTTAGATGGGGTTTTGAGCAACCTGGTCTGGTGGGAGGTGTCCCTGCCCAGGGCAGGGGGTTGGAACTGGATGGAACTGGATCTTTAAATTCCCTTCCAACCCAAACCATTTTATGATTCTATGATTCTATAGTCCTCAAAGAAGATTTCACAAGGCAATGACAGAGCAGACGAGAGTAACAACAGCCCCAGACATGCTGAAGTAGCTGCTCCTGTTGGCCATATCAACGCTCTCAGCTTGAGACTGGGGACCTCAAGGAGTTCAAATTCCAGTTCTTGTTCCAAAGACCCCTTATCTGGACTTTTCTAATGACACAGAAGAAAGTCTTCTGCTGATGGAGGGATTTGGCACCCAGGACACCCCACTTTCACATGCAAGTGTCTTGGCCACTAACTTAAAATTACACTATCAGGGTAGCAGGGTTAAGTTTGTGGCTTCCACAGTTACTTTTTGTCTTGGGTCCTTAAGTCCTGCTGAGTCAGGCATTTAGCATTTTTTTGGTACTGCTGTCATGCACTGAGATTTTCAAACACATCTATGCTGGGTAGGTACCCAACTACTTTTCAGAGTTAGGCTCTTGCATTATTTGAGTGTGTTTGAAAAATTGGTCCTAGGTTTCTGAAGGTAAACAGAGAAAGGTAGCTCCTGCTCATTGGAGTTTGTACATTTTATAGAACAAGGAGTATTTTCTAGGTCAGAGGAAAAGCTTTGCTCAGACATCTTAGCTCTGGAGCAAAGAGATTTGGTTTCATATCTAATATGTATATTACTTAAGCCTTCTTTGAAATACCTACTTAATTTTATTCCTGATTTTATTTGATCTTATAATTATTGGACTTGTATACAGTGGGAAATTACAGTTGTTAGAACCTGCTAATTAACATGATTAACTGAGCATGTAGTGCAGATAAGGACATTTGTTTGGTCTCCCGACAGCTGGTCACTGCCTACATTAAGTGTGTGTCGAGGCTGGAGATTTCGCCTCTGAGTAAATCAAGTAACAGATTGCTAGTTAAGCTGGAAAATGTGAGTGTAAACGGTAGCCAAAGCACTCCAGTATTACTTGTGCCTATATGCCTCCTCCCCAAGTGTCTATCACACTTCTATCCGAGATTTTGTGCATGAAAACTCAAGAACCAGCAGTTCTCGGGCTTGTAAATGAAGGTATTTCCTAACATTTTTGATGTTGTTTCATGTTTTGGTTAAGAAACTGAATTTCTCTGGCACACTGACTCCCAGAGTGTTCAGTAACACACCTTTTACTCTGCTCGTACACATTCAGTCTTTGGGAAACATCTAGAGACCTTTGTAAAATGTGTTTCCTGACCTGTGGTTGAAAAATGATCAATAACCTGATCTGCATCGTGTGGGCTTCCCTCAGAATTCCCATTAGTGCTGTGCATTTTGGGTGTCAGTTCTAGGGGTGCTGGGCTATCGTATCATCTCACTTTTCCCTTTCGTACGCATTGTGTGGGCTTCCCTCAGAATTCCCATTAGTGCTGTGCATTTTGGGTGTCAGTTCTAGGGCTATCTCACTTTTCCCTTTTGCACTTCTAAAAGAAGCTCCTTTTTATTCTTTGTAATGTCTAAAAGATAAGAACTGAAAAAAAACCAAATTAGAATAAATGCATAACGATCCACATGCTGCTTTTACACATTTTAAATTAGATTGTAATCATAAAGTGATTATTTTCAGTAAAAAGCTTTCCTTTATGTTTGTACTGAAAGCAGATAGATTGCATGGCGTAAAACATTTAAAATAGTCTACTTACTTCACCTGCAACCACAGATAACCCAGGATCATTTCTAATTACTGAATATGAACACTAATAATGTGAATGGACAAACGTGTCAAAAATAACTCTGAATATTTGGCTAAATAGCCAATATCTGCTTCCACTTGTAGCACTGATTTTCACTAGAAAATGGATTTACGCAAACTAAAGTGCTAAAAATAGCTTAGAAACAGATTTTGTCACTTCAGGCATAAAGGACAGTTATCACCTTACTCAATATAGGCTAAAAAAATGTTAGCTGTTTTTTAGTAGAAAAACTCAAGACAAACTGGAGAATGCAAGCAAATAAAAGCAAAAGTAAAGCCTGGGATATCCAGCTTTTATTTTCCTATGTGTATATTATGCTTTTTTTCTTCTAGGAAGAAAATGAAAAAACTTTATTAGTCAATTTTTGTTTCCCCAGTCTTTTGCAGCTCCCATTTGGTTTTTGTTATAGTTCTGCAATATATTTTGGAACGGGACGTGATGTGTCTGTGGATAAGGAGTGAAAATCTCTGTGCATAAGTAAAGAAGTTATCGGTGCTCACTTCTGAGGACAAGTTACAGATCTCAATTTATTGATAATTGAATACAGGGAACACAGAGATCACAGTAGGCATTCCCCAAACAAATACATCCAGGAGCTACAGAGAGCTGGGGATTTGGGACATCACAAAGAATTACAGAATTACAGAATCTTCATGGTTGGAAGGGACCTTTGAGATCATTGAGTCCAACCACAAAAAACAAACAAACAAATAAAACTCAACACCCCCACCCCCAAACAGACACAACCCAACACTCTCGGGCACTAGAGCATGCCCTGAAGAGCCATGTCTACACGTTTCTTAAATACTCCCAGGGATGGTGACTCCACCACCTCCCTGGGCAGGCTGTTCCAGTGCCTGACCACCCTCTCAATAAAGTAATTCCTCCTAATATCTAATCTAAACCTCCCCTGCCCCAACTTCAGACCATTTCCTCTGGTTCTGTCATTGTTCCCTTGGGAGAAGAGGCCAACACTCACGTCTCTACAATCTCCTTTCAGGTAGTTGTAGAGGGCAATGAGGTCCCCCCTCAGCCTCCTCTTCTCCAAACTAAACATGCCCAGTTCCCTCAGCCTCTCTTCATAGGACTTGTTCCCTAGACCCCTCACCAGCTTGGTGGCTCTCCTCTGGACACAATCCAGCAGCTCAGTGTCCTTCTTGTAGTGTGGGGCCACGTGATGATGTGGGTTTATGCTGCATGAGGTGGATGTTTAGTGGCCTGAGAACAGGTTTGGGTCAGCTTAGGATGACTGGGAAGCTCTTCCAGACATGAGACCTGGTGCCAACCTCATGGTACGTGAGTTTTACATTGGTAAAACTTCTGTAGACTCACACCCTCTCCACTGCAGTGTGCCAGGAGACATCGAAGAGGGGGGAACAGATTTAAAAGTGAGTGCAACTGGGCCAGGCACAAGCGTAGACCAAATCTAGGCCAAGTTGTGGAGCAGTGCCTTGAAAGCAAAATATAGAAGCTCAGGTTCTTTCTTTCTCCCTTTGATGTGTGCTCTGTGCTTTTGTGAGTGGCTAACGAGCTCTGTGTAATGCTGCCAATATTGGATGTTGCTGATTTTGCACAGAATTACAATATATGACCCGCTGAAAGGCTCAGGCTGAGGAAGAAATAATAGCAAAGAGGATAAGCAGCTCAGGCATTCGTCTTTGTGCACTATTGCTGGGTCTTCACCTTACTGATGACCTTGGCATAATAGTTGAAATAATTAATATATATGGTAGAATACTGTAAGCGATGAAGACATTCAAAAGGGATTTTTTTTTGGTGTGATTGAAACAACGCAGTCACGGCATTCCCCGGATCTGGGTAACAGGCATCCTCACTTGGGTTACAACTGTGTTTGTCCCCATTTCTGAGTTTGAAATTTTTAGTTCAAATTCCATAGTTACTGGTTGATTATTTCAAGGTAGTTTAGAGCCGAATAAAATCCCAGGGGATCTCACAAAAAGAATTTCACATTAATAAAATGTGAAGAAAGACTGGAGCAGGTTCAGGTGGGGGGCTGAAGCTCTTGCCCTGTGGGGCTGGTGCAGCCCTGGGGAGGAGGTGGCTCTGGGAGGACCTACCACCAGCTCCCCAGTACCCACAGCGGGGTGATCAAGAAGGTAGAGCCCAGCTCTTCAGAGTGCCACATGGTGTTAGAACATGAGAACATTGTTCAGCCTGGAGAAGAGGAGGCTCCAGGGAGACCTTATAGCGGCCTTTCAATATCTGAAGGGTACCTACAGGAATGCTGGGGAGGGACTCTTTGCCAGGAAGGGTAATGATAGGACAAGGGGAAACGGTTTTACATTGGAAGAAAAAAGAGTCAGATTAGATCTCAGGAAGAAATTTTTTACTATGAGGGTGGTGAGACACTGGCCCAGGTTGCCCAGGGAAGTTGTGGCTGCCCCATCCCTGGAGGGGTTCAAGGCCAGGCTGGATGGGGCCTTGAGCAACCTGCTCTGGTGGGAGGTGTCCCTGCCCAGGGCAGGGGGGTTGGAACTCGATGATCTTTGAGGTCCCTTCCAACCCAAACCATTCTATGATTCTATGATTCTATGAGACAACAGACTCAAGTCATTTTCCCTTCTTGGCTTGTTTCAATATCCAACCTTTTATAGTAGAACCATGAGCTGTTTCTCTTTTCTTCTCAATGTGTTTGGTCCATCCTCTAGATCCACTCCAAATCAGTGCTTTTCTGTCTTTCACAAACGGACAGAATTCCTTAAAGCAGTAAAAATTTTAGGTTTTTTTTTTAAGTAAGTTCTGATGTGCCTAGTTATCTTTCACAGATTCTCCAGAGGTAGATGCTGGACCCGTGGGGTGTTGCCTGGACCAGTACAGTGCAGATTTGAAAACCACTGCTAGATCTGGATTTTTTAAATGAATGGATCACTGTCAGACTTGAAGGTTCCCAACCAATTTTGACGTGTCCTTAATACCAAGCTTTTATTTTCCACTTATGAGTGCGAAGATGTTACTATTTAATATGGTACCGTTGCAAAGCAAACACGAACCATTTGGTACGTGGTCTACCAATATCCAGGGAACCTCAGCTTTGAATCTCCATGGTGGATCTTCTGCCTGGCTGCTGCCACGCAGAAACCCTGGTGCTTTTGTGTTGCCTGACCCATGTGCAGTGTGCCTTTGCCTTTTGGTGCCATCAAACTGCTGGCACCAATTCGGCTGTTGCCATCATCTGACTGGCAACCAGGAGGTTAAGAGGACACAATGAGTCCCAGAGCTTATCCCTTTACAGCCCCAAAGAGGCACCATTAAAGGGAATTTGAAGCCAAAGGGTTTGTTTCAGCTGGAAATTTCGAAGCTTTAGTGTTTTAAATAGGCATGCAATTTTCTATCCTTGGCTTTTGCTAGCTGACTTTTAAATCCCAGCTGAGGTCATGGAGATTTTTAATGCCAGGTTTCACGTGTTTTCTTCCAACCTATTGTCAATTAAAGCACACATAAGATACCCCATAATCACTAATACAAAAGCTGTCTTCTCATTCCTTGTTTTTCTTTTGTCATCTGTTCAATCAGCTCATTTTTGAGGCATGGATACAAGGAGAGAGATGTATCGGAAGGTGGTCCCATTGGTGTGCTAGGCACTTGGAGGGGACTGCTCGTTAAACTGCTAAATAAAAATGTAATTTGGGATGATTTTTCTGCTTCTTGTGAAACTTCCCTCTGTTTGTCTGTTGCTGTGTTATCTCAACCAGAATGATTAATCCCTTTGAGCCTATAAAACTGCATATTTTTACCTTTGGAATAGAACCGATTGTGCCAGATGACAACCTCTATGCATAGATAACAGGAGAAAAGTATAGATGTGTTAAATACAGCTTAATATTGATTTGTTTACTCAGTTATGCTATCAGTTCTCTTATTACTTTATCATTTGCATTCCTGATTATGAGAAATATTTTATGAGTAAACAGTCTCTCTCATACCTCCTTCATTTCTAGGACTCCAGGTTTATCAAAGGTAAAAGCAGCTTTCCTTGATGTTAAAATTTTTCCTCTTGTCAAAATTTGAAATTGAGTCACTTAAATGATAATGAATCAAGTACTAATGGGAAATAAATTTCCTAATCAGCTGTAATAATAAGATAGGAAATGCTATGGTAATATAAACCAGGTTCTGTCACACACTACTTCTTACTGCAGTGATGTTTAATTCTTTGCTGAAACACAAGAGCTGTCCTTTTCAGAAAGTTTTACATTAAGCTACGGGGAAATAGCATGTACAGTTCTGATAATTTCACATAATTAAGTTTCAGTTGTTTTCGAACAGTAAATGAGAAAAAGAAAGAAATATATATGAAAACAATGAAGATTGTAAATGGTAAGGGACACTGGAATGTAGCTGAAATAAACCAAGTAATATTGAAGAAATACAATTCTAATATTCTTTAGTTTGCTTCCCATCTTTGCTGCTAGTACACATTTAAAATTAAGTGTAGATCTCAGTATAATTCAAATGATTGTGTATGCATACAAACGACTTAAGTTGTTGGTGGAAGTAATAACATTTATAGTACCAAAATAGTTGAAAAAATTAGATAAGCTTCCAGACACCTAAAATAGAAGCCCCAAGCTTTAAAGCTTACTTACTGGTTGAGAACGATTGCTGAGAGATTCATTAGGTTTGTAATAGTTAGACCATCTCTGACAAAAGTTAGTTGGCAACAGTACAGGTAAGGTGAAGCTAGTCATTAGGGAGCAAGGAGGGGTATTAAGGTGGTGGTATCACAGGTAAAAGGGAGAGAAATAAGTAGTTTATAGTTTGTGGAGAATTTGGAGCTGCTATGGAGCATGCTATGAAGTCAATTCCTTCCACTGGATCTGTGCTGTTCTCAGATTTTTCTGGGCTGCTCAGCATTAGAGCCGTTGTCTAAATAGCAGCTCTTGCCTCAGCTGCTCTTAAGACAGAAATGTGCTCTCTGTAACAGGTTCTTGCAGTTGACACGTCTCTTAGATCTGGGATAATCAATCAATGAGTCAACTGGGCTCAAATCCCACCAAATCCTATCCCACCCATTTTGTTATTTGCTTAGTTTCCAAGGGGTTATTTGTGTAGAAAGCTCCTAGCTTCAAAAGGCCTCTGAGTCACTCCTCCTCTGCCGTACCTCCCTGTGGTGGTGTCCAGGCTGTTCATGTCCCTGTGCTCTGCAGCTTCTCCACCGAGTCCCCAGGTCATCTGCCTCCTGCCCCCCTTCTTTCTGTAGGCTGGAAAAGTCAGATATGGGTCATGCCAGCAGAATAAATGCACCATATTTCTGTCTGCTCTGCAGAGACAGCCTGAGGCACTGGTAGAGAAGGAGGGTCCTTGTCCACCTGTGCTACATTACAGTTTGTCCATGATAATTTGCAGAGTAAATCTGCCATTTCTTTGATGATTGTTTGACCTCCTGACTTGATTAGGAAAAATACTTCATTCTTTGCATGCTGAATGCAAGTCTAGTGATTACGCAGAACAGACTTTTGTGAAAGCTGTTTTTACCCTCTTTCTTAAGTTTCTTTTCCGACAGCCTTTCCCTGAGCATCTGAGCAACCTTTCCCCATCTGGAAAGGTGATAAAAGGAGAATCCCTTCCAGCCTCTCTGGCAGCCTTGGCTTGGGTGGCCAGTGTAGTGTAAGGAAGAAGCAGATGCCACTCCATCACTCCACCTCCCAGACTGATGCTTCTACAATCATTTTGCATCCCATCTGCAAACCTTTCCTGCTTGGTTTATTCCTTTGGCTCTAGTATTCTCCTTTTAGGTGGGCTGCAGCCCCTCTTGTACCTCCTTACCCACCACCCATACTTCTGCAGGTGTCACCTAGGTCTTTTCCTTCGTCTCCTTGTCTTTGTCCCAGCCACACGGTTCCCTACAGGCCCTACTGAGGGTGTAGTCACCTGAGATAATTATTAGTGGCAGCTGCTGAGGGATTCCTCCTTTCTTCATGCTAAAGGGCACAACCTGTTACTCCAGTTGCTGCTGGATTATTAGTGGCAGCTGCTGAGGGATTCCTCATTTCTTCATGCTCAAGGGCACGTAACAACCTGTTACTCCAGTTGCTGCTGAGATTTTTAGGGCTGAGAGAGTTGGGGTTTTTCAGCCTGTTCAGAAGAGAGGGCTCCAGGGAGAACTTAGAGCCTCTTCCAGTCCCTAAAGGGGCTCCAGGAGAGATGGGGAGGGACTCTGGATCAGGGAGGGGAGCCATAGGACAAGGGGGACGGGTTTCAAGCTGAAAGAGGGGAGATTTAGATTAAATGTTAGGAAGAAATTCTTTGCTGTGAGGGTGGTGAGACACTGGAACAGGTTGCCCAGAGAAGCTGTGGCTGCCCCATCCCTGGAGGGGTTCAAGACCCTGGAGGTGTTCATCTAAGGCTGGATGGGGCTTGGAGCAACCTGGTCTGGTGGGAGGTGTCCCTGCCCAGGGCTGGGGGTGGGAACTGGGTGATCTTTAAGTTCCCTTCCAACCCAAACCATTCTATGATTCTGTGATCTCCTGGAAAGCCTGCCAGATGCAGAGGATGGAGCTTAGCCTACAGCCTGGCTGAAAGGTGAAGCACATCTTGCTCATGGCCATTGCAAAGGTTAGACCTGAGGCATCAAGGGCCTGAGTCATTCTCCTCTGCCTAAATGATGCAGAGGGAGAGCAGGACTGAGAGCAAGCAGGGAGCTGCTTTACAGGATCTGTACCAGGACAGGATTTCCTTGGGTGATCTTGAGTGTCTGATAGGGCTGGTGGCAGGGCCGCTCTGTAACAACAGCTCAATACAAAGCAAAGTTCAATGCAGAGGTAAATCTGGGCCACTGCTCTTTCAAGACTAAAGCTTGAAGCCGTCCAGGCCTTTGGACCTGATGTTCTCACTGAAGATGAAACCAACAGAGCAGCTACGAGGTTAGAGTCACTCAACCTTTGTTCTTCAAAAGGAGCTTGGCAGTGGTGGTGCTTTTGTGTCAGCAAGACGCCTGTGTTTTATAAAACGAACTACAGGCCTGTCCCTTTTTTTTTTTTCTATTCCATATCTATTTTACCGTTATTCGATTCGTTTTAGAGCAAGCCCGTGTCATTCACAGTGCCACCAAAAAGGTGATCTCTGAGCTTTTAGCATAATCTTTCTTTACCTCTGAGTCAAAGTCTTCTAAGCTTTCCTTGGTCAGAAGTTTGAATTCAGACCTCAGAGTAAAATTAAATATGATCACTGTGCTAAGCTAAATGACAAGCATTTGTCACTGGCACTTGTTCTGGCTGTTACGCGGTGAAATTAAACAGATTTGTGGAAAAATTCAAATGTATCTACAATGTCATTTTATTCTAAATAAAATTTTTTTTAAAAAAGTTTCCATCTTAATATGCACTTCATTGTAATTGGTTTCTGAAAAGCTGTCTGTATGAAGTGAAATCATCTCATACCAATATGTCTGCTAATGCCATTAATTTTATTAGACATAGAAGAGATGAAAATTCAGCTGTTAAGTATCATCTAAGCCTTACGGAGGCTGTGGCTTATTGCAAATTATTATTTACAAACCTGGTTGGGATTTTGTTTCCGTGAAAGAAGGGAGATATAATAATATTGATGTGAACTTGGTAAATAGGAAAGAGCCCCTTTCTATGTATAAAGTAGGTTTGTGTCTTGCTGCAGCCAGACTTTCTCCCCCTGCGTCCCAGTTCCGATGGGGTAAAATGAACAGGGGAACAACCTCTTCCCCTGAAATAATGGGAGGGGGCCAGCCAGGAGGCTTGAGAGATCTCTCTTCCACTTGCACTTCAAGAGATCTCAATTTCAAGTTACTGGAGACCAATTAACAGTGAAACTGAGATGCAGTTTTCATGCAATTTTTGTAAAATTTGCAAGTGAGAACTTTCTATGGGAAGACGCCCTAAAATGTGATTTTTAGGAACATTTTTGTTGTCTCTGCTTTTCCGAGTTAGAGAGGAGCTCTTGCTAGCGGTATGTTTAAAATATTCAGCAAGCAGATATGATCTTATTCCGTTCCCCCTTTGATGCAATCCAGGGAGCTCTGATAAGCACAGCCCGATACTGTACACAAAATAACAAAATTCTGCCATTCTGTGCAGTTCCTGCAGCCCTGAAGATGGGCAGATCGGGTTGATGTGTGCCTGGAAAATCCCACAAGAACATGGAAATTCCTTGTCACTCCCCTCCCTCCTCACAAAGGTCTGGATCTGGAAAAGAATGATGGAATAAACTAAGTTATAGCTAAATGATCTATTCATTTCGGTAAAGATATGCCCTAATTCTCTTAATTTATTTGATAGAGAAAACTAATTGCATATAATTGAGTCATGACAAAATACTGCATTTATAATGGATAAGTCCTATTTATTTCTGTCTAGAGATTCAAAACATTGTTTTACACAATCATGATCTTTTGTTTTGGCAGAAACTCTTAAACACATAGGCAGATGAGAAAGTTTTGTTTTCATTGTTAAAGACTGTCATTGTCAAATAACTTTTTGGGGGGATTTTTAAATTGTTATGTTAAAAAAAGAAAAGGCTTTTCATGAAGCGTTCAAGAAATAAATTGGCATTGAACTATTGAAATTGCCCAGATAGCATAAAAATGGAATTTAATTGCAAAGGATGAGGCTTTCAGGAGAGATTAGGAACATCAAGCCCGACACTACAAGTGAAATTTCTGAGATTTTTGGAATGATGCTATGGATTTCTCTTACAGAAATTCAGAAAATGCTGTGTACTTAGCACCCTGGGTCTTTTCTCGGGTCTTTCCTTCGTAAAGAAAAAGTTTCTCACAGAGAAAGAGAGATAGCACTTCTCCTTTATTAATGATGGTGTAGGGAGGGAGTTCAGGTTGCTGCTTGGTCTGTCCGTCATCTGAATTGCTGCTGAACACATAGATAATAATGAACACTGGGTACAATTTTTTTTTTTTTTTTCTGGATTAGTTCTTCCACTTGGCCAGCTGTCTCAAATTCCCCATTAATTTCATAACCAAGGTCAGGATTGGTGGGCTGGGCTGATTTCTCTTTGTAATTGTGATTATGTGAGACCTGTTTGCGGTGTTGGAATTGTACCCTAATGTCCAAACACAGAGTCTTGTCTGATTGTTTCTCATACCATGATAGATCTAATTTTTTATTATTTTTTTTTTTTTTTTGCCCGGGGGCACGGCTAAGGGTTTTAAAAAAAATTCCCTTAAATATTTTAAGAAAGCTGA
>NW_015090843.1:168410-253432 GCF_001431845.1 Calidris pugnax | reverse complement strand
GGGAGGTGTCCCTGCCCAGGGCAGGGGGGTTGGAACTCGATGATCTTTGAGGTCCCTTCCAACCCAAACCATTCTATGATTCTATGATTCTATGAGACAACAGACTCAAGTCATTTTCCCTTCTTGGCTTGTTTCAATATCCAACCTTTTATAGTAGAACCATGAGCTGTTTCTCTTTTCTTCTCAATGTGTTTGGTCCATCCTCTAGATCCACTCCAAATCAGTGCTTTTCTGTCTTTCACAAACGGACAGAATTCCTTAAAGCAGTAAAAATTTTAGTTTTTTTTTTTAAGTAAGTTCTGATGTGCCTAGTTATCTTTCACAGATTCTGCAGAGGTAGATGCTGGACCCGTGGGGTGTTGCCTGGACCAGTACAGTGCAGATTTGAAAACCACTGCCAGATCTGGATTTTTTAAATGAATGGATCACTGTCAGACTTGAAGGTTCCCAACCAATTTTGACGTGTCCTTAATACCAAGCTTTTATTTTCCACTTATGAGTGCGAAGATGTTACTATTTAATATGGTACCGTTGCAAAGCAAACACGAACCATTTGGTACGTGGTCTACCAATATCCAGGGAACCTCAGCTTTGAATCTCCATGGTGGATCTTCTGCCTGGCTGCTGCCACGCAGAAACCCTGGTGCTTTTGTGTTGCCTGACCCATGTGCAGTGTGCCTTTGCCTTTTGGTGCCATCAAACTGCTGGCACCAATTCGGCTGTTGCCATCATCTGACTGGCAACCAGGAGGTTAAGAGGACACAATGAGTCCCAGAGCTTATCCCTTTACAGCCCCAAAGAGGCACCATTAAAGGGAATTTGAAGCCAAAGGGTTTGTTTCAGCTGGAAATTTCGAAGCTTTAGTGTTTTAAATAGGCATGCAATTTTCTATCCTTGGCTTTTGCTAGCTGACTTTTAAATCCCAGCTGAGGTCATGGAGATTTTTAATGCCAGGTTTCACGTGTTTTCTTCCAACCTATTGTCAATTAAAGCACACATAAGATACCCCATAATCACTAATACAAAAGCTGTCTTCTCATTCCTTGTTTTTCTTTTGTCATCTGTTCAATCAGCTCATTTTTGAGGCATGGATACAAGGAGAGAGATGTATCGGAAGGTGGTCCCATTGGTGTGCTAGGCACTTGGAGGGGACTGCTCGTTAAACTGCTAAATAAAAATGTAATTTGGGATGATTTTTCTGCTTCTTGTGAAACTTCCCTCTGTTTGTCTGTTGCTGTGTTATCTCAACCAGAATGATTAATCCCTTTGAGCCTATAAAACTGCATATTTTTACCTTTGGAATAGAACCGATTGTGCCAGATGACAACCTCTATGCATAGATAACAGGAGAAAAGTATAGATGTGTTAAATACAGCTTAATATTGATTTGTTTACTCAGTTATGCTATCAGTTCTCTTATTACTTTATCATTTGCATTCCTGATTATGAGAAATATTTTATGAGTAAACAGTCTCTCTCATACCTCCTTCATTTCTAGGACTCCAGGTTTATCAAAGGTAAAAGCAGCTTTCCTTGATGTTAAAATTTTTCCTCTTGTCAAAATTTGAAATTGAGTCACTTAAATGATAATGAATCAAGTACTAATGGGAAATAAATTTCCTAATCAGCTGTAATAATAAGATAGGAAATGCTATGGTAATATAAACCAGGTTCTGTCACACACTACTTCTTACTGCAGTGATGTTTAATTCTTTGCTGAAACACAAGAGCTGTCCTTTTCAGAAAGTTTTACATTAAGCTACGGGGAAATAGCATGTACAGTTCTGATAATTTCACATAATTAAGTTTCAGTTGTTTTCGAACAGTAAATGAGAAAAAGAAAGAAATATATATGAAAACAATGAAGATTGTAAATGGTAAGGGACACTGGAATGTAGCTGAAATAAACCAAGTAATATTGAAGAAATACAATTCTAATATTCTTTAGTTTGCTTCCCATCTTTGCTGCTAGTACACATTTAAAATTAAGTGTAGATCTCAGTATAATTCAAATGATTGTGTATGCATACAAACGACTTAAGTTGTTGGTGGAAGTAATAACATTTATAGTACCAAAATAGTTGAAAAAATTAGATAAGCTTCCAGACACCTAAAATAGAAGCCCCAAGCTTTAAAGCTTACTTACTGGTTGAGAACGATTGCTGAGAGATTCATTAGGTTTGTAATAGTTAGACCATCTCTGACAAAAGTTAGTTGGCAACAGTACAGGTAAGGTGAAGCTAGTCATTAGGGAGCAAGGAGGGGTATTAAGGTGGTGGTATCACAGGTAAAAGGGAGAGAAATAAGTAGTTTATAGTTTGTGGAGAATTTGGAGCTGCTATGGAGCATGCTATGAAGTCAATTCCTTCCACTGGATCTGTGCTGTTCTCAGATTTTTCTGGGCTGCCCAGCATTAGAGCCGTTGTCTAAATAGCAGCTCTTGCCTCAGCTGCTCTTAAGACAGAAATGTGCTCTCTGTAACAGGTTCTTGCAGTTGACACGTCTCTTAGATCTGGGATAATCAATCAATGAGTCAACTGGGCTCAAATCCCACCAAATCCTATCCCACCCATTTTGTTATTTGCTTAGTTTCCAAGGGGTTATTTGTGTAGAAAGCTCCTAGCTTCAAAAGGCCTCTGAGTCACTCCTCCTCTGCCGTACCTCCCTGTGGTGGTGTCCAGGCTGTTCATGTCCCTGTGCTCTGCAGCTTCTCCACCGAGTCCCCAGGTCATCTGCCTCCTGTCCCCCTTCCTTTCTGTAGGCTGGAAAAGTCAGATATGGGTCATGCCAGCAGAATAAATGCACCATATTTCTGTCTGCTCTGCAGAGACAGCCTGAGGCACTGGTAGAGAAGGAGGGTCCTTGTCCACCTGTGCTACATTACAGTTTGTCCATGATAATTTGCAGAGTAAATCTGCCATTTCTTTGATGATTGTTTGACCTCCTGACTTGATTAGGAAAAATACTTCATTCTTTGCATGCTGAATGCAAGTCTAGTGATTACGCAGAACAGACTTTTGTGAAAGCTGTTTTTACCCTCTTTCTTAAGTTTCTTTTCCGACAGCCTTTCCCTGAGCATCTGAGCAACCTTTCCCCATCTGGAAAGGTGATAAAAGGAGAATCCCTTCCAGCCTCTCTGGCAGCCTTGGCTTGGGTGGCCAGTGTAGTGTAAGGAAGAAGCAGATGCCACTCCATCCCTCCACCTCCCAGACTGATGCTTCTACAATCATTTTGCATCCCATCTGCAAACCTTTCCTGTGTGTTTTATTCCTTTGGCTCTAGTATTCTCCTTTTAGGTGGGCTGCAGCCCCTCTTGTACCTCCTTACCCACCACTCATACTTCTGCAGGTGTCACCTAGGTCTTTTCCTTCGTCTCCTTGTCTTTGTCCCAGCCACACGGTTCCCTACAGGCCCTACTGAGGCTGTAATTATCACCTGAGATAATTATTAGTGGCAGCTGCTGAGGGATTCCTCATTTCTTCATGCTCAAGGGCACGTAACAACCTGTTACTCCAGTTGCTGCTGAGATTTTTAGGGCTGAGAGAGTTGGGGTTTTTCAGCCTGTTCAGAAGAGAGGGCTCCAGGGAGAAATTAGAGCCTCTTCCAGTCCCTAAAGGGGCTCCAGGAGAGATGGGGAGGGACTCTGGATCAGGGAGGGGAGCCATAGGACAAGGGGGACGGGTTTCAAGCTGAAAGAGGGGAGATTTAGATTAAATGTTAGGAAGAAATTCTTTGCTGTGAGGGTGGTGAGACACTGGAACAGGTTGCCCAGAGAAGCTGTGGCTGCCCCATCCCTGGAGGGGTTCAAGACCCTGGAGGTGTTCATCTAAGGCTGGATGGGGCTTGGAGCAACCTGGTCTGGTGGGAGGTGTCCCTGCCCAGGGCTGGGGGTGGGAACTGGGTGATCTTTAAGTTCCCTTCCAACCCAAACCATTCTATGATTCTGTGATCTCCTGGAAAGCCTGCCAGATGCAGAGGATGGAGCTTAGCCTACAGCCTGGCTGAAAGGTGAAGCACATCTTGCTCATGGCCATTGCAAAGGTTAGACCTGAGGCATCAAGGGCCTGAGTCATTCTCCTCTGCCTAAATGATGCAGAGGGAGAGCAGGACTGAGAGCAAGCAGGGAGCTGCTTTACAGGATCTATACCAGGACAGGCTTTCCTTGGGTGATCTTGAGTGTCTGATAGGGCTGGTGGCAGGGCCGCTCTGTAACAACAGCTCAATACAAAGCAAAGTTCAATGCAGAGGTAAATCTGGGCCACTGCTCTTTCAAGACTAAAGCTTGAAGCCGTCCAGGCCTTTGGACCTGATGTTCTCGCTGAAGATGAAACCAACAGAGCAGCTACGAGGTTAGAGTCACTCAACCTTTGTTCTTCAAAAGGAGCTTGGCAGTGGTGGTGCTTTTGTGTCAGCAAGACGCCTGTGTTTTATAAAATGAACTACAGGCCTGTCCCTTTTTTTTTTCTATTCCATATCTATTTTACCGTTATTCGATTCGTTTTAGAGCAAGCCTGTGTCATTCACAGTGCCACCAAAAAGGTGATCTCTGAGCTTTTAGCATAATCTTTCTTTACCTCTGAGTCAAAGTCTTCTAAGCTTTCCTTGTTCAGAAGTTTGAATCCAGACCTCAGAGTAAAATTAAATGTGATCACTGTGCTAAGCTAAATGAAAAGCATTTGTCACTGGCACTTGTTATGGCTGTTACGTGGTGAAATTAAACAGATTTGTGGAAAAATTCAAATGTATCTACAATGTCATTTTATTCTAAATAAAATTTTTTTTAAAAAAGTTTCCATCTTAATATGCACTTCATTGTAATTGGTTTCTGAAAAGCTGTCTGTATGAAGTGAAATCATCTCATACCAATATGTCTGCTAATGCCATTAATTTTATTAGACATAGAAGAGATGAAAATTCAGCTGTTAAGTATCATCTAAGCCTTACGGAGGCTGTGGCTTATTGCAAATTATTATTTACAAACCTGGTTGGGATTTTGTTTCCGTGAAAGAAGGGAGATATAATAATATTGATGTGAACTTGGTAAATAGGAAAGAGCCCCTTTCTATGTATAAAGTAGGTTTGTGTCTTGCTGCAGCCAGACTTTCTCCCCCTGCGTCCCAGTTCCGATGGGGTAAAATGAACAGGGGAACAACCTCTTCCCCTGAAATAGTGGGAGGGAGCCAGGCAGGAGGCTTGAGAGATCTCTCTTCCACTTGCACTTCAAGAGATCTCAATTTCAAGTTTCTGGAGACCAATTAACAGTGAAACTGAGATGCAGTTTTCATGCAATTTTTGTAAAATTTGCAAGTGAGAACTTTCTATGGGAAGACGCCCTAAAATGTGATTTTTAGGAACATTTTTGTTGTCTCTGCTTTTCCGAGTTAGAGAGGAGCTCTTGCTAGCGGTATGTTTAAAATATTCAGCAAGCAGATATGATCTTATTCCGTTCCCCCTTTGATGCAATCCAGGGAGCTGTGATAAGCACAGCCCGGTACTGTACACAAAATAACAAAATTCTGCCATTCTGTGCGGTTCCTGCAGCCCTGAGGATGGGCAGATCGGGTTGATGTGTGCCTGGAAAATCCCACAAGAACATGGAAATTCCTTGTCACTCCCCTCCCTCCTCACAAAGGTCTGGATCTGGAAAAGAATGATGGAATAAACTAAGTTATAGCTAAATCATCTATTCATTTTGGTAAAGATATGCCCTAATTCTCTTAATTTATTTGATAGAGAAAACTAATTGCATATAATTGAGTCATGACAAAATACTGCATTTATAATGGATAAGTCCTATTTATTTCTGTCTAGAGATTCAAAACATTGTTTTACACAATCATGATCTTTTGTTTTGGCAGAAACTCTTAAACACATAGGCAGATGAGAAAGTTTTGTTTTCATTGTTAAAGACTGTCATTGTCAAATAAGTTTTTTGGGGGATTTTTAAATTGTTATGTTAAAAAAAGAAAAGGCTTTTCATGAAGCGTTCAAGAAATAAATTGGCATTGAACTATTGAAATTGCCCAGATAGCATAAAAATGGAATTTAATTGCAAAGGATGAGGCTTTCAGGAGAGATTAGGAACATCAAGCCCGACACTACAAGTGAAATTTCTGAGATTTTTGGAATGATGCTATGGATTTCTCTTACAGAAATTCAGAAAATGCTGTGTACTTAGCACCCTGGGTCTTTTCTCGGGTCTTTCCTTCGTAAAGAAAAAGTTTCTCACAGAGAAAGAGAGATAGCACTTCTCCTTTATTAATGATGGTGTAGGGAGGGAGTTCAGGTTGCTGCTTGGTCTGTCTGTCATCTGAATTGCTGCTGAACAGATAGATAATAATGAACACTGGGTACAATTTTTTTTTTTTTCTGGATTAGTTCTTCCACTTGGCCAGCTGTCTCAAATTCCCCATTAATTTCATAACCAAGGTCAGGATTGGTGGGCTGGGCTGATTTCTCTGTGTAAATGTGATTATGTGAGACCTGTTTGTGGTGTTGGAATTGTACCGTAATGTCCAAACACAGAGTCTTGTCTGATTGTTTCTCATACCGTGATAGATCTAATTTTTTATTATGTTTTGTTTTTTTTTTTGCACGGGTGCACTGCTAAGAGTTTTAAAAAAATCTCCTTAAATATTTTAAGACAGCTGATGAAAATTCTTGCCTATATATTGGAAGTAGTCATTTGCTTTGCCTCTGCTTTTCTGTCTCTCCCATTACTCACCCAGTCCAACTTTATCTTCTTCTGCTTGTTAAACCATCCCCAGCTTTGACAGGGAGCCTTTTCCTCTGCAAGAGAATGTCAGCCTTTCTTTATCTCTTTATCTATCTTTATCTCTTCTTTATCATCTTATTCTTTATCTTGACCAAGTAAGGCCACCAAAGAGAACGTAATTTTTTCATACATGGCTTATAGTGTCTTCATTTTACTCTAGAATATTATCTAGTATTCATTCTAACATTCATTAATTAAGCTCAGAAACTATTTTTTAGTCTGATTATAAGATCCCTTGTAAAATAAAATGCAGTTATCCTGAACTATATTGTTTCATTTGTTACTCTTAATCACAGAATGGTTTGGGTTGGAAGGGACCTTAAAGTTCATTGAGTTCCAACCCCCCTGCCCTGGGCAGGGACACCTCCCACCAGCCCAGGTTGCTCAAAGCCCCATCCAGCCTGGTCTTAATGTTATTCATAAAAACCTATAACCAGGGCTTTCTCTTTTTAAACACAGGCTGGTTAATGTTTCTGATGTAGTAGGCAGCCAGGTAGGAAAGTAAGTATAAAATGAAACAATTTCCTCATAAAATGATGAAGCTTTGAATTGATGACCTTGAAATTTATGAAGATTTCTTAGCTAGTAAACTCAACTGAGCTACTGGATTTGTAGTCCATGAAGAACCAAGAAGGGGAGAAAAAGACCTAGATAGGGCATAGAAGAGGATCAGCTTTATCAGGAACGAAAAAAATGATTCCTAGTTGAGACTCAGGTGATCTGAACAGGATTAATAAAAGCTGCTTTAAATGATGGAATAAATATGTGTTAATATATGCTAAAATCTATAAGGAAAGATCTCTTAAAGGGGATGTATAGAATCATTTATATAGTCATTGTGTGTCACAGAAATTTTTAAAAGACCTACTAGCTAAAGTGCTAAAATGATCTAAACTACATGCAAGGTAATAACGTATTATTGACTTTGCTGCAGAGCAATCCAGAGATAAATAATCTATTAAGACTTGTGAATATTTCAATCTTTAATGCTACTATATCCCCACTAAGAGCACTAGCTTTCTGCTGCTGTCTTTATGACTGATGGAGGATCTGTTGCCTATATTTACAGTGATAAAAGACTTCTGGAAATTTTGTTTTAAGAATCTCAAAACTTCTCTGTCATAACTGGATTAAGATCTAATAGCTTCTTTAAAGTCATGAATATTTTATCAACAAATAGTTACAGACTAACAAAGTGCTGTTTATATTTATAGACTCAACCTTTGCTTGCCTCAATAATTCTGCTTTTTTTTTACTTTTTTTTTGCTTTTTTTCTTTCCTCTGGAAATTTTGTTTTAAGAATCTCATAACTGGATTAAGATCTAATAGCTTCTTTAAAGTCATGAATATTTTATCAACAAATAGTTACAGACTAACAAAGTGCTGTTTATATTTATAGACTCAACCTTTGCTTGCCTCAATAATTCTGCTTTTTTTTTACTTTTTTTTTGCTTTTTTTCTTTCCTAGGGCACGATACAGAACTATGATAGCAACCGGAGGAGTCATAACAGGACTGGCTGCCTTAAAAAGGCAAGACTCTGCCAGATCTCAGCAACATCTCAATCTTGCCGCCGCACCAGCTTCTGAGGAGAAGAAACCGGTTCGACGCCGGCCCAGGGCAGACGTGGTGATTGTCCGGGGCAAAATCCGTCTCTACTCCCCGTCGGGATTCTTCCTCGTTTTGGGGGTGCTGATCGCATTCCTGGGAATTGCAATGGCCATCCTTGGATACTGGCCCCAAAAGGAACAGCTTTTAGGATCTGAAGAGAACCTGTCTGTAAACGAAACCCAGGTCCTGAGGAGCCAAGGGAGCCTTTTGCTTCGTTTCTTCGAGCAGCACGTGCACTCAGACAAGATGAAGATGCTGGGCCCTTTCACTATGGGCATCGGGATCTTCATCTTCATCTGCGCCAACGCCATTCTGCACGAGAACCGTGACAAGGAAACCAAAATCATACACATGAGGGACATCTACTCCACCGTCATAGACATCCACACGCTGAGGATCAGGGAGCAGAAGCAGCTGAGCGGTGCCTTCACTGGCCTGTTGGGGGAAGGAGAGCTGAGGCCTAGCGGGAGCTCCTGCGCCTCACGGCTGGCTGCCAACACGGTCGCGCCTTTCTCCGGCTTCAAGGGTAATTTTCGGATGGATAGCTCTGCCGAAGAAGACGAGGTGACCCTACATGAAGACAGGACCACCGGTGGCCTCCTGCCACCTCTGCTGACTGAGCAATCTGGGTCGGTCTTTGGACTCTACCCTCACTCCAGCAAGGCTGCAGATGACAAGAACGCCGGCTCTATAAAGTGCGAAACAAAATCCATTGTGTCATCTTCCATTAGTGCTTTCACGCTGCCCGTAATTAAACTGAATAACTGTGTCATTGATGAGCCCAGCATAGACAACATAACCGAGGACTCGGAGATCACCAGGAGTCGGTCTAGAAACCTGTCTATGGATTCTCTGGCCATTCCACTGACTGATACCAACGAGTCCTACAGACCGGTCGCCGCCGTGCTGCCGCGACACAATTCCTTTGTGGACGCTCCGTCGGATCAGTTCAAATCTTCTATGACTCTGGGACCAAGCACAGGAAAGCTTTTGTCCCCTGGCGCTGCCAGGAAACAGTTTGGGTCCAACACGTCTTTGCATCTTCTGTCTTCGCACTCGAAGTCCTTGGACTTGGACAGGGGTCCATCTACTCTGACTGTCCAAGCGGAGCAACGGAAGCACCCCAGCTGGCCCAGGCTGGACAGGAGCAACAGTAAAGGGTACATGAAACTAGAAAACAAAGAGGACCCCATGGACAGGTTACTTGTGCCACAAGCAGCAGTCAAGAAAGACTTTACCAATAAGGAAAAGCTTCTTATGATATCGAGATCTCATAATAACTTGAGTTTTGAACATGACGAGTTTTTGAGTAACAACCTAAAGCGGGGAACTTCTGAAACAAGATTTTAATATTTAAATTGCAATTTAGGAGATGTCATACAGTATTTTTTAAAAAAAAAAACCCAACATTTTGACAAGTGTTTCCTTTTCAGTGAGGTTAGTACGAGCCTGTTTTTAACCAAATGCTTAATAGCCCGTTAAAATTGGCGTGTGTGAACAGAGATCTTCATCTTTGTAATGCCAAGAGGTTTTTTGTCTTAGCAACATACAGCTGCAATACTGTACATTATCATTGCCCAGAGAGTTTCAGGTACGACTGATTCCAATTTTTCCCAAGTCGTAATTTCTTTTGTTCTATATAAGCATGTCACTTTTTTATCACTTTGACTCCAGAAGCCTGCATTAGAAAAAAGAAAAAGCTCAGTTTACCTGTAAATTATCTTTATTTAATGACTGCAAGAGTCTAAAACTGGTTCTTGTGGTCTGGAAGGGGAAGTGAGCAGGAGCACATACTGGAATTGTCAAATCCAGGCCTTTTTCCTCAGTGTTGTCTTTTCCATAGGGTCCATCTCGGTAACCACGATCTTGCCATCGTCATTGTGAGAAACTTGTTTACATATTGGGGTGGGTGGATAGAAAAGAATGGGTATAATTAAAACCTTTTTTTTTTTTTTTGTGAATTCATTGTAATCGGTCGAGTTGAATACCAGTGTTGTGAATTATTAACTATGCTTTGTACAATGATCTTTCTACATCCAGTGTAGTTTAATCCTGTGATTCCGGGAAAACATATATAAAGTAAGAAATCTGGAAATTTTTCTGGGATTAGTTCTCTAAACCGCTTTGATTGGCAGCAGTTTTAAAATCAAAATGTGCAGATTCAATTAAAATCCTAGGAATTGATGAACGCCAGCAGGATTTTAGAAACATGATGTATAATAAGATGATATTGTGACATGCATCTAAAGAGAATAATGGAAAATGAATATATTGCCTCTCATTTCAATAGCAAGAAGCGAAATTACTAGATCTCTGTGTTCAAAACACTGATACAAAGCATACAATCCAATATGTATACTAAGATAGTAGGAAAGCCCCTTGCCTAAATTCTGATTTATGTATTCCACGTAATTATTGGTGTGATGGTTCACTGGAGGCTTAGCTCTGCCAATTTGCATTACAAGGTTTTGCAAAAGAAAGTGACATTTAAAACAATGTTTTTCTCAGCCGAGCAAGCCTCACAGTTGACAGTTGGAGGCTATTGCTAAAGAAAATGAGAATTTGAATGTGCACACCAGAAAGTTTCCATGAATTTCATTAAGGTATTTAGGCTGTGATCCTGCCACCACAGCCGTGCTGGGGAGTGTCACTTCAGGTCTCGAGGCTCACCTAACAGGATGTTGGTCTTAATTGGTCATTTTTGATATATTCACTTAACCTAAATACTCAGGAATTAATTTGAATGGCTTTTCCCCCAAAAAGAATCAAACCTGTTAAAATGTCATTGCTCTTCAATTACTTTGATTAGGAAAGATCAAAGATAAAAATGCCCTCTCTTTTTTTTTTTTTTTTTTTTTTAAAGTATTCAGCTCCGTATTTCAACTGCGCGATGTTTATGTATCAGGAGCGTCCCTCGCTCAGTGAATCGAGGCGTAGTGTTAACTGTTAGAACCTCAAGCCTATATATTGTAACAGAGTTGGCTAAATATTTTGCTATGAAGCTTTTAATAACCTTCTGGTTTGTGTTCTTAAGACATTTGCTATTTTTTGAAATAAAATGTCTATCTACATAGAGCCGTTGTAAGACCTGTTTGTCCTCCTTGATCTCAAATCAAATATATCCATATCCAATCTTCCATATCAAAGTATAATTAGAGATCGTAACATTGTATACAATGTTGTGCTTAATATATTAACCTGCCACTAGGTATTTGGCTACAACTAATTGGTTTCAATGACATCCCTACACATGTAAAGGCTGAGTGGTTTTTTTGCTGTGTAATATTAAACATATTCAAAGGGGTTTTGATACAAGGAAGTTTTGTATAAAAAGAACATCCTGTTCTTTTTAGTTCTGCAGTAACGATTCTTACAAAAATGGAAAACACTATTAAAGACATGAATGATGTAAGCTTTTATTTCCTTAATAGATACATTAAATCATAGCTTTTTGGGTACCGTCCTATGTGGGACTTACAGTCCTTTTATAAATATAGCAGGGCATGAGCTTTTGATTTTAACATAGATACCTGGTACTGAAAAATGGACTCACTTTGGAAAAAATTGTCCACTTGGGAGATCAAGGTAAAGCTACTGACTTAAAGCAAGAAATCAAAATAGCACCATACAAAGAAACTCCATGGTCGACAAACCAACTAGACAAATATTCCCCAATTACCCCCAAATGGAATATTTCATTCAGATATTGACAGGACGCTTGGGGTTGTCTCTTTTCCTTAATAGATACATTAAATCATAGCTTAAAAGGCTGTTTTTTGGGTACCGTCCTATGTGGGACTTACAGTCCTTTTATAAATATAGCAGGGCATGAGCTTTTGATTTTAACATAGATACCTGGTACTGAAAAATGGACTCACTTTGGAAAAAATTGTCCACTTGGGAGATCAAGGTAAAGCTACTGACTTAAAGCAAGAAATCAAAATAGCACCATACAAAGAAACTCCATGGTCGACAAACCAACTACACAAATATTCCCCAATTACCCCCAAATGGAATATTTCATTCAGATATTGACAGGACGCTTGGGGTTGTCTCTGGAGGTCATCTTGTCCAACCCCCTTGCTCAATCTGGGCCATCAAGAGCTGGTTGCCCAGGACTGTGCCCAGGATGGTTTCAAGACTAACCCCAAGGAGGGAGACCCCACAACCTCCCTGGGTCACTTGTGCCAGTGCTTGGTCACCCTCACAGTGAGACACTGTCATCTGATGTTCAGAGGGACCCTCCTGTGTCTCAGTTTGTTCCTGTTGGTCCTGTCGCTTGGCACCAGGCTCTTTTCAGAGCCTGGCTCTTTCTTTTTTGCACCCTCCCTTAGGTATTTATATACATTGATGAGATCCCCCTGAGCCTTCTCCTTTCCAGGTTAAACTGTCCCAGCTCTCTCAGCCTTTCCCACCAGGAGATGTGCTCCCATCCCTTCATCATCTTTGTGGACTGGCTCCAGGATGTCCATGCCTCTCTTGTTTTATTAAAAAAATACATTTTCTGCCTCTCAGGTAAGCATCTTAATCACTCCAGCTGCTCCATTGCACGTGGATTAACGGATGGGAAGGTGTTGGCAGGGCTTTTCTCAGCAGCAAGAGGACGTTGGCATGGTGTTACCCATCCTGGTGGCTGCTCTAACGCTTGGGCTGTGGATGGAAAGGCGAGCGGGCACCACTGGGCTGGTTTTGAAGGAAAGGGAAACTTAATATTAGAACCGAGCAGAGCTTTTGAGGCTGCCGGTTTGGGAAGTAGGCATCTAGAGTTGTCCACCTCCTATATGAGACAGCCAAATGATTTTTGTGCAGCCTTTGTCAGACCCCAAGCTGATTTTACTTCTCCTTAAGATACACCATTACTAGTCCTTTGCTTTCTGCTGAATGATATTTGGAAACTCCTGTTGGTCCTGTCACTGGGCACCAGGCTCTTTTCAGAGCCTGGCTCCTTCTTTTTTGCACCCTCCCTTAGGTATTTATATACATTGATGAGATCCCCCTGAGCCTTCTCCTTTCCAGGTTAAACTGTCCCAGCTCTCTCAGCCTTTCCCACCAGGAGATGTGCTCCCATCCCTTCATCATCTTTGTGGACTGGCTCCAGGATGTCCATGCCTCTCTTGTTTTATTAAAAAAATACATTTTCTGCCTCTCAGGTAAGCATCTTAATCACTCCAGCTGCTCCATTGCACGTGGATTAACGGATGGGAAGGTGTTGGCAGGGCTTTTCTCAGCAGCAAGAGGACGTTGGCATGGTGTTACCCATCCTGGTGGCTGCTCTAACGCTTGGGCTGTGGATGGAAAGGCGAGCGGGCACCACTGGGCTGGTTTTGAAGGAAAGGGAAACTTAATATTAGAACCGAGCAGAGCTTTTGAGGCTGCCGGTTTGGGAAGTAGGCATCTAGAGTTGTCCACCTCCTATATGAGACAGCCAAATGATTTTTGTGCAGCCTTTCTCAGACCCCAAGCTGATTTTACTTCTCCTTAAGATACACCATTACTACCCCTTTGCTTTCTGCTGAACGACATTTGGAAATGTCCTGGTTTGGGGTGGACCAAGGCCAACTTTCTGTTCAGTGAGAGAGGCTCTTGCTTATCCTTGTTGCTGTGGCAACCAGGGTCAGCTGACTTGGTTGGACCCAAACTGGCCAATAGGGTGTTCCCTCCCATCTGCCATGCTTGGTATAAAGGCTGATGGACCCAAGGGGTCAGGTTGGCTCCTCTTCACTGGTCTCTTCTTGGATGGCTCTCTTTCTTTGATGACTGATGCCTGAGGAAGACCCTGTTCACCTTTGATCCCCATTAGTGTGGTCCAGAATCCAGTTCCCATTGCTGAGACCAGTCTGGAACTTTCCCAGTGCCTGCCAGTGACATCTGCCTAGGAACTTGGTATGATTTTATATATATATATATATATAGTATCTATTCCATTATTTCCTTTTTTTATTTTATTATGAATATTTCATTAGTTTAGTTTTTTTCTAAACTCATAAATCTCTTTATCTCTCTTCTCCCTCTCCTTGGAGTGAGAGATGGGGGAGAGCATCTATCATTTTATCATTGGTCAACCCAACCCAAATCACAAAAGGAAAATAGTTTTAACCTACAACAGCAGTTTTCTCTCTGAAAAGCTTTTCAGGCAGCTTGTAGAGTTCCTGGATTACTCTATCTTAGATTTTAATTTCTTTCTTTCTATGAGTCCTTTTCTGACCCTTTCCAAGAACTTCTACCTTCATCTTCCCAGTGCTACCTTTTTTGTTAATTTTCCTACTAAATGTGGAGTTATGATGAACAAATAGGAATCTTTTAGCAAGGCTGTATGCGTGTGTATATGAGGATGCAAATGGAATAAATGGTCCATTACAATGGAGGAGTGTTTCAACTAGTACGATGTAGCTACTCAAAGGCCAGTTCATGCCCTTTTTTTAAAGCTCAGAAGCAAATTAATTGCAGTTATCACAGTTATCACCTGTTTAACTTTCAGCTCACGTTTATTAACTCTTTCATCAGTGTTCTATGTATGACAGTGTTGAGTTGTTTTGTATTTTAGCACTTGGTATTTCACATTAACCTCACTGGAAAATTTTATGCATTCAATAAACCCCAGTTCTTAATAGTATTACTTGTCTGAATGGTGGCTGGCAGAATTATAATGCTGAATTGCATAAAGAATAGAAATCTGATAGTTACAATACTTTTGTTTTAGAATAGCTTGTTGAAATTGAAATATAAGAACCCACTGTATTAAACAAAAAGCACTATGTCTAATCCGTTGTCTTGGTTCTAATTCAGGTAGATAATGTTTTAGAGGAGATTTATTTACAATCACTGTGAATTGTGCATAGGAAGAATCATAAAACCATTGTTTTCATGTATCAGTTTTTATCCCAGCTAGTGTAATTATTCAGGATAGCATTCACAGAAACATCTAATCTCTTTCTGAATCCCACTAAGCTCTTCAGTTTGCTAATATTGTTTTTGCAAACTACTGCAGATTAATTATGAGTTGCCAATAAATATATTTTTGTTATCAGTTTGGAATTCTTATCAGCACTTTAATTTCATTGCAGCAGCCAGCTGTTCTCCTATTAAAAAAATATTCCAGGAATAACCTGATATCTATTGTAAATATAATGATATTTCTGGGGGCTTGTTTTTCATATTTGTAAGGAAATTCATCACACTGGTTGCTCAGAGTTATTCTGTGACTCACTGTACAACCAGTTTAGCTCTTGGATCTTTTTGTTCTCAGAATAAGTTCCTACTTTGCAGGAAATACTGTGTGTGTTTTGGCCTCTATGTACATGTTTTTTCACTTTTCATATTAAATCCCATTTCATTCCAGACCATTAAGACAATTTGGTTTCCTTCTGATCTCTTTTATAATTATAATACTGATCTACTCAGGCTGTATGGGCAGTCAGTGCAGCCCAACAGGAGCAGGTCTTGGTGCCAAGGACCTCTTGTCCACATTGGTTGCATTTCAGAGGGTTAACTTGGGTATTTCTCACCTGAGCTGGTTGGACTGACCATCCATTGGTGACTGGAACGTGCTCTATGCTCCTGGATGACATCTCCCCATGTATTTTCCTCTGAGAGGAGTCCAGTCTGTGCTATGAGATGGGCTCGGGTCACTTCATGTCAAAGAGCAAGCTTGGAGATTTGTTTCAAAGGAACACTACTGACATGGAAAAAACTGCTACTTCAGCCACGCTACTAGTGACTTCTCAGAATTACATCAGCCCAAAAGTACCTTATTCTTAAATTTAAGATAAATTTAAGAATTTTAAGATTAGTTCCATGTCAGAACCTTGGAAAACTCCACTAATTACATCCCTGAAGCCTTATACCTCCCTTACCAACCCGATTTGTCAACTCCTCATTTGATGGTTAAGTTGGTGCTTCCTCACCCAGTTCTCTTCTCCAGCTTGGCTAATACTTTCAGGTGTGCTACTGTATCAAATGCATTGCTGAAGTCAGAGCAGATGAGATCTACTGCCTATTTTGTCTAGAAAGCTATTATTCCAAAAGGAGATAATGGTTTAATGATCTGTCTTTGGCCCATCTACTCAGCATCTTACCCTGTTTCCCATTTTTGTTCTTGCCTTTAGTCCCTTGAATTACTTTTTTTTTTTTTCTGAAGCCTTCCATACTACCTAGATCATACTGGCAGGCTTGAGAGTGGACAGATAACTCCTCCTTTCCTCCTTTCTGGTATTTCATAAATACAGTTAAAAAGATTATTATTTTTTAATACATGCTGCCTTCCCTCTCTGTCAGCTCAGTAGATTTACTGAAATTCCTTGCTACGATGTGTTTCATGTGCCAATTTTTACAGGCTACTGTAGCAGAGATTATCTGCCTCCTCACCGTGAGAGCATTCAGGGCTTGAATTTAGTTTTCTCACAGGTGAGGATTTACACAGCTTCCATTTTCACACTTTCTTTCTTCCATTTTTCACACTTTTCTTTTTCTCATTTCCACACTCCTGTTTCCAGATCTTTTTTCCTACTGCTCACCTTACCTTTCCCCAGCTTCTAATATAGTTAACGTAGCGAAAAATGAGGCAAAGTATTCACTTAGTGTATAGGCTTAATCTGAACGAACCTGTCGGTTTTTGGGGAGTTGTTTAATTTTAAAATGGGTCAGAAGGCAGCTGGATCTGTCACTTCTTGCTTGGCAGCGTGTTCCCATCCTCACTCTCTGCTCCTTTGTGTATTTTTCCCCGTTATGCTTCCTTGCTTGTAGGTTTTTTTGATTTCATTTGGTGAGACTGTTGTTAATGCAGATGGGTCTTGAATTATCTCCAGAAGCTTCCTACTGTCGAGGTACACATTTGTGTGCTGTTCATTGAAGAGAAACAACCCAACATCTGCCTGGCCTGAGCTTTCTGGCCTGCCTGATATCAGTAACTCACTACTTTTCTTCTGAAATTATCAAAATTTGGTCAGGTGAAATCAGTGCTTTACTTGGAATCCTACTGTAGTTTATCCATTTTTTTTTAAAGTTAATTGGATCGACTCAGGAGCAGTTGAGTTTCTAGGAGTATCTCTTCTATGGCACTGGCAGTGCTTGACAGAAGCCAGTGGGTGTTTGCTGCAGCAGTTGTTTGAGGCAAACATCTGTGCATCTTCTCTCTAGGGACATCTCTGCTCCATTGTCCCAGCCACCATTTATTCACAGCCTTTTTTTTTTGTTTTCCTAGGAAATTAGGTTTTCTACAAGGCAAAGGTAAAAATTCAAGGTAAAGACAATATTTAACTTGGTTAGCAATGACCAATGTACTCCTGCTTTTTAATATGGTTGTCACAGGGAAGGATATTCCTGTGCCTTCTACTTACTTATCTTCACTGTCTGGAGGTCTTAAATATTTGTGCAACATAATTCTGAAACAGTGAACCAAAACTGAATATCCAAGATGAAAGCATAACATTATGTGGACTTACTGAAAATATTATATTCCATTAAATCTATTCCATTATTAACCTCTCTTGTTTCCTTACTACAATCGCATAATTTCATTTTTTAGCCTGTTGAATATATATTTTCACTGAGCTGCCTTCGCTGAGATGTGGCTTCCTTTTCTGTGAAATTGCAGTTAGTTTAGAAATTATCACCATAACTCTTTCCAGGGTGCATTTCTTAGCATTTTTCAGAAATAATTATCAATTTAGGCGTATTCTATTCCAGCTGGAAGGGATGCTGCTCCAATTTGTTGTGATTACTCTCTTACTGCAGACATTGGTTTTGCAAGAGTTTCAGTTGATTCAAATATGTGAATTTAGAATGAAGATCAGCTACTGTCACTCAGAAGGTATAATGTAGTTAAACTCCTCTTTCATCTGTAGAGAATCATTATAATTTTGACAGAAAGCACTCTGACATATCATGTGAGCATATTGTATTATCTCCAGCAAACAAGTGTTCTTTATTATCTCTTTATGGGGACTAGGAAGAGGATTAGACTTATAACTTAATTAAATGGCTGTGCCCTTTGATTCCTGTGTAGAGGAGTCAGGTGAACACAATAGATTAGGAGGGGTTAGGAATTAATAAAACAGACATTAGATTCTCATTAAATAATACTTTCTAGATCTCTATGCCTTATAACTATACTGAAATGGAGGACTCTTGGTTTTTGTCACAGGAAACAGGCCTGGTTGTTCTTCTGAGGAAGAAAATACACTTGTTTCTTGTCCACTCACTTTCTGAATGAATGTTTTTATTCTTATAATATTGCCTGTCTCACTGTCATATAGATGGGCAGTTTTGTGAAGTTTTCTCGTGTTTCCTTAATACTTTATTGTATTCTGTGTGTCTTCCTCTTGCAGATAGGACAGGTTAGGACATTTCTGGAAGTCTTTAAGAACCCTCTGATGTTTACAGTTGCAGCTGTACCCCTTTACAGTGATGCTTTATTCTCTGGTCTTATAACAAAGTCTCTGACAAAATCCTGTCTGCCAACACCAGGAACATCTTCCCACTCCCTCCCTTCTCACTCTTTCCTGGATGATCCTACCCTCTGAGCATCTGTGCTCAACCAGGTCAGAAAATGAAAACAAACTCAGCAAAGTGACCACCAGCAGCAAACAAATAGTTTTCAGGTGGCTCCAGGAGCTAAGCTGCTTCAGGACTTACCTGCATAAGTGCTGAGGAAGAGCCAATTCAGCTCTTCAGCTGATTGTGAAGCTCTCCCTCTCTTCATGGTATCGTAGTGACTCAGATGAATTGTGATTTTTGGATGGCACTAGAGTCTAATGGTTTCTAGAGAAACATAACAGTGGTTTCTAATATCCATTCTGGTGGTATCTTCCCGTGACTCTAAGAACCTGATTATGATTTTCTGTCTGTATTTGCTCCTCTCTTCTGTCAAGCATCCGGTCTCTTGGTGATTTGTCTGTGAATGAGCACGCCATTTGCAGAAATCAAAACCCATTCCTGAAAAGAGAACAAAGTTTACTTGACATGTTTTTCTGGTGAGTCATTTATTCGGCTTCTGTTCTGTTGCTAAAGGTGGGCACGGAGGCTTCTTAATGACGGTGTATTTATAATAGTCAGTTACTTTCTCCTCTGAGACCTATAGATCTTAATTACCTGATGCTATTTGTAGCTTTCCAAACCGAAGGCAGATGGAAAAAAAGTACCCCTGAGCCCTTCTATGTCTTAGTGATTTCCAGAACAGATTGAAAGGTTATTTTTTAAATTTAATTATTTCATAGAATCATAGAATGGTTTGGGTTGGAAGGGACCTTAAAGGTCATCTAGTTCCAACCTCCCCCTGCCCTGGGCAGGGACACCTCCCACCAGACCAGGTTTCATTTTAATCATGTGCTAGGTCATATATGCATATGAATTTTACACACACACGTGTATAAACACAACATTTTTTTTTTATTGGATCTGGAAGCTGACCTACTTCAGGGCTTGCTGCTTCAGAGGGTTCTACTTTTGTTGCCCGGCAGAGATAAACAGCAGGGTGAAAAGTCAGTGGGGAGAGAGGAAGAAGCCTGTGTCCAAAACACTGGGCTGCCTTCACCCATTCCTGCCTCAGTGGAAGTTAAGTGCAATATCAGTCATTAAAGCAAAGACTTAGAAAAGTTAGAGAATTATAAGTGACATTAAAGAGCTGAAAAAAAGGAGGCTAGAATTCCAAGTCACAGTCTGGGAGGATGCAGGGTAATACATCACCAAATGGAGTCTTGAAAGATTCAGATTACTGTGTTGTCAAAGTCTCTGTCTTGTAAAAAAAACAAGGTGATGGCTTTGATTTTATCATTGTTAGAGCGCTCCAGGAAAAAAAAGAAAGGTTACTGCTTTGAATCAGAAACAGATCTGTTGCTGGCAGCAGCCTTGGATAGTCATTACAAACACACTTAGGTTGTTATCACACACTATTAACAAAAAAAACCTTAAGACGGAATGATCTCCTCAATATGTGGTATAAAGTATTATTAAGATACATGTTTCCACATTCCCTATGGGAGAAGTCATCACTCTTCCCTTGTGACATCCCGGAGCTGGAACTTGTGTGCTGACTCGAAACCAGTAAAGGGTACTGGACTCTATAGGACACATTTACACGCTCTTCAAGGCAGGTTCTTGAGAAGGTCTGGGGCTGGGACTCCTTTCAGAGTTAATACTTATTGACATAAACAGAAATTTCCATGGAATTGCGCATTCTTTCTAGTTTCTCTTCTCCCCTGACATCAGGAATGCTTATCACAGTAAAGAAACTCTGTATTTTCAGATTGCTGATACCACTCTTTGCCAATTTATTTAGGCTTTGGCAGCTTGAAAGGCATTTAAATGCACCCATATTGTAATAAAACAATGATATGCAACACAAAAACTGGAATTTGTGTAAGAAATAGCCACAGAACCTTCAGGTGTAGTCCTTGCTTTCAAACATGATCTGCAGATGAAAAGCACCAGGTCAGGACGAGGTGCGAGTTTCACCCAAAGCAGGACAAGTCAATGGCTTGCAAAACTCCATGACATACACTATACTCTCCTGTATTATGGCTATACACTTGGTTTGGGGAAAGAAAGCCTGCTTTTTGCTGAACTGGACAATTATTAATTAATCATAGCTAACCCTGTTTGCAAGGATATTATTCAGGTTTGCTTTTGGTAATTTCAATGGTTAAAATTCCTTTCAGCACAGGTGCCAGGGTAAGCAATGCCTGACTGCCTGTGGCAAACACACACACTAGTCCATCCTAACTTTCAAATTAGCTTCTACATAAAGAAAAAAACCCCACCTTTTATTCTAATTAGATTTCTTCATATTACCTATCAAAGAAAAGCTTTTGCATTTCATATAGATCCAGCATAAACATGTCCGTGCAATGGGAGACAAAATGATTTGTGTTATTTAAAACCTGGGCACGGGGAGAGATGAAAAGGATTTCTTGAACGGGGAAACTCAATCTGCTGAAGTTGATAGATTCTCTGCAGCTACTTAAAATCATCCAGGTTGAGTGCTAGGAGAAGGATGATGGATCATTTCTAGGCGTCCAGAAAGCTCAGCTATAACCTGCAAAAACATTTACCTGAATATCCTCCGGAGCAGCCCAGGGCCCGGTCCAGTGAAGTGTTTTGCTTTTATTGTCTATAGATGGATTTCTTCCCGAGTGAGTAACAGTGTCTGCTGGCATAAAAACAGAAGGTATAAGTCATTTAAAGTCATAGACAGTTGGAGGACAAACATGGTCATGTTTTCATTGCCTTTCCTCTTTTTTTTCCCTTAAGCTACTGTAGCCTTTGTCGTACTTTTTCAAGGGCGTAGAAGCAAATGATACAGGAATAAAAATTAAATGACTTTCCAAACCACCTTCTTTGTGGTGAAGCTCTGTTACAGAACCTGTAGAAATTGATTGAAAATGGTTTTGAAAGACACTCGCCTCTTGTCAAAACCCACAGTCCTGAACGAACTCTGAAGAGATTGGGTACAGTGGAAAGATGTAAATAGCACCAGGTGACAGAATTAGATGTATGCCACTTTAGAGAGGGGATAAATTATATGGACAAGTTTGAAATAAGGATTTTCTCCTTTTTCTATTTATAGAAGAGAACCTGTTGAAGGAATGTGTCCTGCCCAACTATTTGCTGCATACACCTGCCTAAAATATATTTCTTTTTAGGCTTTTAGAGCTGGTCAGAAGAGTTAGAATGGCAGCACCTCTCCATAAAACTACAGGCTTCTCCATACTTGCTCATCAAGAGGCATTTGCTCTATTTAAAATAAAGTATCTCCAGAGCATAAAGGCAACTGAAGTTTTGTTTTATTTTTATTGCCTCTCTAATAGTAGGAAAAAACTTAATAGCTAAAATTAGCAATAACATCAGTGTGACAAGAAAGAGTCTAAAACACATTGAGGACCCCTTAGTTATTTCATATATCCTGCTAAAAATTGTAAGGGGTAATAACATTTCATTATCTTAGGAACATTAGGTACATTGGGAACTTTTCCAAGGTGAAAGAAGCTTCTATTCAACACCAGTTTTTTGGATAATAAGTATTTTGCATTAGTCTTGGGTACAGGGTTTCATTCAGTCAGCTGAACCTCCTGCAAATTCCAGTAGCTGACACTACAAATGCTTCACCGGTTTTAAAATGACGTTTAGTGTCAAGCGGAATTGATGAAAATGCCAGTTACTGGACTTCTAGCTAATAACATGGAGAAAGCCAAAAGGTATCAGAAAAAGCAATCACCAACAGGACTAGACCCTGAAATTATCATTGAGTTTCCGGTTAAGCTTGTCGCTCTCGTTGAATCAGCATAGTTCAATTTACAATAATTTCCTTCAGGATTCTTTCGTTATTCAAGCCTGCGGGCATCATCCTAAAGCTCAGAATGTAGTATTTGCCTTTTTCAGTATGAAGGAACCATCTGTTTTTTCTCCTACACAAGTAATACTGACAAAGGACATATATAACTGCTGTAATGTTATCTAAAAAGAAAACAGCATTTGCTTTCTCCAAGGAACATAAATAACATATTGGAAAGTATATGAACATCCACAGCATGTATGTGGTTGGATGTAGCAGAAATTTAACTCATTATTGTAACAAAAATTCAATTCTCAATTGAGGTTTATATTGCTTTTTCTCTTAGCCCTGTCACCGCTCCGTGTTTCTTGTCACAGTGAATGTTGGGTTTAAGAGATAGGAAAATGAGAAGGAATCATTTTACCCAGCAGACTGTCTCATTCCTTCCTGCTTCAGCCACTTGCCATTCCAGTTTCAGCTCTTAAATTAACTGACTTTCACCCCTGACTTTGTCCATCCTTTTCAAACTCTGGCTGTTTTCAGTAGGAAGAGCAGCATCTTTAGATGCTCACAGGGAGAAAGGGTTTACTGGGTACTTAAAGGAATGCAGGAAAACCAGGGTTGTGGCACTTTTGTTGCAAGGAATGGCTAAGCTATTTTTTTATACATCATTCTACCTCTATTGCAGGGTCTCTGCTTATCCCTCATAGCCTGCACCTCACAACGGTGAGATCACAGATTTACTTAGCCCAAAGGTGCCACCAAAGACATTGCATGGTGAAGAGCAACATAGTCCCTGTTAAAGAACTCTTTGTAGAATCCCAAATATAAACCCATTTTGCTCTTAGAGGATTGATCAAAGGGAGAAATGGGGCTTCAGAGATAAACAGAACAGTTTCTGTTGAGTTCACAGAACTGTGTTACTGTGAACACTCATAAAAGCAAGAACTGGTGTTATTGGGAATATTTCTAATATTTGCCTAGTTCAGTGCACATGTTTCTATAAATGCCATCACAGGTGACTATCAGAGCTGGCCATGAAGTGCTGTGGCAGCCAGCTAAAGGAATGAGGAGCTTATTGTGTGGGGAGAGTGCCAAGGAAAACCGAGGGAAAATTGCCAGAAAGGATGAGAAATAGTGGGAAGATGAACAGAGCAACTGACCAGGGAAATGTCATTTTTTTTTTTTTTTTTTTTTTCACTTGGAGATAGGTGTCTTGATCCCTCAAGAGACAAAACAGGCAACTGGGGGTGGGGGGAAAGGGGAAAAGCAGATAGCCCTCCTCCTGGCTATTATATCCCAGAAGGTCATTGATACACACCAATGACAACATGAGGAAAGAATACCTGATATTTTTTTCAAATAATCAGGGTGTGGTTTGCTTGAAAGTTGTGTACAGGAAATCACAGAATGGTAGGGGTTGGAAGGGACCTCTGGAGATCATCTCCTCCAACCCCCTGCCAGAGCCGGTCCACCCAGCACAGGTTGCACAGGAATGTGTCCAGGTGGGTTTGAATGTCTCCAGAGATGGAGACATCACCACCTCCCTGGGCAGCCTCTGCCAAGGCTCTGCCACCCTCAAAGCAAAGAAGTTCCTCCTCATGTTGAGATGGAACTTCTTATGTTCAATTTTTTGCCTGTTTCCTCTTGTCCTGTCCCTGGGCACCACTGAAAAACGCCTGGCCCCATCCTCCTGACACCCACCCTTTCAGTATTTATAGGTGTTGATCAGATCCCCCTCAGTCTTTTCTTCTCCAGACTAAAAAGACCCAAGTCCCTCAGCCTTTCCTCATCAGAGAGATGTTCTACCCCCCCTAATCACAAATCTTCAGAAATCACCCACCACTCAGTTTGTCCATTGTTTCCTGAACCCAAGAGGGCTGAAGCTCTGCCTGCTGTTGTTTCCATTCTGCATCCTAAACATGGGGAATCAGCGAAAATACAGCAGATTAATGCAGAAGCTTAGCCTGGAAAAAAATAAAAATCAGTGTCAGCAGATGATTTCAAGCCTGGAGAGAGCAGAAGTGCCTGAGGTCTCAGCTGCCCTAGATTGTCAACTGGGTGGGAGTCTGGTGACAATAAACTGGACAGGTTGCTGAGCAAGCAAGAAAGCTGTCAGAGGAGTGGCTTTCCACAGAATCGGTACAAACTGGCCCAGAACAGAGCCAAAGGGGCTCTTCCAGAGACAGCGACCCAGTAGAGAGCTGGAAATTACATGTTTTGGGAAGTGGGAGGGGGTTGAGAGCCACTGGAATGAGTCCTGGAAAGCAGAAGAAGCCAAATAACTGTCTGCTGTTATTGGTGTCACCATATTGTTGTCATGGTTTGCTTGTAAATCCTGCAATATTTGGAGACTGATTTTCTTGCTGTTTGTGGGACTGCCTGTTTTCACTGGAGGGGAAAGCAAACCCTAGACAACCCCTCCATTGGGTTGGAGGTTCATTTTGCAGGACCCTCCATCCTGTAAAAGCTCCTGGAATTGTGGCTTGAGCGTGTTCTGCATACTCAGAAGTCAGAAAACGATAGAAAAAGCTGAAATTTGTAAATTCAAGAAGTGTTTTTTTAAAACATTTTAACATTTTTCAAAGGGAGGCTCTGGATTATTTTGGACTTAGCCCAGTTTTGAAGACCCAGGCCTGGAGAGAGTTGGAGTGTGCTGTAAGAGCTCAGTTTCTGGAGGTTAACTCCTTGTGGGACAGGACTTGTCCATCAGATATGGAAACGTTTATAGGTGTCCCAGCAGCAAGTCTGAATCTGTCTTGTGGCTGCACGTGGAGCTGAGAAGTGGGATTCATAGACATTATAGGATTCATAATGTCTAACTGGGTGGGTGAGTTCACAGCCCCTGAATTAACCACACAACTGCAGGTGTACGTGAAGGGATTCATACTATAATACATTTTTCTTCAGTTCTTGCTTTTTTTTTTTTAGTGTCTTTACAAGAGAACATGGGGCAGAGAGCAGAAAAGAAATCTCATTTCAAAGTGTAATTTCTGTGCTTTTGTGTAGAAACAGGGAAAAACATGTTGTTTCTCACTCGACTGTATTTATTTCAGGGTAAGATTTCAGAATTATCTGTTTTTTTACTCTGAAGTGACTGATGATAGGATTTGACAGGAAAAGAGACCTGTACTAGGAACCATTTAGATCAGCGAGTGCCAGATCAAAAACACGGAGCTGGTGAACAGAAGAAAGTGAAAGCTGAGAATTTCCTAGATATGTCAGGTTTTCTCATTCTCTTTCTTTGACTTCTTTATCCCTTATTTATTGGACCTCTTTTTTTGGAAAGAAAGCAATGTGAAAAGGGATTGTTTGACTTGTGAGCTAGGAAAGGGGAAGAGCATTCACCTCACAGGTGCAGGTCTGTTCTGTGTGACTCCTAAGATCAGTTGAGACATTTATGTATCTACAGACCCTTTTGCTTGGCAGATTTTCAAACGAGTTGGCTCGGTGTTGGGTTTAACGCTACCTGGGATGCAGGAACCTGCAGGGACCCTATGGACTCATGTGCCTCTAACATTTTGTGGGTTGAGTTTTGCCTGGGACCAGACATACTGAGGCCACAAATATGATCAAAGGACTGGAGAACCTCTCCTACGAGGAAAGGCTGAGAGAGTTGGGGGTGTTCAGCCTGGAGAAGAGAAGGCCCCAGAGAGACCTTAGAGCCCCTTCCAGTCCCTAAAGGGGCTCCAGGAGAGATCCTGGGAGTCCAGAGAGGGACTCTTTGTGAGGGAGTGGAGCCACAGGATGAGGGATAATGCTCTTAAATTGAAAGGGGAGATTTAGATGAGATCTCAGGAAGAAATTCTTTGCTGTGAGGGTGGTGAGAGCCTGGCCCAGGTTTCCCAGAGAAGTTGTGGCTGCCCCATCCTTGGAGGGGGTCAAGGCCAGGTTGGATGGGGCTTGGAGCAACATGGTCTGGTGGATGTTGGAACTGGATGATCTTTAAGTTCTCTTCCAACCCAAACAAATTTATGATTCAATGTGACCCTTGGAGCCTATCATAATGCATTCTTGATGCACACACCACATGTCCAGAGGAATGCCAGCCTGCAAAGGGGGACATACCAGAACAAGGGGCTCTCTTCTGCTTCTGTCCTAGCTCACAAGTCAAATATCTGCTTTAGCTGGTGTTGGTGGTTGGGGGCTGTTGTGAGTGGAGTTAAGTGCCCTGAAATAGATGCATTCTCTGCCATTTCTGTCTACGCTGCCCCCAAACACGTCCCTCCTTTGCACTTGACAGACAGACTGGCTCCTAAACAACTGCTGCCTGGTGGCTAAATATACATCTTCACCCCCACACAGTGCCATCCCGCCTCGCAGGCGGCAGCAGAGCCCTCCATGGAGGAGGAAGGCAACACCACACCGAGACCTTACACAGATGGTAAAAAGCGAGTCCAAATCTGTCTTGTGGCTGCACGTGGAGCTGACAAGTGGGATTCAAAGACATTATGGGATTCATAATGTCTAACTGGGTGGGTGAGTTCACAGCCCCTGAATTAACCACACAACTGCAGGTGTACGTGAAGGGATTCATACTATAATACATTTTTCTTCAGTTCTTGCTTTTTTTTTTTTAGTGTCTTTACAAGAGAACATGGGGCAGAGAGCAGAAAAGAAATCTCATTTCAAAGTGTAATTTCTGTGCTTTTGTGTAGAAACAGGGAAAAACATGTTGTTTCTCACTCGACTGTATTTATTTCAGGGTAAGATTTCAGAATTATCTGTTTTTTTACTCTGAAGTGACTGATGATAGGATTTGACAGGAAAAGAGACCTGTACTAGGAACCATTTAGATCAGCGAGTGCCAGATCAAAAACACGGAGCTGGTGAACAGAAGAAAGTGAAAGCTGAGAATTTCCTAGATATGTCAGGTTTTCTCATTCTCTTTCTTTGACTTCTTTATCCCTTATTTATTGGACCTCTTTTTTTGGAAAGAAAGCAATGTGAAAAGGGATTGTTTGACTTGTGAGCTAGGAAAGGGGAAGAGCATTCACCTCACAGGTGCAGGTCTGTTCTGTGTGACTCCTAAGATCAGTTGAGACATTTATGTATCTACAGACCCTTTTGCTTGGCAGATTTTCAAACGAGTTGGCTCGGTGTTGGGTTTAACGCTACCTGGGATGCAGGAACCTGCAGGGACCCTATGGACTCATGTGCCTCTAACATTTTGTGGGTTGAGTTTTGCCTGGGACCAGACATACTGAGGCCACAAATATGATCAAAGGACTGGAGAACCTCTCCTACGAGGAAAGGCTGAGAGAGTTGGGGGTGTTCAGCCTGGAGAAGAGAAGGCCCCAGAGAGACCTTAGAGCCCCTTCCAGTCCCTAAAGGGGCTCCAGGAGAGATCCTGGGAGTCCAGAGAGGGACTCTTTGTGAGGGAGTGGAGCCACAGGATGAGGGATAATGCTCTTAAATTGAAAGGGGAGATTTAGATGAGATCTCAGGAAGAAATTCTTTGCTGTGAGGGTGGTGAGAGCCTGGCCCAGGTTTCCCAGAGAAGTTGTGGCTGCCCCATCCTTGGAGGGGGTCAAGGCCAGGTTGGATGGGGCTTGGAGCAACATGGTCTGGTGGATGTTGGAACTGGATGATCTTTAAGTTCTCTTCCAACCCAAACAAATTTATGATTCAATGTGACCCTTGGAGCCTATCATAATGCATTCTTGATGCACACACCACATGTCCAGAGGAATGCCAGCCTGCAAAGGGGGACATACCAGAACAAGGGGCTCTCTTCTGCTTCTGTCCTAGCTCACAAGTCAAATATCTGCTTTAGCTGGTGTTGGTGGTTGGGGGCTGTTGTGAGTGGAGTTAAGTGCCCTGAAATAGATGCATTCTCTGCCATTTCTGTCTACGCTGCCCCCAAACACGTCCCTCCTTTGCACTTGACAGACAGACTGGCTCCTAAACAACTGCTGCCTGGTGGCTAAATATACATCTTCACCCCCACACGGTGCCATCCCGCCTCGCAGGCGGCAGCAGAGCCCTCCATGGAGGAGGAAGGCAACACCACACCGAGACCTTACACAGATGGTAAAAATAGTTGAGAGACCCCGGGGCAGGGGGGACTGTGGATATGCTGGCTGGTGGGTCACTCAACGTTGGAGAGGACGGTTCTTACGCAAGAAGCATAACTTCCAGGAGAAGAATTTGTATTTCCATTTTCCCTACAAATACAGAATGCAAGAGAGCCCTGTTTACAGAAGGAGCATCTATTGGGGGGGTGTAAGAGCAAACACAACCCAAAGCAAGGCTCTGATGGAGGGGCCACTTTCCTACATGGCAGAGCTCTGTAGGGCTCATACAATCTTGCAGGACCCAGAGGCAGCCCCCCGCACAGGGTGGTGTTCCCTCCAAGCTATCACCTCCCCAGGGCTAATTCTCCTACAGGATGGAGAAGCAAAAGTTTCCCTACAAATACAGAATGCAAGAGAGCCTTGTTTGCAGAAGGAGCATTGATTGGGGGGTGTAACAGCAAACACAACCCAAAGCAAGGCTCTGATGGGGGGGGTATTCTCTCCAAGCTATCAGCTCCTCAGGGCTAATTCTCCTGCAGGATGGAGAAGCAAAAATCATAAGAATGAGGGCAAAGCATAATGATTATTTTTAAATCAATGTAAGATTAAAAGGTGAAGGGGAAGAATGCTTCAACCAGCTGGAAGGGACAGTCATTTTCTGTTAGGCTTATGCATGCCTTTGACATTTCGTTCTCCCAACTAAGGCAAGTGAGGAATTTTGGTGAGATCCTAAAAACTTCAGGGGAGAAACCAGCTTCAGCACATCAGTCAAGGCAGAAGTCTATTTAAAGTGAGGAATTTTGGTGAGATCCTAAAAACTTCAGGGGAGAAACCAGCTTCAACCCGTCAGTCAAGGCAGAAGTCTATTTGAAAGGTCACATTTGAGCTCTGGGTAAGGAACGATAGGATTAGCTGGCTGATGGGCACATTGATCATCTCTTCCCGTGGTGAATTGCCTTTCTGTCTGGTGGGATGGAGCTGCTGGGTTCCTTTCTGAAAGGCTCCCTCTCACTGCTGTTCTTCAGTGTTTGCTTGCTCCATCAATGGCCTTGTAGCTTGGCTGGATGCACATGCTGATCTGCTATCTAATTGCTGACCCTACTTTCCTAACTAATTTTCCTAGCAGAATCTATAGCATCCTAACCACTACTCTCAAGCAACAAGAAAAAAAACCATGTTATTTCTCTCTTTCTCTGTGTTCTCTCAAAGGAACATTTTGCACAACCTCTGTGAACATGAGAATTTTAGTGGCTCAGGCACAAAGATTTATGCTGGTAAAACAAAGACTTGGGGCTACACTTTTGTTATTCCCAGCAGAGACCAGAGATCTGTTCTTAGCCCGTGGAGGGATGTTTGATGTGGAAGTGCCACAGCACAACTGCAATGGAATCTTTTCCATTTTATCAGCAATTTTTATCAGAAGCCTTTCTACAGTACCGAGCCTCTGGGAATACAGCTGGAAATTACAGACATACCACTGGAAATGTGCCCGCAGATCTGATGTCGTATAAGCGCAGGAATCAAAATTGCCTGTATATGGGTGAAGCCAAATTTACACTGTTGCCTGTAGGCTTTTTAAGGTGGCAATGAGAGACAGGCACCTAAATTCCACAAAAAAATTAGAACCATAGACTCATAGAACGGTTCATTACAGACATACCACTGGAAATGTGCCCGCAGATCTGATGTCGTGTAAGCGCAGGAATCAAAATTGCCTGTATATGGGTGAAGCCAAATTTACACTGTTGCCTGTAGGCTTTTTAAGGTGGCAATGGGAGACAGGCACCTAAATTCCGTAAAAAAATTAGAAACATAGAATCACAGAACGGTTTGGGTTGGAAGGGACCTTAAAAATCATCTAGTTCCAATCCCCTGCCCTGGGCAGGGACACGTCCCACCAGACCAGGTTGCTCCAAGCCCCATCCAGCCTGGCCTTGAACCCCTCCAGGGATGGGGCAGCCACAGCTTCTCTGGGCAACCTCTTTCAGTGTCTCACCACCCTCACAGGAAAGAATTTCTTCCAGAGATCTCATCTAAATCTCCCCTTTTTTTAGTTTGAAACCATTCCCCCTTGTCCTATCATTCCCCTCCCTGATCAAGAGTCCCTCCCCATCTCTCCTGTAGCTCCTTTAGGGACTGGAAGGCCATTATAAGGTCTCCCCAGAACTTTCTCTTCTCCTGGCTGAACCCAAACTCTTTAGGCTGTCTTCATAGCAGAGGTTCTCCAGCCCTCAGAGCATCTTCATGGACCTCCTCTGGACTCATTCCAACAGGTCCATGTCCTTAAGCTCTTGGTTAAATTTTGCTATTTAAACTGTGCTCCAGAATTTCATCATAATCTCTGCACGAGCAGGTGGGAAGACATCCCTTATCTGGGATGCCTGTGTAAAAGCAGGATTAGCAGCACTCCTTGGCAAGAATTTGTTTGGTGTCTACCTGACTCATATTACAGGCTGGTGCAACCACCTTGGCAAGGGTATGGTCTTATGCTCACGTCAGAGGTATCCTGAGCTTGATGCAGGTCACATACACCCAAACACTGTGCAGGGAGAGCATAAAGTTGCCCCCCACCTTTACTAGCTGTTACAGAGTCTACTGTGCTGAGAAGATGGGTTTCTTTCCTGGCCAGCTCTTTGGAATTTGCCAAAGGCAGATTTTTTTTTTTTCTTTTACTAGTGTGAACTCACCATTTCTTTTACATCTGATTTAAGAAAAATTAAAAAATGGAGGAAATCCTGGTTATGACAGTGTTTGCCAATGTCCTCCTCCCCTGTAGGGCTACGTATTTCTTCAGGTAGATAGAGGAGGCAAAATACAATGTGCACCATGAGGCATCTCCCCGGCTGCCCCTCCTGCCTTTACAGGGCAAGCTATTCCATCTTTGGGCATCCTGGCTTTGTGGTCTGGGTATTTGTTTAGTTTTCATAGAATCATAGAATGGTTTGGGTTGGAAGGGACCTCAAAGATCATCGAGTTCCAACCCCCTGCCCTGGGCAGGGACACCTCCCACCAGACCAGGTTGCTCCAAGCCCCATCCAGCCTGGCCTTGAACCCCTCCAGGGATGGGGCAGCCACAACTTCCCTGGGCAACCTGTTCCAGTGTCTCACCACCCTCAGAGTAAAAAATTTCTTCCTGAGATCTAATCTGAATCTTTTTTCTTCCAATTTAAAACCGTTTCCCCTTGTCCTATCATTACCCTTCCTGGCAAAGAGTCCTTCTCCAGCTCTTCTATAGGCACCCTTCAGGTATTGAAAGGCCACTGTAAGGTCTCCCCAGAGCCATTGTTCCATTCCTCTTCCTTCCTTCCTTCCTTCCTTCCTTCTGTGTTAAAGATTTTGTGCTGGTGACTAGCACCATATAGTATTTAGCTGTGAGAAGTATCTGCTGCCAGTGGCCTCGCGGGCTGTAAAACACAGAATTACTAGTAAAAAGTGCTGTAGAACACACTGGTTATAGTTTGAAGAACGCTGGAACTTGCTGGCTCGCAGCAGCGATTCCCTGTTGCTTCTGATATTGGTTTATTGTTGATAATGTACTTATTAAGAGAAGAGAAAAGAAAAGCATCACGCTGAGGCAAAATTTTAAGGAAGGCTGGAAAGATCATGTACCGCTAGATGGGTTTTGTCACCCAAGCTACATGTGGGTAACAGTTGGCAGTGGGTAAAATGCAGCAATTGACTTTTACATAGATGAATTCTGCACCAGAATGTTGACTGGTGAAAGCTGTACTCCTATTAAGCAGTAGGAACTGTTTCTTGCTGTTTTGGGCGAAAAAAATTTTGTATAATTAGAGTTGTAATTAGAAATGCCAGACCTAATGCTCTTGTTGGTTTGAGGACTATGGAAAAATATTCACTTCTGACAGAAGTTTTCACCCACTAATTACTTGTGTAAAGATTTGGTTGGAAAGCAGAGCCTCAATCTTTCAGTAAAAGGAAAAGCAATTAAAAGAAATAGCGAGCCATTTCATTACTCATTTCTCTGGATGATCTGTGCCATTACTGCGTTGTTATCACTCTGACAACGACCCCTTATTAGCAGCATTCAGTCTGACTTTTATTTATTCTAATGTCCCTGGACATTGCTCTGTCAAGAGTCCTGAAATGTGGGGATAAATTATATTATAATGAAAATGAGACTTGGATCCCAGCTGACCAATAATTCTGTCCATCATTTCGCGAACGATCCACAGGGGTTAGGAAAGACAGCTTTGAAGGTTACTTTTCTTGACAAACATTCACAAGTTTGGCATTTCCTCTTGAATCTGTAGCTCCTACTGACAGCTACAGAAGTTTGTTAGCAGACACTGGCATACAAAACTATTGCAACTTATTAGTTGCACAAAGGAATTGGAAATCTTTTCCCTTCCATGGAAACATATGCACACCTATCAGCCATATTTGAAGGTGAGGTTAAGTTGCCCAATGCCTTCTTTACATTTATTAAATAAGTGAAAAAAAAAAAAAAAGAATCTCTATGGCAGGTGATCCAGAATATCTAAAAACCCAATAACCTTCTGGAGGAGCCTGTTTCTCTCTGGTTGCAAGGAAGGGAACCCTGGGGAATTACTCTCCCTAATTAGGCACTGGGGGAATTTAAAACTTATTAGAAGTCAGAGGGTACATGATAGTCTGTCTAATCATTAAGGAGCGCTGGAGCAAGAATTTTGTCCACCCAGCAGTAATATCACGTTGGCTTTATCCATCTCTAAGTGTAATGGCATAATGTATATAGGTAATAAGTCTATATTTTTTACTAGGATTTAGAGTGACCTACAATGACAGTGGAAGCAGACATCTGCAGCTATGCCATTGCTTCTTCCGTTGCTACAGCTGGTTACAGCTTTACTGAAAAAATGTACAAAATTAAGCCAGCTGTATGTGACTGATTATTAGGATACAACCTTATGCTATAAGCCAATGCACGTAATGCCAATATTGGCCTTAAACCAATATATTACATTCAATAATAAAAGTAATTGTGAGAATTTTAATTTATTTGACCGAGTTTTTTTAGTTCTTTCCTCAAACAGCAGCATACTGCTGTGCTGAAAATTAGTCCCAGAAGATAAGACTCTCCATGAGAAATCTTGCCCAGCCTCTTCTCCTTCCAAAAGGCAAGGGAGATAGACACGACCTCATATTTGGCTAAGGTCAAATGCATCTTTAAACATGCTGATGTTAAAACATGACCTGTTCACCTGCAGAAGCACTTCACAGGTTGAAATCTGCCTGTTGGGCATGTCCTGGGGTGAGCACCACGCAGCAGGGGTTGGAGCCACCAGTGGAAGTCACCAGCCTGTCTTCATTTTAATTTTTCTGCTTCATCAAATTGACATTCGTTGTGAGGCAACAGAATCACAGAATGATATGGGGTTGGAAGGGACCTCTGGAGATCATCCAGTCCAACCCCCTGCCAGAGCAGGTCCACCTAGAGCAGGTTGCACAGGAACGTGTCCAGGTGGGTCTGGAATGTCTCCAGAGATGGAGACACCACCACCTTCCTGGGCAGCCTCTTTCAGGGCTCTGGCACCCTCACAGGAAAGAAGTTCCTCCTCATCTTTAGGTGGAACTACTTACGTTCAAGTTTGTGCCCGTTCCCTCTTGTCCTGTCCCTGGGCACCACTGAAAAAAGACTGGCCCCATCCTCCTGACACCCACCCTTTCAGTATTTATAGGTGTTGATCAGATCCCTCCTCAGCCTTCTCTTCTCCAGACTAGAAAGACCCAAGTCCCTCAGCCTCTCCTCATAAAAGAGATGCTCCAGGCCCCTCATCATCTCTGTAGCCCTACCCTAACAACACTGGCCTTTGCTGAGAACAGTGAATGATGCATTCCCATGGAGGAGAGAAATCAAAATGAAAAGACTGATATCCGAGCTGTCTTACTGCATGTGCAGAGCAATTAATGCTCTTATTTTCATTTCTAGCATGGTTGCTTATGTGGGGTTAATTTTCCATTTGGTACTTTTTCAGCACAGTTCCACTTAGGGAGCTGACATATCCATTTATCTTTTCAGTTCTTGGGTGATAAAGATACAATAGGAAAAGCAAATCTTATGTTAATTTTCTGTCACGAACAGCTATGCTAAAGCATAGTTTCTCCTTTCCCCTCCCACCAAAAGCCCTGTACTCAAACACACACTTATTACTGGCTTCCTGATGGGATTTAAATAATACTCCACTTTCTTTTCCCAAGTTTTCAGCTTTTGTCTTTAAAATCTGCTTCCTGCAATAAGGTATATTAGCTCTTTCATAAAATTTGATTTTGTTGTAAAATATTGGCTTGGAAAAGAAATACCCAGAGGAATATTCAAACTTATGGACGGCCGATACCCACTTGGTTAGCCACTACTGATCCAAAAGTAGGCTAGTCCCAATTAAATTCTGTTTGTACCTTCGTGTTTAGACCCAAAGGGGTTTTTGCAACCTGATTTTTCTTTACATGGCTGGTTGTTATACAATAGCTGAGGTATTTGAAAGCTCATCCAAGCTGGCGTTCTTAATGGAGCTCCAGAGAGTTTGTGAATTCCTGTGTCAGTGGCACAGTTAACTGCTGAGATGCCTTTCGAAGCTGCAGCCTTACATTTCATAATATTTCCTTTGTTGTCTGCCTAGCTGACAGAAGCTTTTTAAACAGAAGAGCAATGAAAAGTAAATAGTGAATAATATTATTTATATACAGGAGTTTTTTTTACGTGGAGATACTGGCATTTATGATGAACAACTCCCAAACATTTAGGCATTTACGCAACCAAAACGTAGGTTTTTTTACAAATATTTGTCTGGTGTTTTTTTACGTGGAGATACTGGCATTTATGAAGAACAACACCCAAACATTTAGGCATTTATGCAACTACGCAACCAAAATGTAGGGTGTTTTTTTACAAATATTTGCCTGGTATCGCTGCATTAGCCATCAGAACAGATTTCAAATGTCTGTTCTAAATTTTATAGGTATCACACAGTCCTAGTTTTGCTATTGATACACTACTGGAAGCTGTGGTGTCCCCTACGTGAGCTGCAAACTCGGAGGCTGAGTGCCCCTGGAGATGGCAGAGGAAAGAAAGTGGGGCTGGATGTAAAGGCTGAACTGCTCTGTTTTTAAAGATGCTTTTTCTGAGAAGCACAGAACACTACCAGATCCCTGTGGGGAAGTTTGGCCGCACCTATAATGTGGGTAGACAGTTCTGAAGACCCTTTCATCTGATCCATTTCGCGAGGGCTAAACTCATTATGAAAGGATTAAGCGGCTTAGGCGTCATCCCTTCCACGGCAGCTTCTTTCCCTGAAGAAGCTCCAGAAAAAGTGTGTTTCTCATGAGGGTGCCTTGCATGAGTGATGCACAGAGTGTGGTCATAGCCTGTGGACAGCATCAATTTAAAAAAAAGCCAGTTGTGACACCAGGACTGCCTGGTTTCTCCCATAGCTGCCTCTGAACTAGACAGAACTTGTGTTCCTCTAAGGAACAAGGGCTAATTTCAGTCTCATCGTTATTCATGTAATGTGCTCTTTCATTTTTGATGAGGAAGGATATCCTCTTAAATGAGTTTTGAATCTCTGTGAGTATTTTACTGAACACATGCATAAAATATGGTAGGCTGAGCAGAGAATAACCCAAATTCTTAAATCGTATTGTGGAGCATCCGCTCAGAAAAAACTTGAAAAGGAGTTTGTTTCTCTTTTTAACTTTTACTTTGATTTATGGCATGCTCTGTGTGACTGAGGTTCTTAATGAATTCTAGCTTGATCATATCTTCATGTCTGTATCTAAGGTACCTCCAGCTGGGCTGGATACTGATGTTGACAATACAGTGGTATAAACCTTTGGCATTTCTTTGGTACGTGCTGTTTAAGCGCTGAGCTGTTGGTAGCACAAAGTTGAGTGAATTGGGACTATGAGGATGCCCTGCCTTTCCAAATTAAGAATGTCAAAAGTTCTGATTTATTACATCTAAAGTGAGGTGCAGCATGCCAGAACGTTAGATTAGTGATTGGAGGAGACCAGGAACCTTGGATCAGGTGCCTGCCTGTGTGGCCATCGCTTTTTTCATTTTTGAAAAGCTCCTTCTCCAAGGAACAAGGCAAATACAATCAAACTTGCTTTGATAAAAGTTAATTTTAATGGAAAAGAAAAAAAAAAGTTGCGAATTTTTCACAATATAAAATAATCTCCCTGATGAATATTTCATAGAAGTAAAGAACAACCTCCATAATTTGAGAAGTGTAAATTATGTACTTAGAAACTCTGTAACATTGTCTAATCCTGGTAGCAGATCTACAGTTTTGAGATAATTTATTTCAGTTCTCTGTGTTATGCAAAGAAACATTGTTCTCAGAACTCTGATAGTATTTATTGGCTTTTCAAATCATGTAGAGTTTTCAGTGGCTGATATTTTTGCCGTCAGTTCACCAGTTATTTTCCCTGGGTCTCCAAAATTGTAAATAATTTCAGTTTTTCTGTGGTGCTACATAGTTGATGTAAACATTTTCAGTGCTGCTTACTGAATGTCACTTCACATATTTTAGTGTTAAAATATTCAGAAAGGTGTGGCAGAATAGGGAGAGTTTTTGTGCTAAATTTTCAATACCTGGTGCTTTGAAAAATTTATCTTTTGTTAAGAACCTGAAAAGTTTATTCTAGGTGAAAAATTCTCCTTTTTAGTTTCTATTTGATTATTTCTACAGAATAATGATAAAAATATTTGCAAGTTTTCACAAGAATATTTTTATAGATTCGTTTTTGGGTCTCTTTTTTTAATGAAATTCTTTGTCTTCATTCTTCCTGAATATATCCATTTAAATTATGTTTTATCCAACACTTGTGATAAGGTTTCTACATTGTTGTATTCGAAGTGTATAGTGGAATAGAGTCATACTTTGAGCAGTTGTTAGCATAATATAAATCATCTATGCTTTCTAACGCCATATTTCTGGGATTCCTCTGGTTTTATTCCAGGTTATTTCAGGTTGTTTGGGGTAACTTGCTAGTACAGGTTTTCAAACATTCAGATTTCAAAATTCTCTTTCAGCTGGCTCTAAACACTTGGGTGACTCTTCCTTAGCGCTCTCACATCTTGTGTGCAGGTGACATATTGGTAGAACAGCACTGCTCAAAATAGACATTCCATTTTAATTAATTCCATTTTAATTCCTCGGCATGAATTAATTCTGCCAGTGAACTTGTTTGGGTAAAATAAAACATCAGGAACAGAGTTCAGGGGAAAATTTTCACTTTGCCTAGATGAGCTCTCCTGTAGAGCAGCCCAGACCTTTTTTCCTGGTGTCCTCTCCCCAGCTCCTGTGTGTTGGTCTCTTATTTCTTTTGCCACACTGTTAGAGGTGGGGACTCCTCTCCAGTATTATCACTAAAGGTCTGTTCCTGCAAAAAGTCTTCATAGGGAGCCTCTTGAACTTCTCCTGTTCCTGGCTAAGATGAAATGAAAGGGGCTTGAGTAGGGTTTAGATATAGGTGTTAGAACAGGCCCTTTAGAGGAAAAAAAGGAAAGAAGAGAAAACAAGATGGGCCAGGGTGGTTGCAAATTCTTCAGGATGAGCATGTCTTTGTAGAAAAAAATAAGTGTAGGAACACCAGGTGCTGTGATGCCTCCATACCTCACCATCACAACAAAGGTCTCTTTGAGAGTTTGTGTCACTTCATAGTGGAGCAAGATCAGATTTTCTGCATGATTCAAGTGGAACTGACTTTATAAGGGCTGCCTGCTTCCCTCCTGTCAAAATAAAAAGGGAAGCAAAGCATGGCATCTACACAGAGGAGAGATATCCACTGAAGCAGGGAAATGAGATGCTCTCTAGCTAGCTCTCTGCTTTCCCTTCCTCTCCTCCAATTACATTTTCAATAATTCATCCAGCTTTTTGTGCAATATCTTTTTAGTACACAGTTAAGGATCACAAGGTTTTTTTTTCCAGGATGATAAATTACTTTTGGGGGTTACTGGAAATTTTAGAATGTTTCTCCTCCCTTTCTCCCTTGCCTGCTCCTGGGACAGTCAGCTCAAGTCTTTTGCTGTTTTGCATTGGGTTTGGTGGGTTCTAGCAAATCTCAGGTACTTTCTCCAGAGTTGAGGCATGATGAACCCCCACTGGAGTCAGCAGAATCACCTGGAGGGCTGCTGGGGACTGTCCCTGTTGGGTACCCAAAGTGGTGGGGACCTGTGTCGGGTGCAGAACAGGCTGTGCCTCCCCCAGTGGGGTGGAGAAGGCCAAGCCAAGTCCCACTTGGCTCTGGGAGAGGACAAGGGTGCTAGAGCTGGTCCAAGTGTTCACTTGTACCTTCTGACACTCTTTCATTAACCAGAGAAATTCTCTGGAGCAGCTGGAGAACAGAAATTAATTAAAAGAGAGGGAACGGTCTGTCTGAGTCAAGCCTCCGTTCAGGATGATCCATCCTTTTTCAATAAATATTTCTGAAAGTCACAGAGAAAAAAAGGAATGGCAAGGAGTTTACCCATTTTTGAAAGAAGAGCTTAGTGAGTGAAAAAAAGGATGCTTTCTTTGCTTGACAAAATCCAAAAGGGTTTAAACAGCTTGGTTACAAAAGGGCAGGTTTAGCAGAGGCAACCTTTCCCATCTGAACGCGGAGCCGGATTTATTAATTAGTAATTTTTTTCTGTAAAGGACAGATTCATACTGACAGCAGTAATGAAAAATTCATGACGGAGACTTAACATTTCTAATCTGCTGGATTACTATAAGGAGGCTGACAAACTTGGCCGACCAGCCAGTGCTAAGAACACAAACAAATATCATAGTTCCCATAGTAACTGGGATCACCTTGGAGATGATTAATACCAGTCTGACTTACAACGGGTGTTCCAGAGATATCACTCTCTGCTGATTTAATTATGACCCGCTGTAATGTAGCTGAGCATCTCTGAAGAAAAATAACTCTATATTTCTCAAGTTTTTCTTCCCACGCCTTGATGGTGGTCCAAGAAGGATATTCTTTTATTTGGGGTGGGTTTTTTTGCTATTAAGAGAAAAGAGAAAACCATATAGCACCCATCCCACAGTCACACATGGCACCCTGGAATGTAAATAAATATACTGAGGACTATTTAGGAATATTTGGAAACTTCTTCCTTTTTTGGCTTTGTTTGTTTGTTTGTTTTTAGTCTCATAAAAGCATATATTGAACATATCCACAGTGCTCTGAGCAAAACTGTTGAGAGTTTTCATACTTTCTCAGAGTACATCAGCTGGTGCTAGCAGAATTTTCACAGTCCTTTACAAAAATGGAACTTTATGAACAGAATCCTAATCCAAGGTTTTACAGTGAAAATGTTAAATTACAGTAAAATGTTAATATCACAAAAGTCTGCAACAAAAAAAAAAATTAAAAAAAATAGATCTTGTTAGCACTACCATCAAATAATTTAGAGATTCTATGAATAAAACAGTCTCTATGTTTCAGTCACCACTCTAATGCTTGTGCGGTCATTCAGGCTGAGTTTCTCCATGAATAAAAAGTGCATATCAAATCTTGTACATTAACATGTTTTTCTAAAACACAGAAATTACCTGAAAGTGCTAGATCTGTATGAAGAAATTCTACTGTTATGATTGAACTAGCATAAAATTCAATTTTCCTTCAATTTGTTCTTGAGGATCAGTTTTTCGTACACTTTCCTGATACATGAGAAGTTTAAAATTTAACAGTGAATTGTAAGAAAAGATATATTTACCAAAATGAGCTCTTATCTCATATTTACATGAAGCATTGTTATTGACATCAGTAGTCAATTTAGGTTGAGATACAATGAAGTTTTCTTCAGTGCTGTGCAAAATAAATAGCTTCAATGGATGCAGAATGCCACCTGTCCCAATGAGAGGAGCACTGGAAAGGTTCTAGAAGACTAAGCTAATTATATTGATAACTCTGCAGCAGCGTCACAGAAAAAACTGAAAGTGTAGATAAAGCCGAAACAACATCAGATTTGAAGGATGCATTTGAAAGATAAAGAATTGTTGAGTACAAAAGAAAACTGAAAGGATGTGGCAGGGTATGTGAAAAGAGAAAGGCAAAGAAAAAACTCACAATATTTAATTTTAAAAGTGTGTTAAGTCTTAAGAGGAAGACAAAATATTTGCCAGCTATTTAAAAATGGGTGAATGATATTGATGGATGAAGGAAAGAAATATGAAGTGGTTAATATCTTTTTGAAAGACTAACCTTAAACAGTCAAGTTATATAAATAATAGGAGGCTAAAAGAGTACAAAACCAGGCTAGACTTTGGATGAAAAGTTTAGGTGCTCAGGTTAGTTTCTTTGAGATATTTTCAAATGGCTTAGCAGTTCTGAGATGAGTTACTCTAGCCTGAGAAGAGAGAAAGGCTATTTCAGGACAGAGTGGTGATCTGAAAAACTCTGGATGATGGGTGAGCTTGTGAAAGGGTGGAAATGTCCAGATGTAGTAATCCTTAAGAAAAAGGAAAAAGGAGAGCTGGAGTTTTGATTCTGGTCAAGTAACTTTCTCTCTCTCGAAAATTCTGGAATAAATAAGGGTGAGAATTAGCAGATAACAAGGAAAAACGATTTTTCAAGAATAAATCATGTCAGACTGCTGTAACCTCCTAGGACAAGGTAATATGCTTTGTGAGTGGGAGAAAAGTAGTAAATGTCTTGTATGTTTTGAAACTGTTTCATTCCATGCTCATACAACCCACCCAAGAACATTTATTCTCACTGAAACTACTAGACAGTTATATGGAGAAGCAGGTACAAGGCCATACTGCATATCCATGGTTCAAGAGACATGAAGACCAATTAAAACGTACCCAGCAGTGAGAAGGCTCATCAGGAAAGACTGGAGGCATGGATGGCATAAAAAGCAGTAGGTTTAAAGCGAAGCAAGTTAAGATTTGTATTACAATGAGGAGGAAAAGAATGGCTGGCAATTTGAATAGAAAAGCCATAGCCAAAACCAGTTCTCCTCCAGCTTTTTGGAAGTGTGAGCTCCTTCTGGATCACTTTCTCCCATGTCATGTCTTGCATTGAAAATGTTCGTTCCTCCTCAGGAAGAATTGCTACGTGCCCATGCTTAATGATAGTTATCAGCTCTCTGCTTCCCATGGATGGTCACAGCCCGTGGTCACCACCCCTTCTCACTTCCAGGTGAAAAAGAGCTGCTGCTCACTGGGTTGTGGTCTTCTTGATGTCTTTTCATGAGTCTCCCACTTTCCTCTCCTCCCTGCCCCTGTATCCAAGGGACACTGCTTGAAGGTTTTCAGCAGATGGCAATTTTAAGAAAAGGGTCCTCAATTTTTGTCATTTTTGTCTCTGCTTGTACTACAGAGCAGGGAGATGGATGCTGCTGTCTCTGAAAGTGCCTTCCACTTCTATTTTTCTGTAGTTCCATGTGAACAAGATGAACTTGAGGATATAATTCTTCATTAAATTGGAAAGCTCGCCGATGAATAAGTAAACACTTATCTTAGGAAAGGCTGTAGGTCCCTGATTTGTATCTTTCTTCTGCCCATCAATTTTTAAATTTAATTCTATCCAAAGTGCTGGACTCTCTGGAGGAGAATTAGACTGGGTTCTTCCTGTACCAAAAATCTTCTAAGTTCTTAAATTTACTTGTTATCACAGGCATTCCTACTCCCAACAAAATGTCTGACTAATAAAATACTTTATGGCAAGAACGAAGATCAGATTTTTTCAAGAGAATAGAGTATCTCTCCTGAATATTTCGGTGAATGTCTACATGTTTTTATGAATTTTATCAGGTGTTTTTCACTAACACAACCATTGATGTAATTTTGTGGTTGGGCATGGGAGAAGGGGGTGGTAGATCACTTCTGCTTGCTGCCTTATATGAGGTAGTCTTACCTCATTTGTCGTAGTGGAGTTGCTCCCATGCCAGCTAACAGGATGAGCCAGCTGCGTGCTCCATATCTGGAGCTATATTTAAATTTGGTTTTGCTAATTTAAGATCTCTAAGCATGCCTTGAGGCTTGCAATTTATTCTCCAAGTTATTTTGCTCCGAGCTATTTTCTTAGCTGTGTAATAAATGGATAGGATCCCACAGCGAGGCACGAATGCACTGCGGGGGTTTGTTGTAGGTGTGGAGTCAGAGGACAAGAAATTCTACACGAGTCTACTCTGACTTCTTCTTTCAGCTTCGCAAATATCCTAGCTTTATGAAGGCCCAAGCATCTTTTCCTCCCCCCAAAATCTCCTTGCAAACCCAAGCTTCTACCATTTCATCCTCCAGCACAGGGAATCCTTTGGCAATCTTCTTTCCCCTTTGTATGATGGAAAGAACACTCCTTTCCCTGCCCCCTTTGTGCTTTTGAAAATCACATCGTTTATCTTCATAACAGTTTTGCTAAATGTCTTCATTGAGGAGACACGGAGAACATAAAGGCAGTGCTCAGTGCTGTTGCAAATTTATTTTTGAGCTGAAAGTCCAAAATGCAATTCAAAAACCATTTCTGACTAGAAAGCATGATACTTTTTGATGCCTGAGTCCTAAATTCAACCCAAACGCCTGTCAGCTCTTGCCTGAATCTAACTGCAGGCTGGATCCCTGTTATCATTTACTTTATCACTAGTGGACAACAGGATGACCATGAGCCAGCAATGAGCCCTTGTGGCCAAGAAGGCCAATGGCATCCTGGGGTGCATCAGGAAGAATGTGGCCAGCAGGTGGAGGGAGGTCATCCTGCCCCTCTGCTCTGCCCTGGGGAGGCCCCATCTGGAGCACTGGGTCCAGTTCTGGGCTCCCCAGTTCCAGAAGGACAGGGAACTGCTGGAGAGGGTACAGCAGAGGGCTACAAAGATGATGAGGGGGGATCTGATCAACACCTATAAATACTGAAAGGGTGGGTGTCAGGAGGATGGGGCCGGTCTTTTTTCAGTGGTGCCCAGGGACAGGACAAGAGGTAACAGGCACAAACTTGAACATAAGAAATTTCATCTAAAGATGAGGAGGAACTTCTTTCCTGTGAGGGTGGCAGAGCCCTGGAAGAGGCTGCCCAGAGAGGTGGTGGAGTCTCCTTCTCTGGAGACATTCCAAACCCACCTGGACATGTTCCTGTGCAACCTGCTCTGGGTGGACCTGCTCTGGTAGGGGGTTGGACTGGATGATCTCCAGAGGTCCCTTCCAACCCCATAGCATTCTGTGATTTCTGGCCATGATTAACTTTGCTGGTGAGAATTAGCTTCATTGGCTTCAGCGAGACCACTCGTGGTAGAAAACTAAGCACATACATATACATTTCTGAGCTTGCTACAAATCATGCTCTTCTCAGTAGTGCCTGAACAGCAAACCTTGGTTTGGCTAAGAGTGTGAAGGTGATGTGATATGCTTTGTCATGGCAATATAGCAAAATTTTGATCATACTTTGCATGCAAAGAGTTGAAACACAAGTAGTTTTATACTTTAATCAATAGAGGCTAAACTGGATCAAAACTGGAGTTCTCCAAACCTTACATCAATAAAATTTCCATCATGACCCTCTGCCATTGATCTCACTCAGAGTTTAATTTTTGGAAATTCACTGTATGTATACAGTGCCAGTTCTTCAAAGGCTTGTGTTAATATATGTGTGTTTTAACGTATTACTAGAGAAATGTTTTCTCTAGTTTCTCCCTGTTCTGACTGAAATGAATCCATTTGCTTGTCTTCTGTAGTAAGTATTTTTGTGAATAATTATGCCAGATAGCGGAAATGCCATAATAAAAATCAGTAATCTGTTCATATGTTCCCGACAGCTCCCTTGCTGAGTAATGGGATGATACTACGTTGATAGTAATTCAAATTATATAACAAATGGGTACGTAGTGTATTAAAAATATATCAAGACGTTTAATTATCTCAGTGCAATGTTCTGCATTTCCTAGTGCCATCCTAGAACTCACATCAAGGACAAATATATGACAGGAAGCAATTTGTTGGATTCTGTGTATTATCTTGAAAAATGGAAGGAAAACTGCTTCAACAAATACAGCCATATGTCAATATGAGAAAGTATCATAAAGGCTGATAAACTTTTTCCATGGAAGTATGATTTTTCAGCGGAAGGTTGAATGAATCTTCTCTGTTCCAAGAACACCATCAGGTGATGCTTTGAATGCTCCACAGAGCAGTCCCCAGCTGTTTTCAAGGGGCTTTAAATAGGTGCTGTGATCTGCTCCTGAGAAGCCTCACTGACTGTAATGAAGATGAGCTGGACTGAGGCAGATGCCAGTGCTCACACCGTGAGTTTTACCACAATGACCTTTTATCGAGAGATCACTTGGATGCAGAAGGACTCTGTTCATATTTTCCTTTTTTCTTGATGAAAATTATTTCATCCCAGTATTTTCCATTCTTTTGTGTCCTGATGCTGTCTACAGCAAAGGTGGTTTATTCCCTGGTAGAGCTGGTAAGGACTAGAAGCGGTTAGTTAAGCATGTCTAAATGTGTGGGGTCAGCTGATTGAAACTTAAACATTATTTTATTCTCCTACAATATATTTTATCCTCCTAGAATATATTTTATCCATGGATTTCAAGCACTGAACTTAAATGTAAGTTTAAACTCATTGTAAATTTAACTAATCTCATGAAACCACAGTCCATTAAAAAAAAAAATCAATAAAAAATTAGCATGCCCACAATGCCTACCCTTGTACAGAATAATAAGCATATGTGTGAGGGGGTAAGGACCTGTTTTGCAGATATAATGGCTGCACATGGCACCAGGCACATCTGGTGGGATTCCATGCTGAATCAGTGCTAGGGCAGAAAGGAGAACCCACTGCTCCTCTCTCCAGCCTCCCAGTTTGCCCACATTTGACTGCCATTCTAGCACAGTAAATAAAAATAGGCTAGGTGTAGGTATCTTAGTGATACATCTCTATGTAAATACATTCTAGCTGCAGGCCAGGGTTTTGATCACTCATTCCTTCTTCTGGAGACACATAGTGGTCACTGATTTTTGGCTTTGCTTCTTAAATAGCTGGTAACTAGTGACACAGAGTCAGTTCCAGTTGCGCAATGATCATCATATAGACTGACAAATACACAGGTGAAAGCATATTTAGAAGGGAGAAGATGAAGGATGATGGCCATTTTTTGCAATTGCAGAGCTCTTAAGGTTGGAGTTCTCTTAAGCCATCAGGGAGTTTCTTTTCCCTCTATACTTCCAGAATTCACTTGCACAAATTTGAGTGATTATTGATTTGCTCAGGGAGGTGTGTGTTTCACACTGCATTGTTGCTTTTATCACACATGAAACCTCACAGAAACTTTGTTGCTGGTAATCAGAAGGCCCATTACAGGAGGGCTAATAAGATTTCAGAGATGTTAAAGCTACACGCGTTATTCATGCAATAGAAATGGAACTGGTGAAGCCCTCAGCTCGCTGTGGAAGCCTTGGAGGCTCTCACAGATGGTGAGGTTAAACTTTTTACTCAGCAGTCTCAGGGTTAGGAGTGTCAAATGAAATCAGTATATTTTCACAAAATTGTGACACTGGCCCCATAAGAAAGGTACTACAGCAGGTTTCTTAACAAAGACTGCCTTTAGGAGTTGGATTCCTCTTTCCTGTCCCTGGTTACCCAGATCAACAGTGGCAGTTCTGCATGCATTTTCCTCTCTCTTCACCCATCTCCTGCTCCTCATTGACCTTAACGGTCCTTAGAGAGGGAAGTGTTCTGAATTTCTGTGCTGGAAGAGATGATTGATGGCCATGAAAACTGACAGTGCCTCGCGCTTTGCAGGAGGCACTTGGAAATTTAAAGATTAGATCCTTTAAGAATTGTATAAGAAAAGTACCTGGTACGAATTGGGTTGGGTTTGCATTTAAAATATTTTCTGAACGAAAGGTCCTTGAAATACCTTTACTTCAGGGATTGCCAATAGTGCAAACCACTTGGGTAATCTTGGTCCTGGGTCATACTCCCCATACAGTCCCACCTCAGAATTGCAATGGGTAGAGTATAAATTCATCTCAGCTCACCCTTTTGTAACCACTGTTTTCATTTGCAGGGCTTTGACTAAGGAGTAATTACTCAAGGACTAATGGAGGTCACTGCATTTTTCCTAAAGGGAAGGTGCTGGAATTCGTCTCACTTAACAAAATATCTCATCCGATGACCAGTGTGCTGTTTGCTATGATGCTGATCCTGGGAGTGATAAGATAATACACTGCCCCGTAAGTTGGTCTGTTCTGCTTCCAAACCATTTCATGTGCTTCCAGAACACACTTTATTACTCACTTCCTCGTCTTTTAAATCAACATTTACTCTGATCCTGTTGTCTGATATAAGGGTAAATTTTAAAGCTACAAATATTACCTTTGAAGTTCCATTTAAATTATATGATAACGATCAATCATCTGCTCTATTTTTCATAACTTGTAGCATAAGACTTTTGGCTGATGACTAAGAAACAATCCCTCAAGGGAGGGGGATATTATTTGGACTAATTTAGGTTGCCATTTTAGGTGATATCTGGAGCCTTAAGCAGTTCTGTTTTAAGGGACTTAGATCACTAAAGCCAGTACCTGGTGGAAAAGGGACAGCCAGCTCCAGATTACAGAGTTGGTGACTCCTTGTTTGTTTGAACTCAGAGTTCTCCAGCTTCATGGGCATCAGGAGGATCACTGGGGTGAACCTGCTACATAAGGCGGGGGGTGGGAGAGTCACTGTTTCCTCTCTGGAGAGAGTTTGAAGAACAAAGTAGTCTTTGTAGACTACTTCTAGTAGAAGTCCACAGTTTTCCTGCTGTCTTTGCATCACTTCTTTTCCATCCTCCTCTTCTCACTCCACTCCTCTTGCTTCATGGGGTCTTGTGGGTTTCCTCAAAAACAAAGTTGAGAGAGTCTTTCCCCTTGTCTAATTCTCTTGTTGACTTCCCTTCCTTCAACTCTCCTATCTCACTTTCTGACATACAGAGAGATTTCTTGGTTGCTTTCCTTTACTTGGCTCTTCTTCACCTGCACAAGTCATTTTGAGGTCCCCTTTACTACTTGTGGTTATTTCTTTTGACACTTTTTGCTCATGACTCAAACCTATCTAAATCTGACCAGTGAATCCTCTTACCCCTTCAGGCCCTTCTGCCCTCCTTCTATTCAGCTATGAGCCGAGTTGCTGTTCTGTACACTACTGGTCCTCACACCTCTCCATTTGGCTTCTGTGTCTGGCTGAAGTTGCTCTCAGTAAAGATTATAAAAATCTTGACCAGAGTGGGCCACAGCAGGTCTCATTTAGTACTATGATGGTTAGGCCTGCACACCACCACCTTACATGTTTAAAATGGTCTGCAAGACCAGTTTCCCTTGCCTTATTATTGTCCTGGTTGACCCTCCTGCCTGAGAAGCAAAGATCCACAGAATCACCACAAAACCCTCCCTGTGGTCTCCTTTGCCATGATGCCTCCAAACCAATCTTGATGGTGGTTTTACTGTCAGTGGACTGAAATCACGACCTTCTGTGGGAAATAATACTTTCTTAGATCTTCTCTGTACTCCCCCTGTACTTGAAGCCTGTTGTCGTGGTTGCCATGGGGCAAGGATGGTCATTTTTATGCGTTGGCAAAGCATATAATATAATGGGACAATCTTCGATCCTTCAGGCGGGTTCCTGGGTGTTACAGAAGCACAGTCTGCACTTAGAAAGCGTGATTCATGTTAGCTCTTTGTTTAACATGGCCTGAGAAGGCAGATTTTTTTCCTTGTGACTTTGTCCTATGGCTGTGGGGGGTTGCTGCTATGATGTTTCCCAAAACCTGGATCTGAAGGTAAGCAGATATTTTTATTATTCAAAACTTTATACTACGTCCTCAGTAGTCATAGCTGCTTTCTTTGAACTCTCGCAGATTAAACCAAACCTAATTTACAAACAAGAAACCTTTCAGGCTGCTTGCTCGTTAGTGCAGAATTAGTTCCTTTTGAAATTTTAACAATGAGAATTTGAAGTAACTAAACACCGCCGTGATTTCTGAAGCAGCCCTTGCGCTTGCACGGATCATACAATAGAACAAAGAGGGTCTGAGCCCTTAGTTCGTTATGAAAGTCTATGAAACTTTGAAAGGTATTACTCCCATGTTGGCTAATTAGTTTGTATGTCAAATTTCAGGGTTCATTTCTGTCGTCTTTGACACGGGTTTGCCTTACCACAACTGCCACGCTAAGTGGATTTTGTATCGCTTGACTACAAACAGAGCATTTCCTTATTTATGCTCGTCTGTAAACATTTGCCCAGCACTAATTAGCACAGTATGAGTTTACCAGGATTTTGACAAGAACTTTAGCCAATTCCAGGCCATTATTTGAAGCCATTTGCTTCAAGGCGACGGATACAAACACCTTCCTGTATATTTTTTAGCTCAACCTCTTCTCTAGGTTCCTCCTCCTGTTTACTTACTTGACCGGTCCCGGCAAACTCAGAAAACCCTTCTGGCAGACCTGGGGGGGCTGCAGCCTCCTCCCAGCCATGCTGTTATTGAAAAAGACATGCCAAAATAATTCACATGCCTGCGGGCCATTTTTGGTAGTATTTGTATTTTCCATGCCCTATGCCCGATTCCTCCCACTTCCTAATTATTAAGGTTTGGTCCTGAAGACATTTCGGGTAGTATTTGTATTTTCCATGCCCTATGCCTGATTCCTCCCACTTCCGAATTATTAAGGTTTGGTCCTGCAGACATTTCGTTTTAGAAGTGAAGGGCTTTAATCTAAGCTGTTTAATTATGCTGGGAGTTAGAAGTGGGTGTTGGGTTGAAGCTGCTCCATTATCTCATGGCTATCTGGGAAAATAAATGGGTTTTTTGAAAGCAACTTCTTCAGGTAAGCAGGTGTTCCAGCTTCTGCACCCCTGCACTTGCCCCTCTGGGCAAGTGAGAATATTCATGCTTGTTGGAAAGGAATGGAAAGAAATAGACTTTATTTTTTATTTTGTTAAAGGAACATAAAATTTTGCTGTCCTGGGTTTTCTGTTTATTCTGTGAATAAGCATAAATGTTTACGTTCCCAGGGATGGTTACACTTTTTGCTTTTAACCAATACTGCAGCAGTAGTTGTATTGTTCTAACATTTAAGTGGTTTCTTCCTGTAGGCAGAGTAAAATCAGGGAAAGAATGATGAGAACTAATGATGGAGTTCAGTTAATAACTCTCCTACTGAAAGAACTAAGAAATATAGTTAGTAAAAATGTTAAGTATAAGCCAGCATTAAGCAATTTCTGGCATTAACCTGGTTTGAAGAAAAGATTCTCATTAATGAACATGTGGCGTGGTATATCTGCTCTTAGAATCATAGAATTGTCTAGGTTGGAAGGGACCTTTAATATCATCTAGTCCAACCATCAACCTAATTCTGATAAAAACCATCACTAAACCATGTCTCTAAAATAGATATTCATCAGCATTAATGCGAGGAAGACTATTACTGACACATCTTCCAATAATGGTTCAATTCTGACCTCCTAAAAATCAAATTGTGTCTGGCTTGAGGAACAGGCTGACTCATAAGGAAAATAATGTAATTATAAATGAATGGTCGAGTAACTCTAATTTGAAAGATCTTTCAGTGAGGGACTACCATCGCTGTGTGCATGTTTGTAGCATCTGACTTAATAAAGCCCTAGTCCTGAATGAGGATCTGCAAACACTTCATTGATATCAATATTAATACTATTAATAACAAAACGAACACCACCAATGTCTTTGGAAAAACATGAATTCTTTGCAATTCAAATAATCCATTGCATTACTTTTATCAAATCATGTCCTCTCTTTCATGGGACAATGTGGCTTCATTGACTTGTTCCCTTCCCTGACTGATGAGAATCATAGAATTCTATGATTCTAGAATTCTAGAAGATACACATGAGTGCAAGGTCTTGCAATATAATCATGTCCTACTTTGCATACTTTTTTTTTTTTTAAATCAGGTGATACCTTTCAGAGTTAATGTCATGTTCAGGGAAGAAACTAAGGAGTTCCTGGTCAAACGTGTGCTTAATGTAGTTAATAGTTAATTTAGTAACCCAAGACATTTCATAACCAGAATCACACTAAGAACAATCTCTGATCAGGATTCTTCCGAATTTTACCCAGGATATTTTGCTTCTGCTAAGTGATGTGTGCACATTTTGCTTACAGTAATTGTGATTAGAAAGTGCTATTTTTCATAACTAGTAGAAATGTTTCATTAACACTGAGCTAGAAGTGCTTCAGTCTGTGTTATGCCATATACTAAATTAACTCTTTCTTAATTTATTCTGGGTTGTCTGATCTGTTTTGTGTAAAGCTTTTTTCTTTGCTGAAAATTCCCACCTTAATTCTATCTACATTTTCCGTCGCTGCTATAAACTGACCACTTTTACGTAGCCAGTTTCTCAGCACAGAGCCTCTCCCAGGTAGCCAAGTGATGCGAAACATTTATTTTTTCACTCCCCCCAGATAATAGATGCAATGCCTTTAAAATTTAAAAGGTGCGTGTACAGTTGCCTAGCAAACCCTGAGACCTTAACGGAGCACGGCTGAGATCTGAGCTGCTTGCTCCAAGTGTAGCTGTTTCATTTCAGGCCCAATTTATTCTGAGTTAATATTTAATTTTCTATTTTGGGAACTATTATCATAAGCAACGACTGGTTTGTGTTTTCAGGGTGAGGATGGATGCAAGAGGCTTACAGTTTATTTTTTTTGTTGTTGTTGTTCCAAAACAACACTGTCAAGATTTTCTTGAAACATATACTTGCAGCATAAGGCAATTCTCTTTGACATCAGGCAAAGTGTGGTTTTAGTAAGTGCTACAAACTGTCATCCTGTCCAACTCAGGCAGTAATTGGACACAGGCAAAACACAGACGTGAACTTGATTTTTTTTTTTGTTGTTTCCACTGATATCATCGTCGATGCAGCACAATATGTACAGCTGGTTTTTCTATAAATGTGTCTTGCTGTGGGATATACTTTCTCACATGTGGGTGTGCATTTATGTCAAAATGGAGAAAAAATATATTTGAACTCAGTCTGTACATTCTTCAAAGATAAATAACCTAAAAATTCCTCTTTGTACAACTGCAATGAAGGAGTACCATATTTCCTTGAACTGAGCATATGGCTGGGTTAAACAGCAAAATGAGATTCATCAAGCATCAACAAAACATACCTTCCCCTTCCTAAAATTAGTATGGTTACCAGAATTCCCTACAAAGCTTACTTTGACATGCTCTAGACAGACAACCGTATGGGGAGTTGTGATGATGTGCTTTCCCCCAAAACCTGTCACAGAATCACAGAATGCTATGGGGTTGGAAGGGACCTCTGGAGATCATCCAGTCCAACACCCCTGCCAAAGCAAGTCCACCTAGACCAGGTCCCACAGGAACTTGTCCAGGTGGGTTTGGAATGTCTCCAGAGAAGGAGACTTCACTACCTCCCTGGGCAGCCTATTCCAATGCTCTGCCACCCTCAAAGTGAAGAAGTTCCTCCTCATGTTTAGGTGGAACTTCTTATGTTCAAATTTGTGCCCGTTCCCTCTTGTCCTGTCCCTGGGCACCACTGAAAAAAGACTGGCCTCATCCTCCTGAAACGCCTGCCCCAGAGATCCCTTACTTCTTGATACTGAGAGATTCCTTGCCCCCACAGATCTTTGGTAAGTGGCTAATAGCTTGCTAAACTTTGTAAGCTTCACAAACATTATATCTTAGATTGATTTTGCACACATAATCCTGTAGACATAGACCATTGACCAAGTCTGGGACTAGGACTGGATCCAGCCGCACTTGGACTCCTCTGAGTAGGAGTTTAGAAAGCCAGGGGTCCTCTCTGAACATCACGACTCCATGGGAGGATCTCCCCAATGAGTCTGACTTACCCAGTCCTCTATGCAGTAAATAATCAAGGGCACCTTCCCATCAAATCTTGTTAAAACACTGTTGCGTTTACTGTCAAACTTCGTTAAATTGCTATTTTATAACAAAAAACATACTGCTGCTTCCCTCTTATGAGTGAAGTGCATTGCTCCATCCGCGACAGGAGGGAACATATTATGAAGGTTACATAAACCTGCCATGAAAGGTTGTTGGTGTGAGAAGAATTTTTTCAGACTTATAACGCAATTAGCCATTGCGACTTCAGGTAAAATGTTTTTGAGATGTTGCCTTAGGACTTCTCTGAATGTTCCTGCTTTGCAGATAGGAGGGAGCTTGACAAAAATACCGATGTGTTCAAAGGCCTTTCCCCTTAATCTTCAGTGATAGTCAAGGCAGAAGGTTTTAATTATGCGTTTCCCATTCCTCATCTCTTGGTGGTAGGTTAAGGTAGGTCAAGATGTGAAAATGAAACACTGCTTTGATTCAGGAAGAAATACTGCAACTGTGCTCTTGTTGGCTCTACACATCAACACACCTCAAGGCTTCACTGCGCTGCAGAGGGCTTCATAACCTTCCTGGCATCTCTGCAGTGACTGATTTATAGCCAAGTGTGAAAGCCATTACAGACTCTGGAAGTGTCATTTACATCGTATAGTAGACTATCTGGTTTTTAGAAAAGGGGCAAATTAATTCCCAGGATGCTCTCTATGACTTTATTATACCCCCCAAAAAATAATAAGTTTTAAAAGAGGAAGCAGTCCTTGGCACTGGGCACAGCTAAAACACAATGTGACCTGGTTTTTTGATGTTTGCTGTCCTGTAAGAGCCTGATCCAAAGCCCTCCAAAGTTCATAAATGTTTTTTCTTTATCTGTCTGGGTTCTAAGTGTAGAAAATAACTGCAGCATTTTTCTTCAAAATAGATTGTTACTGCATATTAAGTATCTGAAACACATGCCTAGTACATCCTTACTATGTCCTAAACATAGTAATGTGTCACGTGTCCTTGTATGTAGGAATAGAAGTAACCAACAGAAAAGGCCTCAAGAAGAGTCAAAAAATAGAGCAAATATGTAAAGTAACTTCCCCAGGACATTCTCCTAGCCTTTGACGTTTTGCTACCCAGGCAGAGATGGTGTCTTTGTGTCTGGTAGATGTTAATGAATTTCACCCCGTGCACTTGTTCAGTCATGTGCAAAACCCAGTTTAGCTCCTTACAAACCCAGATGTGCTCAGGAAACAGTAGAGTCAGCAGAAGGGCGATCCAGAGCACCTCAAACAATTATTAAAGGGATATTAGTACTAAACTTAGCATGAATATAAGTTCCCAGCTTCTTCCAAACATCCTGCTCATGCCAGAGGTCTTCAAGGCTGAAGATCAACGAAGTGGTCTGGTGGGGAGAAGAGCATAAATAAATAGGTGAGGTCACTGTGGGATGAGATGGGAAGAAACCTCTTCCTGGTTAGGAGTCCTAGTTTGAGCATGTCTCTTTGGGAACATCCAGCAGATGTCCAGGATTGCTAATGTGTGATAGAATTTTCCCACCGTGTGGGCTGTACCTGGAATTAAAATAAGATGACCAAAGTCTGCCTTGTAGCTTGTTCCAAAGAGGCTGACACAATATATGAAAAGGACTGAACATACATTTTTTTGCCCCAAAGACCAAACTTATGTCTGGCTCAGGCACAGACAGAACTATAAGGCTGATTTTGTGCTAAGAACTGGCCCCCTTGGTAGAGCAGAAGTTTGTATGCAATGCGTGAAAACAGAACTTCCCGATTCTGTGCTAACACTGCAGAAATCCAATTACTTGACGAGTTCATCTAATGGATATGTGGAAATGTCGATTTTCTTTTTTCTCTGGCAGATTTTAGATTTTCTAAAGCAAAGGCAATCATACAACTTTTTTTTTTTTTTTTTTTTTTTTTTTTTTTTTCAGAAAAGCCTGTGAGGAAAAATCAAACAAACCATTGAACCAACAGAAAGATGCTGAATGAAAATGTTTCAAAAGATGAAAATACCTGGTATCCCTCAATACTTTAAAAAAAAAATACAGAGGTTTTTGGATCATCCTTCTACAGTACAGCTATTCCAGAACTAAAGTCTGCTCATCTTTCCCTTTCAGCTGTTAGTGTTTTGACTGGCTGCACTGACAATCTGAATGAGCACTGAGCCAAATTTAGCTCAAACGCAGAGGGATTATGTGGTGTGAACAGGAGAAAACACAATTTCATTAGATTTTCTTTTTTCCAGAGAAATTCCTGTTATGAAAAGGTAACATGGGGACCAAAAAAAGAAAGCTTAGTGTTTCTCCCTGTGAACAGAGATAGTGCCCACCTCCATCCTGCCGTCAGTGATGTTCCTGATGTTCCTCCTGATCAACCAACAGGACGCCCTGTTTTTAAGAAATAAGCTAAAGTGGGAAAAAGAGAAGCCTTTTGCCTTTGGCCAAAGCCTCTAAGTGATGACTACTCATAGGCGTTAGGATAATTCCAACTAGAAGGAATTATGTATTTTACAAGAATAATTTTGCTCTGAGGCTTCTGGATCAAGAGGGCAAGGGAGATCTGTAGATATATAAGTTTGTTTTGAGATTGATTTAAGAAATTTGTGTGTCCATTGCTGAGCCTCCCTGTGGCCTTTCCCAGAACCTCTGGCCAGGTGTTTACTAATAATGTGATAATGTTGCCCTAATAAAACAAAAAGCCTCCCTTGTTGGCCTGGAATACCACCTCCCAAGCCATGCTTACAGGTCTGAAACTTCATGGGGGAAGCGTCAAAGCCACTGAAATGCAGGAGTTTTCTTCCCTTCTGTTTCTCTGGTTTCCTTCTATTCAATTTGTATGAGTGAGAATTTGCTAATGATGCCGAGCAGAAAGCATCCAAACCTTTAATACACCCTCTGAAGATTCCCAGCCCTCTCTCGTTGTTACATTTCCCAACGTGTGTGATGAATTTTGATAGAGACAAAATTGCATTGACCTCGAGTCATTCCATCTCTATAGAAATGCTCATCACTTACATGCCTTAATTTCAGAAGTAACCCAAGCAATACTGCTCAAAGCCTCTTTGAAATGCAGAAACTTCTTCCAATAAAATCTTTGCTGAATTGATTTACTTTAATAATAACAGATGCTGATATGCACTAAGAGCCGGGTATGGGTGGTCCAAATGATTTTTAGAACATAGACAAATAATTCAAGTAATGCCTTGTGATAGTTGTGGCTTTGTGTACAATTATCTCACATTTGCAGCCTGTCACTAATATTAACTGCTCCCTATCGCTGCTCTCCTCTGGTTTCTGAAAAGTTATTGCTACTCCTATCTTAAAGAACAGAATGTATTTTGGTATTTATCATTGTTTTTCTCATAATACATTTTTTATAAGCTTGCTATCTGAGGGATTTTAATACAGTGCAAGTATATCATTTAAACCACGTTCAGAGATGCTATTCCTGGAACTCCTAGATTCATTTTCCTACTGAGGAATGCTTGTTTCAGAGCTGCAGTGGGACCTCACTCCACTTCCTGAAGGAAAAAAACATCCACATGGTCAAAACCATCACCACAATTGGCATTAATTGGGAGCCCCTGTGAAAGTTTGAGCAGAGATGAGGGTTTTAATAAGCAAGGAGTACGAAACACCCACTCAGCCCCTTGTGCTGGGCTTCTCCGTGGCAGTGTTAGACACATTGTCGTGGCAATTGGGAAAGTTTGCACTGCGGTGCTTTAGATAATTAGATGACTTGAGTGCCTGGAATTGCTATTCTGGAACCTTGCACCAAAATCTAATTTTTCTTAGCTCCATTTCGAAGAAGTAAGAAAGAAAAGCAACGTTCTTTTGTTGGAAATAACTGCGACACAAAATTCAGCAGCTGCTGTGCATTGGAGACTGCTAATTAAATAATCAATATCACCACTCAGTATTAATTAGTGAGTTTCAACATCTATAGACTAATGAACCTAATCAAACCTTCAGTCAATTCCTGCTGTGTCTCTCTTCTGTCCTGTAAATGGCTCAGTGTTTTCCTGCCTATGAATTCTTTCCTTTCAGTCGCTTCACAGATTGAAAGGAAAATCAGAAAAGATTCTGAGCATCAAAGAGCAACAGATGTTTTGGGACATGTAGTAGACCACACAAGGATGCTCTTCTGTGGGATTCAGCCACAGTGAGCTCTGCTGCATTCAGTGTGAAAGTGAATTTACATGGGAGACTATCAGACCTGAAACCTCCCTTTCCCCTTCCCCCAGAGCTGAGTGTTCTAATATTGCCTGAATAGAGTGAAAATCAGAGTGCCAACCAGTGCTGCAACCAGTGCTTCTCCACCGGGGTGTGGGAGGGCTGACTGGGAAGGGTAGGGGAGGATTTAGAGTGTATTTTACAAGAAATAGTGAGTGTAACTGACTAGCCAGGGGATATCGTTGGCTTTGCTGGCTGTATAAATACGCTTTTTTAAGCAGCAATTCAAGTGCAAGCTTTTTAAGAGCATCTCCAACTATTCTTGGTTTGTTTGTGTTTGTTTGTGCACGTGTGTGGTTAATGGCTCTTGGCAGACAGAAAAAGAAGCAGAAAAGCCATGTAAGATAAATCCTGGAGTTCCCAGTCACCACAAAACCCACTGTTCTCATCTCGGGGATGTGGCATCATCACCTTCTGGACAAGACAGGGCTCGCTTCAACCACAGCCTCTCCAGGCTCCTGATTTTTCCCCACATCCCATTCCATTGCTGTTTGCCCACAGAGACAGCCCAACTCTCAGTTATTTGTGTACTCACAGACCCTGCCTCCAAAAGGATCTCACCCCAAACGTGCTCCTCTACATGAGTAAGCGAAGAGTCTATCAACAGAAGGAGAAAGGCAATGGTTAATAAATTGGTAACAAAACCTGGTCATATGAGTAGAGTCTTGGTCAGGATATTTTTAAAGGTATTAATAAATTAGGCATTTTTTGGTTACAGTGGTTCTGTCATTTTACTCTCTCTAACCACTGTTTCCATCCTTCTGGGGGTGTGTCTGTGTACTTTAATGAATGCCTTGTAACAAAACACACAATAGGACTTTTTTTTTTCTCTATAACAATACAAAGAACAAGGTATGGAATGATATCTGATAATTTTTCACCCTGCAGCTACGTTTATACCTCCCACGTGAGTTGCGTGTACTTTAATGAATGCCTTGTAACAAAACACACAATAGGACTTTTTTTTTTCTCTATAACAATACAAAGAACAAGGTATGGAATGATATCTGATAATTTTTCTCCCTGCAGCTACATTTATACCTCCCACATGAGTTGGCTGAAGTGGGTGCAGGAGAATTAGCTGTCATCGGGTACGTTAAGCCCAATTAGGACTCACACACTGGGCTCAGGACCAGCCGTGTGGATTCACTGGTCACACACATCATGTTTCCTGGGCTGGTCTATAAGGAAGATTCAAGGAGTCTTTTTTTGGAGGAAATTTTTATCCATATATTATATATTGAGTTGCCTGAAGTGGGTGCAGGAGAATTAGCTGTCATCGGGTACGTTAAGCCCAATTAGGACTCATGCACTGGGCTCAGGACCAGCCATGGGAATTCACTGGTCATACACATCACGTTTCCTGGGCTGGTCTATAAGGAAGATTTGGGGAGGCTTCTTTTGGAGGAAATTTTTATTCATATATTATATATATTATTCAAGGCCAGGCTGGATGGGGCTCGGAGCAACCTGGTCTGGTGGGAGGTGTCCCTGCCCAGGGCAGGGGGTTGGAACTGGATGATCTTTAAAGTCCCTTCCAACTCTAACCATTCTATGATTCTTTCCAGTTCTCTCCAGGTTTTTGCTTTTTCTCTTCGATCCCGTGGCACTGGTGCTGGGTATTAATAGAGAGGCAGGAAAACACCAGCACTTTGCATCAAATCCCATCAATTCTGTTTGGGTTCCTCACAAAGGAAAGTTGGGGTGGGCATGGAGGATCTGAGTCTTATTTTTGCAGCTGTTTCTACTTTCTCTTTGTTACCTGTAGCAGCCATGGCAGGTGGTAAGTCTTTTAACTCTATTTTGTCTTTAACAATAGTAATCATACATACAATGCTGTCATCCTTCCCCAGCAAAGTAATAATAAATCCAATGGAGTGTAAAATCAACATTATAAAGCCAGACACTGTTCTAAATAAAGTTAATTGCAGAAGTGATTTCTGCTGATTAAATATAACTTTAATAACTTTTGGGCCCTCCACATACACAAATAAAGATAATCTTGGCACAGTACCAGTAACAGAGCTTAAGAAGTTTACTTCAAAAACAATTTTTCTCCTCCCAGACAGATCCTTGACTATATCTTGGGACTTTGTGCCAGGAGATCAGGTGGAGAAAAACTGGAACTCCTTTAAATTGTCCCCTCCTCTTCCGACAAAGAGCATCCAAGAGGTGAAAAGCCCCATCAGGTGGAATGCATCTCCCTAGCTGCAGGCAATAGGGCCCTGCTGAGCCCAGCCTTATATCCCCAGTGGGTTACAACAGGCAATACCCAAGCAGCTGGCATCAGTGATAGGTCTGAATCTGCCCTCAACACATGCCAAAAATATCTAAATCTTTTCAGATCATTTTCAAGATCTGCAGGACTCCACGCATGCCTTACAGCTATTTGTGTCCTGCCCAGACCCTCCAGCCTTAAACTATTTATTGTCAGACCGTGCAGCAACCTTGATTAGGAATTGTCTCGGTGGTGATTCTCCTGACCGTTGAACTTCAGTGGTGTGAGCATTTTCAGCATCTTGGTTCTCAGGTCTCCATGTGGGCAGCATGGTCCTGCTGGAGATCTCCTGGCAGTAAATATACTGCTGCCATGTGGGCAGCATGGTCCTGCTGGAGATCTGGCAGTAAATATACTGCTGATCCCATGCAGCTCGGGAGCACTGGATTTGTTACTAAAAATCCTATCTTGACTTTTTTCCTAAACAATTCCCCTCTGTGTTGTTTTTTTCTGAAAAAAAAAAATTCAAAAATCTATCCCACTGAAATTAAAAAGCCTGGACTAAACAGAAGAGATTTAATTAAATAGACACCATGCAAACTTTTAGGAGACACAGGGAAACAAAGAGGTTTTTAAGTGAGAAATCCAAAATTCATTGTACTGTGACTACTGTTTATAGAGGTGTGACTTAGAGGTACTGCAAATAGTCATAAATCAATATTTTGGAAATGAGTGAACAGCAGGAATCCAGTACAATACAATGCAATATAGGATCAGATTTGTACAATAGGAAACACAGGAAATCTGGACTGTTCTGTAGCTCACCATCATCACAGATGGTGCAAACTTCATTCTCCTTCCTTGTCCTGTCCCCACAACTGTTGCAGTTCCCCAACGAGTATTTACAAGCCCAAGTGAAATTGCAAATCCAGAACTTGTGCCATGAGCACAGCAGTAGGCCTGCAGAGAAAAAGTAGGTTGTTTTCAATTGCATTAAGTGTATGCAGTTACTTACCCTTATATGTTGGATATAAGATGAGAAATTTGGGCAACAGGGAAGAGCAAAGTAGCTGTGATCTTCCAAACAATGGCATGTGAAATAGATTAATGAATAAATGGCAGACAGAGCTAAGCTTAGACATGCAGGGTAACGCTTCAAGTGGTTGTTGCTTCCAGGGAAAATCAGATTTCCCTGCAGTGCTGCTAAAACTGGTAACTTCAGACTGTATTCCTGACCCAGCAAAAATGGTAGAGCGTGGTGCAACAGTGTTTGCTGCTGAACTGCAGCAAAACTGGTCCCAAACCATGTATCATGGTCTGCAGCCCCTTCCAAACTGCATTTCCTTCATGGAGGCTTCCTAGAGTTGCTGGGTGTGAGATGTTTGGGAGCGCTTAAGATTTAGCTGTTCTAAGCAAGAACCACCAGATCTGGCTCTAGCTCTCCCTGCTGCCAGGAGCAGTGATTGTTAGGGGATCTCTTGCATCATTAAGTGCTTATTAAGGTTATGGTCACTTGGCAACTCTTTTCTTCTTCCAGTTCTCCTTTCTGATGTCCCACTGGCAGCAGGGCTACAATACAAATATTAACAATATGAATAAACAGTCTTGTAAGAACAAAACTAAACTAATTTATTGAAACAGTGTCTGTGAAATTGCTTTTCAAAGCAGGTTAGCAGCCTTGACAAGTCCCAGAGATGCAATGACTGACTTAAATCGGAACTGAAAGGCACATCCTATGAGACACATTCAGCATTAGGATTCATTTCCCTCCAGTTCTTCCCCCAAGAATGTCTATTAAGTTTCCCAAGAATAAACACATTGTGTTTCTTGTCTTTGGAAGGTGGTCAGTGAAGAAAGGGTCTGAGGATTTAGGATTGCTCCTGTACTAGATTTAGGATTATGATTTTGTTCATCTATTAGAAATTAATTTATTCTTTGAAAGGGAAGGAAAAAACTCCCAAGTCAAATTAGACATTACTTTATCCTGGAGAATATTATCATAGAATCACAGAATGGTTTGGGTTGGAAGGGACCTTAAAGATCATCCAGTTCCAACCCCCTGCCCTGGGCAGGGACACCTCCCACCAGACCAGGTTGCTCCAAGCCCCATCCAGCCTGGCCTTGAACCCCTCCAGGGATGGGGCAGCCACAGCTTCTCTGGGCAACCTGGGCCAGGCTCTCACCACCCTCACACCAAAGAAGTTCTTAACATTTAATTTAAATTTTCCCTCTTTCAGTTTAAAACCATTCCCCCTTGTTCTATGTCTCCCCTCCCTGATCCAGAGTCCCTCCCCATCTCTCCTGTAGCCCCTTTAGGGACTGGAAGGGGCTCTAAGGTCTCCCTGGAGCCTTCTCTTCTCCAGGCTGTTCACCCTCAAATCTTTCAGCCTGTCCTCACAGCAGAGAGGCTCCAGCCCTCGGAGCGCCTTCATGGCATCCTCTGGACCTGTTCCAACAGGTCTATGTCCTTCTTGTGCTGGGGACTCCAGAGCTGGACACGGTGCTCCAGGTAGGGTTTCACAAGAGCAGAGTGGAATGGGAGAATCAAGTCCCTCGACCCGCTGATTATTATCATTATGCTACTGATGTGATGAGTGCCTGAAGATAGCTGGAAAATAGACAGTTATTAGAGCCATTATAAACCCATAAATAAAGCACCAGTCTGCTTGGTGACAAAGTTTGTGCTCGGTTTTGCAGCCATTTTTGCCTGTAGGAATTCCCAGGGTGGCTGGGAGGGAAGGAGGCGTTGATGGTTTTTTGTCGTTCTCCACTGAGTACCAAATATGAGAAATATAAACATTAAACAGTAAATCAACTGTTGAAAAAATAAATAAATACAGAACAGATGGGCAAAAGATGTGTCCAGCTGGCTCATGACACTTGTTTTTTCTCGTTTGAGCGATAGCCACATGCAAAGAGGATTGGGTGTTGTGCTGAAACCATATTTTCCAGTGTCACACTGCATCCACTTTCTCCACAGGCTTTTTAGAAAAAAAAAAAAACCAAAAAAACAGAGGAAAAGTTTCTCTTGTAAGATTTTATGCAGTCAAATAGATAGGGTCCTTCCCATGTCACCCTTGCTTATGGAGAAGGTAAGTGTCAGGACCCATTGCACCACTGATGACTTGCACATGGCATCATCATCATCATCATCTGTGGGCTGCACAGCTCTGTGTCCTGTATCATAAACCTACCGGCAGTTCATGCATTCTACAAACCCATGATCACATGGACCTTCTCTCAACACATTAGCAGGAGATCCCACTAACCAGGTGGTTGCTGGGACATCTCTTTGAGGCCAAATATCCTTCTCTCTCTTCTACAGCCATTGGTGGTACCTGCGTTTTGAGGACTAGAGACTTCTGAGGGCAACACCTTCAGAAGAACCCTGTGGCTTTGACAAAGCCTTGCACTAGAATTAGCATTTTGAGTTCTGAAGTATAATTACTGTGAATTAAATTATTTACTTTATCTCTGTGGCAGATTTCACAGCGTTAAGCAGGAGGAAAAAGAACTACTTGTAAAAGACCAGCTATTTCTAGTTTGTGGTGCTGTATAGACCACTACCAATTATAATCCCACTTAATTATTTTTAGACAGCTTTCAAGAAGTAACTTAGTAGGAAAGCTAGAGTCTCATTTCAAATGCAGCTAAGTGAATATGGTGTAACTAGTGCTAATATTTGGCCTATTGGTTTCAGGAGTGAATGGAAAGGTCCTAGTAAGCGTGTGATCTGATTTATTGACCCCGAGTATAATCACTAAGAAACAGTTTGTGCTGATGGAACCTTTTCCTGTGTATAAGAAAGGGAAAACAAACACTCTAATTATTCTTATGACATAAGTGTCACTCTATACTATTTTCTCCAGGAGGATACAACATGATATACCTGCAGAGATCCCTTTCAGCTGAAATTATTCTGTGATATCATGATCTCTACATTAACAAAGGTCCCGGAGAGTGAAATTAGAAAAACTTAGGGTCAACAGTAAGAATGCACTGGAGTGCCCTCCCCTGGCATGTTCCCTTACCTCACCTGTCACCTCAAAATAAAATGTGATTTGTGTCTGGATTGATCAACACCTGAAAAGTATGATCTTTCTCAAAAGGGTTAATTGATTACTCTTCTACTAAATTGACACCTGAAGGATGGATATGTTGGATGATAAACAACTGCAGAGAAAGATCTGAAGGCAGCCACAGCACAGATGACCTCGGAGCAGCCATAGCAAAGGCACTGAAAATACAGGCATAAACCAACCACCAGGGATGTGTCCAGTTTGGCTTCAAGCCACACGCTGCACTGGTGAGAAAGCACTTCTAGAACCACTTCCTCCTTGCCTTCTCCACCAAACACGGTTGTACAGCAGGTGACTCATGCAAAAAATACCAATGCTTTTGACTTCATAAATCTCCGTTTTGGCCTCTCTCCTATGAGCTGAAATGGATCCAACCTTCAGTGGCCTGTGGTGAAGCCAAACCCAGGATGAGGAGCACTCAGCCCACGGTCTGTGAGTCAGATCCCTCATCATCTGGCCCATTGGTCCTCTTTCCTGACATTCAGCTTCAGGCAGGGGGAATTAATCTGGCAGATGTAACATCTTGCTCCCAATCCCCATTTCTTCTCCTCAGCAGCCTTTGCTGTACCACACTGGGACATATATGTGGGGCAGGGGCTACAGAGCACCTGGGAAGCTCTCCAGCCCTACACTAAATCCCTAGACCTTTCCCACCCAATCTTCTGTCCCCCATCTCTTGATTTTTTACTGGGAATCCTTTCAATACGTGGCACTAAGCTGACCAGCCAACAGACCTATCTGTACCATGGGCTATGCTAAGCAAAAGCTTTCACCCTTCCTCTAAACATTTCATATATTTTGGTGGCATTTAGAGAATAAAAATAGGTAGAGACAACGCTCAACCCTCTGAAGAGAATATGTAGGGGGAAAAAAAACCCAAACAACCTAAGAAAAGATGATGTTCAAATGCACAAAGTCCAAATGAGTCATCGCTTCTTTTTCTTGCTGATAAAATTGGTGCTTTTGAGATTTATGACTGCACGTAGAAAGTGACTTCATGCCGATGGGCTTTCGCCTGCTCCCCAACACATACTTAGTAATAACACCCCAACGCCAGTGTTGGGATTTACTCTGTGTTCTGAATCAAATTGTGCTCAGTTTTTCTTCCTGAGTTTATGCTTTACAGTCACGCTGCACAACTGGTCATTTAAAAAAAAAAAGACTGAAAATATCAGTTACTCTGCCAAAAGCGTAGGAAAACCAGCTAGGTATTATTTTGAAAAAAAACTATTTACTGTTAATTTCCAGTTCAAAAGGATCTGTAAAAATTACTTTTCTATTATGTTTATGGACATGTATTTATTTCTAAGCCTATAGCATCAAATGCTGCTCCACAGAGCAAAGTTTCTTTTCCTGATTGAGGTATCAACTTTTACACTTCTGTTTTGCTTTGAAACGTTTTCATCAGTTTGTTTCGTATTTTCTCAGGCTGTTCCAACTACATTTTCCAAAACTGCTCCTGCCAGAATATCTGGGAACAGCTTCTTGCATTGCCAGAAGCTTCTCTCTCTTTACAGTCTCATCGTCAGAAGACATTGGCAAGACAAGTGGGATGATCCTCTGTGCATTTCTTGGGGAAATACATTTTCTGATGCAGGGTGAGCTGAGGTCTGCCTGCGGTGATGCCCACTGTGCAGCACAGGTCTCCCCTGCCTCTTTGCCCTTGCAACAGGGAAGACCACGTTCTTCCAGGTCCACTGCCCTGATTGTACTTCACCGTATGTTCTGTACCAGAAATTTGGGATGTGTGGGCTCCCTCATATTTCCCAGTGGTGTTTTGTTGGCAAAGGAGGACAATTCCTGGAGGAGGGCTCCCTGTGCGGGGCTTGCCAGGCAGCTGGGATCTCCACAGGGAAGATCTGCAGACATCTCCAGTCTTTGTAGGTGGGCAGCTTTGCACATCCTGGTGAATCTGTTCAGAGATCCATCAAATGGTGTAGCCTCAGTGAGAACAGTAATATTCCTGTAACATGGCGATCCAGAGCAGTTTTGGGCACAGAGACAAGACTGCAAGGCAGCAGATAGGAAGAGAAACGAGAGTGAAGAGCAAGACAGCTTCCCTGTGTAGGTGACCATTGATATCCACAGGCTGCAGTAAGTCCACGGTGAGAAGAACACTAAACAAGTGGCTAATTTGAGCTTGAGTTATTGCATATCATGCATAGGCTTCTCCACGGATGGCCCAGTTCTTTGAATCATAGACTCATAGACTCATAGAATCATTTAGGTTGGAAAAGACCCTTGGGATCATCGAGTCCAACCATCAACCCTACTCTACAAAGTTCTCCCCTACACCATGTCCCTCAACACCACATCTAAACGACATCTAAATAGAATTGTCTGGGTTGGAAGAGACCTTTAAGATCATCGAGTCCAACCATCAACCTAACTCTGATAAAAACCATCACTAAACCATGTCACTAAGCACTATGTCAACCCGGTTTTTAAATACCTCCAGGTATTATGAGGTGCTTATCAGTGCTGTGTGTCCTTCATATCCCCACTAGGAGGTCCGAGGATGTCCAGGTTTCGCATGGATCTGGCAGTGCCCAGGCAGCAGAGGCTTTTAGACTGAGATTATGTTTTGCTGGATTCAGTCCCATTGCCGTACCTCAGCAGCTGGGAGCACTTGGGGGTGGAAGAGGTCACCATCTGAACAAGCATTGCTCCCCTGCGTGTTGTGGAACAGCTCCAGTATTTTCCATTGGAAAGTATTTTTCCCATTGCAAAGTAAGCACCAGACTACTTATTGGTGAGGTTATCTTGCTTCCTGATAAAAATCCTGGTGATGAACTTCTCACTGATCACTTGCTGCAGAAGAGTCCACCTACCAGAACACGTCACGGCACCAGGCTTCCCAACAGAATTGCAGCAATAGCACAGCAGCCATTACCTGAAACGCTCAGAATGCTTTGGTGTCACATAATTACAGCATGGAATGGTCAAATAAGTTGAATGCTGTAATTCCAGTCATTTTGGGAAGTGACTGGCATTTGTAATCAATGGGCAGCACATACATAGTCTGAGCACATTGCAAACATAATGATTTCATGAAATTGCCGTCCCACTCCCTCAGTTCAGGCAAAGCTGCTCATTCCAGGGGGCTGCAAGCAGTCAATTCCCACTCTTCTTCCTGTAAATACTCTGTATTTAAATTTCTCCATACTACCATGGAGAAAAACATGGTCCCTCCAGAAGAGCCTGGGCTAACTGGTGGTGCTACTGGTTTGTTCCAGCACCAGTGACTTAAAACCAGGGTCTTTCCGCAGAATCTCCATGAGGTTGGGACTCATCAACACTGGGTCATCAACCTTCCTCCTAGAAACACAAAGAAAACTTATGTCTGCGTACACATTATGTAGCAAGCAGAGGGTTTTGTGGTCACAGCAAGCTGCAGACACCAGACCTTTCCAGTGGCCAGAGAGATCTGTAAATTGTATCATAATGGATAGCTTGGCTTGAAGACTTCTAGGTCTTCCTCCAGGTAAACTAAAAGGGATTTTACCCCTTGGAAGCACTTACAGGGAAAATGCACACATGATCAAATGCACACAGGAGAGGAGTTTTGTTCTCTGCCATCAAGATGCTTCAAGATACATTTCCATCACTGAACCTCCTCTTCCTCTCTGTCGATGTGCCTACTCCCTGATGGCATCCTGAGTTACCCATTCAAGATAATGAAGCATCAACATGGGAAAAGATTGAGAATGATCATCAGACCAGGTGCTGGAAAAAATAAAGTGCTGCCTGGGCTGTGTTTTGGGAATCAGCTTAAGCTCCCAGCAGCCACATGCACTAGGTATTCTGGGTTTGCTGTGGAGCACAGACTCCTCAAGCACACAGGAACCTACTTCTTATTCATATAAAACCTCTGAATCAGGAACTAGATGAAATCCTCAGGGATTGGTGTTCCTGAGGATAGAGCCAGCTGCATGTGGAGGGAGGGAGGCAGGATGCTTCAGGTGGATTCTTTTTTGCTGATTTAATTGACTTACCGGTCAGTGATGATTTTACCGTGGTCAGCTGCAAAAAAAAACCAACAAACAAAACACCTAAATATGGCACAACATAATAAAGCACATACAGTTACTACTTTCTTCCTCATTTTGTGAAACAGACGATAAAAATTTAAAATTAATCTGTCCCAATTTGAGCTGCTATAAGTGCATTTGAATAGACCACTAAATACTGGGAGAATTCCTCAAACTTGGATCTGTGTGAGTAGTCCTCAACAGAACATTCATTTAGAAGAATTTAGGAGCCTAACTCAAGATTTCTAAAGTTTAACTGACCTTAGGACTAAGATAATATAGATATTTTGATGCTGGTGGTATATGTTCTCTACTTACAGTGCTACTCCTATAGTGATTAAAGGAAGAAAAAAGGATGTTGGAAGATTAAAACATTCACTGGTATGAAAAACTTAAAAGATTTTCTTTTTCCATGGATTTAAGTAGATCTCGTGCAGTGCATAAAGGAGATTTTTCTATACACAAAGAAGTTCATATAAGCATATACTGGAAAAGTCATAACTTCGAATGGTGCCAAGATATTTCATATTATTTTACTATTGTAAAATGAAGGAGATACAAAAAAAGCACATGGCTATTATACTTGTGATAAGGTTTTACAGCTCTTTAAGATGAAAAGTACTGAGGGAATAAGATGTCCTTTCTATTAGCCATGATATAAAGCATCAGAAAAACTGTAACATGAAAAAGCAGTGATTTGTTCCCTGTATTAAACACTAACCAGCATAACCAGCTGCATGTTTTAAATCACAAGGTAATGTTGAGTATTTAAATAAATGGGATCTGATTAAATCTACAAAACCAATAAATCAAAATTAATGACTGAAAAGTAATCAGCAACTCATTTCCCCATGTTTAAATATTAGAGCAATACAGTCTCAGAAACCGAATCACGCGCTGAAGTGTATTTTATCTCATGGTACCGAGCCCGAGACATACGATTACCAGAAACACCTGAAATAATTGAACATTTAAAGAATATATAGATGCTTTGTGAAGGATCATCTATTGCCAGGATGCCTTCAGCTAGATGGTGTGCATTAGACGCACACAATTTCCTTCAGCTGATAGAAAACATGACCCTCACAGATTGCTATGCTATTAAGTGAGTAAAAAGGCAAAGCCTCCTTACTATTCATTTTGTCTACTATACAGCTCGGTCTTTTCATGGTTTAGTTGAAGGCAAAAAACGTTTTCCATCATTTTTTTTAGTTACAGAATTGCCTCCTGTACCTCCAAGTTTATGCAGAACACCTCAGCCAGAGTATTTCTGCTTTTTGTAAGCAGCCCTGTGCTGTCCTGAGCAGACTCTTGTCTCACCTCTTTCCAGCCCTCCTATTCCCTTCCCTGGAACAAACCTCCTCCCCAGCATAAAAACTGAGTTATGAGGATACAGAGAGATCAAATCTGGCCAAACCTTCTTGTCCACTCTATTTTTCTTATTGCTGATAGACTGCTATGTACTTATCTCAGGCATTTTTATTCCACCTTATCCTTAATGCTTTCAAGCCTCACGCCCCGATGAGCTCAAGGGCTTTTAACCCTTCCTGCTTAATTACAAATCCTGGAAGTAATCATGAGGGTGGAATGGAGGCAAAGCCAATGGTGGTGAATCCAAAGTTGGTGAAGGAGCATGGAGTGTCCCAGGGTTTGAAGGCTCATGTTTCACTGAATTTCACTGAATTTCACTGAATTTTAGAGTTGGAAGGGACCGTAGAGATCATCTAGTCCAACTCCCCTGCTGAAGCAGGATTGCCTAGAGCTTGTCAGAGCATGTTACTCAGGAGCATCCAGGCGGGTTTTGAAAATCTCCAAAGAAGGGGACTCCACACCCTCCCTGGGCAGCCTGTTCCAGGGCTCTGTCACCCTCACCATGAAGAAGTTTTTCCTCATATTTGAGTGGAACCTCCTATGTTCCAACTTGTGCCCATTGCCCCTTGTCCTCTCACTGGCAACCACTGAAAAGAGTCTGGCTCCCTCCTCCTTCAACCCACCCTTGAGATACTTGTCAGCATTAATAAGGTCATTAATAAGGTTATAATGTTTGTAGTCAAAGATTCAACTCTGACCTATCTGGAACTTCAGTCATATCAAAAAGGGGAAGTATTTATGGAAAAATCTTTAAACCATCTCAAAAAAAAAAAAATTAATAACACAGAGCTTACAGGACAGGGGAAAGGACAGATATGAACATTGGGACACTGGGCCAAAGGCTGGGTGAGTAAGGGCAATGGGAATGACCCAGCCAGAGCTGGAAACAAGACTGGTTTTAAATCAGGGAGCCCATCAACTCTACAGACTGTTGGGTCATGAGAGCCTATATCCAGTTCCAAATGCTTTTACTTAGTTTGTTAGACTAAGAAATTATGAGGTTTAGCCGGAGAACCATTCTGGGGGAGTCTCCTAATGGAAAAAAACACCTAAGTGCATCTAGCTTTAAGACAGCACCTAAACAGTTATTAGAAGAGCGTGTGATGTGATTGCCTGAGCCTGCAGACAAAGCAGAGCACTGGCCCTGATGAATCAGGAGGTCTGTTCTGGCTTCCTATCCCCAGGGGAAATCTACTCTGAAATAAATCTAACGTCTCGAAATTACGCATTTAGAGAAAGCTACAAGGTTGAAATCCTCCCTTGCAAAAAAACAGCGTTTCCTGCTGGGTTTTTTTGGGGGGGGCTGGCAAAAGGAGCAGCAGAGCCAACTCTGCTGAGCAATACTGTCTGCACCTGGGAGGTGAGCAGCCAGGTCCCCGCTCACCTCTGCCTTTCCCAGTCTCTGACAAAAGCCTACCAGTGTACTAATTGCCATCCCACCCTTACAAGCAGAGATCCTGGCAATTTATCCTCACAAACATGTCACAAGCACAGTCTCAATCCCTTACTGGGAAATTCTTGTCTCTGGCAAGTCTGTGATGTGCAGGCAACAGTAAAAATTCCCTCGTATTTTCCCTAATTCTTTTTGCATCAATGAAGGAGTGAAGGTTGATGCAATTACGCTGATGAATATTGGTAAAGAGATCTGGTTGCTAACATTGGTGACGTGGCTTAAAAGAAAACCCAAATAGTTTCTGGTTAAGAAGCTGTTCAGCCAGAAGTGGCATTCTAGAAACATTGTACTTTTGCAGGTGTTTGCACAGGTTAGTAGAAAAACAAAACATTTTTTAAAATCAGTGGTTGGGTTTCTATGTAAGAAAATTTAAATCACCCTACACAGATACCTACAATCATGTTTTGGCACCATTCGTGGTTTCCATTCTGCCTCTCCTGGAAACTGGAATGCAAATGATGGAAGCTGAGGGTTTCAGAGCCTTAAATAGAGATAAAAGAGATAAGATGGTTTAGTGCATAAACATAGGTAGGCACACACAAACACACACACACACGTGGCCCCAGTCCTCACAGGATTCATAATGGTCAGCAAAGAAGTACTGAATTTCCCCTCACTTCTTCAGTACTATTTCACAAACAAAAATGTACAGTCAGACTTAAGGAAAACACTGATTTTGAAAAAAAAATCAAGATGAGTGAGTGTAATGCACTAACATAGGACCTTTCTCTGCATTTTATAAAATGCAAAAAAGACTTTGTAGGTTTCTATAAAATGTAGATTTTTACAGACTAAAAATAAAAGAAAAAGAATGTCCATAAGGTTAAACTTGTCAAAGTTCAGCTGATTATCCATCTGGTTTAAGTTCAACTGGTGTGTCTCTGGGACTACAATATATTATTCAAATTATAAGTCCTACAGAATGGCACAACAAACTTCAAGAGAAAAGCCTTTCAACTGGCATTTTCACACTCCCCCTTTTATCTCAGCTGAATCTGTGCACGGGACTCCAGAAGAAGGGATAAGAACATGTATGATTTTGATTTTTGGTATTGGTCAAGCTCTGATCTTCCAAGCAAGGAAGAAAAAAGAGAATTATTATGGTTTTACTTGGAGAATGGGGGCATTCAAGCCTGTTTTATTTTATCTGACATTTTTGTGCTTCAATACTATCACTGGTCACTTCGATACTATCATAATTTTGTATTCATTAATTCATTACCTTCTTGAAAGGTTTCCGTGCAATAATTTCCATTTTCTCCTTCTTTAAATCCTACTCACTACCCTTCCCTAGCTTGGCAAAATACTAAGTAATGCCACAAAACCCACACCAAAAGGCTTTGATTAGTGAAAGAGGTAGCACAACCGAAGAAGAGAATCACAGATCTAGTTATTTGGGTGCTTTTGGAAGCAGCAGTGGCTGTCATGGCTTTTGTCTGGGTCTTCTCTTCATCAAGCTCACAGCTTGCTCACAGCACCACCTTGACATTTAGCTCTGGGAGCTGCTGCTGAGCTGCTTCTGATGATTCAAATGAGGTTCAGCGACCAGGACTTTTATTTTAAGTTGCCTGAGACAGCAGAATACTTGGGATTGTGAAACAGTTTTATGTAGGTCAGTCTGAAAAACCAAATGAGGACTGAATGGACCACTTTTGCTACAAGAGCTATGTTGAAAGGTCTTCAAGATAGTGAGAAATAATCATAATGTGAAAGATACTAGAAATGGGAGAAATCTTGTGGCTGAAACCACCAGACTGTTTCTGAAACAGCTGATTTTAATCAGATTGTATTGCTGTGCTTCAATGTTGTTTATCTGATGGCCACCAAACAGGTGTAGGAAAGAAGGCTGGACGGAGCAAAGGAATACATAGATGATGAGGGGTCTGGAGCATCTCCCTTACGAGGAAACGCTGAGGGACTTGGGTCTGTTATATGAGGGGTCTGGAGCATCTCCCCTACGAGGAAAGGCTGAGGGACTTGGGTCTGTTATTCTGGAGAAGAGAAGACCTATAAATACTGAAAGAGTGGGTGTCAGGAGGATGGGGCCAGTCTTTTTTCAGTGGTGCCCAGGGATGGGACAAGAGGAAACGGGCACAAACTGGAACATGGAAAGTTCCACCTAAATATAAGGAGGAACTTCTTTCCTGTGAGGGTGGCAGAGCCCTGGCAGAGGCTGCCCAGAGAGGTGGTGGAGTCTCCATCTCTGGAGACATTCCAAACCCACCTGGACACGTTCCTGTGCGACCTGCTCTGGGTGACCCTGCTCTGGCAGGGCGTTCTCCAGAGGTACCTTCCAACCCCATATCATTCTGTGATTTTGTGAGAAACCCTTCTCTCCACTGTCCCCCATGGCTTACCCCATAGCATTCTGTGATTCTGTGAAAAACCCTTCTCTCCACTGCCCCCCATGGTTACTCTGCTTTTCATACTAGGGTTTCTAGCAATGCTTTTTGGCTCAGTGTTGTGATGCTGTGGCCAGAAAGGTGACCTAAAAGCTAAACGTGAACATGGCAGCACTGCTAAAAGGCTTTCCTGCTTCAGAATAATTTGTGAGGAAGTGCAGCAGCTGGTGATGTCCTTGCAAATCATCCCATACAATATTTCACATAGCTCAAATGGAAAGAGAAAACTATTAAAATGACAGCAATCTATATTCATATGCTTCATCAGTGCTTTCTGCTTTCTCCTTCTGTTCTTATCTTCAATGAAAATTAAGGTTTTGATAGCGGTTGTGCTAGTGCACAACCTCAATCACCTTTTAATGCTGAAAGTAATAAAAGACCCTTTTTCCTCCTCATCTGGTGAAAGTGGGTGCAGAAATATCCTCCTTTTCCTGTCTGAACTACGTATTGGAACCATATTTGACCACTATGTTCCTAAACTCTCATTACAGCTTCCCAGCTGTGCCACCACCTACGGATGGGATTTTAAATATGAAAATAAATCCTTGCGCTGCTGTGATTGATACTTGAGAGCGAGGAAGTAAAACTGAGGTTAATCATGTGAGAAAGACTGAAGTCAAATCGACAGACCTGATGAGTTTCAGCATGAATTTGTATTTAGTGGATACACCTTCCTGGCTTACCTTAAACAGGAGAATGGCATAATCATAGTACCTCCAGGCTTTAAAAGCGATGACCTTGTGAAACTTCAGGTATTTCTGGATGGGTATCAGAACCTGTGTGCCAGCCCTTCAAAATCTGCTGAGGATCAACGAATGGGAAGGAATAATTAAACAATTACAGCTTAGAATAATTTTCCACCACATTCGCAAAACTGTATTTCTTCTGTTCATTGAAAAAAGCTCGTTCAGAGGCTTATATTTTTCAACAGCTGGAAAGACAGAGATGAGTATTTTATTCTGGTTATTGGTGATGAAAGAAAAGCATTTTTTTTACCTGTACTTTTTCCTTCTGCATCCACTCCTGACTTCTTAATGAGATGTTGACAGGAAAGAGCAGGAAGGAGAGTGTTCTCTGACGGCTTGGGTACCAGCAGAGCCACTGTCAGCTCACCAGACACCAATTTGGACACAACATTTAGGTTGTTAGAGCTGATATAGATGACACACAGTCTGCCAATGCCTGTTATGTCAGAGGGATGCACGAGGAGCTGCTGCATTTACCTGTTCAATAGGTAGTTAGAGGGTCCATAGAAGATGGGCTGTACAAGTCACACAACCCTTCCCAGCACCCTCTGACAAAAAAGCTGAAAAAAACCAATAGGAAGAGAGCAGGGCAAATCAAAAGGCACATTGATGGTCTCTATCCCCAGTGCAGAATTACAAAGAAGTGCCCAGATGATTCCAGAAAACACTTTCATTCAAACAGAAACTAAAAATGGAGAGGCCTAAAGACCCTATTATTACAGACTAAAAAGTCGCTTCTAGAAGTAGCTTGGATTCTGTGGAATTCAGAGTTAAAGCAGCTGCAAAGAATCGACTAAAAAGAGTTCGTGATATCTCTACCCATTTAATCAACAGTTTCAGCTGTAATAGAGACACATCCTGTGTGTCTTTGAAAGCTCATATTAAAAATTTTCTTTGTAACAGGAAGAGCTAGAGAAATAGCATAGAATAAGGGAAAGACGACTTACCTCGAGAGAAAATTACTGTGTGTCATGTACAAAACCTTTTCAACTCCAGCAAAAATCTTCTCCTTTAAATGACAGTGCACCATATTGATCGATAGAGAGCTGAAAATGCTATGGTAGTAGGAGTCGAAATACACAATAAGAACAGACAGAAAATCTTCACAAATTGGCTAAGGAGCAGCATTATTTAACTAACAGGCAAGGAATTCCATTGCAGTAATGAATTACAGAGAATAACTGAGAAGTACTAGAGAAACAGAAGTATCAAAAGCCTCCTAACACTGTAAAACTTCTATTTCCCACAGGAGAAAGACAGAGACATTTAGTTTTTTATCAGCCATGTTTGTACTGTGAACCGAGAGAGTTAATTTATAGATTTCAGAAATCCTTCATTTGATCTTGGCAATGCTCTACAACATCTGAGATTCTTTTCTCTTATCCTAACCCATACTCACCACAATGCTGGTTTTCAAGTTCAATATGCAAATTATTCTTTTATACTTGGCTCATGAGCATTGAAGAAAGCCCCAGCCAATGAGCTGAGTGAGACATATAGGATCAAATCCCTTCCATACTTCAAAAAGTCATATTCAAACACCATACGAAGTGGTGTATGAAATATGTATCTTTCTTTAAAACTTGAATAACTCTTTATTTTTATTTTTTATTTTTTTAACTGGATTAGACTGGTTTGCTTTGCTTTCAGTCATGACACCAACTTTCTCTGTTAATGACCTGCTGTGAAGGTGGGGCTGTGTTTCACGAAGTGTTTGGAAGTGCTGCTGCTGAAGCTGGGCTGCATTAATAACATTATTTTTTTTTCAAGAGAAGGTCTTTTTGTTACATTATCTGAAAGACAGATGTGAGCCAGAATTCCATTCTTCTCTCCCCAAACACAATCTGTTTTTAAGCTGCAAATCAATCCAACATGCCTCAGATGTCTGCCTCCAGCTGACTTCTCCCTTTAAACGTAAACAGTGCAGATTCCTAAGGCCTGTTACTCTGACAACCCTATAATGCCATCCTTTTGACTGTCCAAGCTCTGTAAATCTTCATTCCATCACAGCTTGAGATGCACCATTCTATTTTCACTGCTCGAGAGATGGGAAGCTACAAAAACAGCTTCCATGGTAAACTCATCAGATGATAAAATTGTTCCGGTATGATCTAAACACCTATTAATGACATAGACAAGCTGTGGCTTTTAACATCTTGCTTCATTTGCAATATAATGACCTGCTGCTGTTTCATATTGGCAATTTGGGAGGAAAACCCCATTAATTTCAGCGGTGACTCAGGCTGAAAAACGGCTGGCCCACAAGCACAGGTAAATAAGTGCACAGGTATGTGACACATCAGGTATGTGACACATCAGGTATGTGACAGATGGCCTTTTAGCATCTTTAAGCACCTCGCAATACGAAGAGCAAGCCCTTCCGAAGCACAGTGTTGCAAACCACCAATTCCTGATTTATGGAAAAACATGCAGGAGAATATGTGCTTAATGAAGCCAAATGGTACCATTTTTAACACAACAGCAGTTGGTTTTAGCCCTAATTCCAAAACTTCCAATAAAGCAGTGAGGTACCCATTCTTCTTAGAAATTGTAACCTACAAAACCGCCGTTATTTCTCACGATAATTAGCAATTACAGGCTATACATCCATTGCTTTATTTTTATTTAGAGGGGAAGGGGAAGGATTAATAATTTGGTGTGTTGGAAGCAAAGTGCTTCTTTCAGTCTTAAAAACAATGTAAAGAGAACAGAGTTTATTTTAAAAGGGGCTAAACACATGTCTTGCAAGCAGCAAACATGATGTGCTGTTTCCATAGAAACAGAGGTTGGTATTATTAAAAGAAGTGAGCCATTCTGTGGCTGGTTCTCCTGAGGGACCCTCATTTACAGCTAGTATCGGGTAAACTGGGTAAGTGAGTTTTACCACCTGTTGTTAAAGATCATTAGATATGCCTGTTTAAAGCTTTATTAACTCTGTGCTAATTCGTGAAGAAACTGTGAGGGAAAACATTACCCCCTACCCATAGGTTTCTTCTGGAGTATTTTTTTACATTAAAAAAGCTTCCTTTGACTGAGTTCGTCTTGAAGGATGCTACTTGCCACTATCCTGAAAGAAGAACAGAGAAATAATTTTGGCTCTGTCTCACAACCAAAAATATTTGCCTCCTGTTGAAGCTCTGAAAGACTAAATAAAGAGGAAACTTCTGAAATGAGAAGAATTGAGTGGTACCAAGAAGACAAGGCATTATTTCAGAAAGTTACTGAAGCTTTAAAATTAAAATAATATGCATAGCTATCTATCTACTCATATCTCCTGTGGTTAATCCAGCTTTTCAATGCCATGAGATACTTTTAGGTATGATAAAGTTGAAGTTTTTATTTCTGTCTCATTTCTATGCACTGATGTTAAAGTCACTGCTGCTCTTGACCTGCTCAGTGGTCAGTGCCAACAAAATGGCACGTTGGGTAAGGCATGAAAAAGAGCTCCCCATCTCCTTGCTCTGAACACAATATGTTGGGTGCTAGAAAGCTGCACTGATGTTAAAGTCACTGCTGCTCTTGGCCTGCTCAGCGGTCAGTGCCACCAGAGTAAATGGCACATTGGGTAAGGCATGAAACAGAGCTCCCCATCTCCCTGCTCTGAACACAATATATTGGGTGCTAAAAAGCCTCCTAATCATAGAATCACAGAATGGTTTGGGTTGAAGAGACCTTAAAGACCATCCAGTCCCACCCCCCTGCCCTGGGCAGGGACACCTCCCACCAGACCAGGTTGCTCCAAGCCCCATCCAGCCTGGCCTTGAACCCCTCCAGGGATGGGGCAGCCACAGCTTCTCTGGGCAACCTGGGCCAGGCTCTCACCACCCTCACAGCAAAGAATTTCTTCCCAAGATCTCATCTTACTGAGATGAGATCTTGGGAAGATCTCATCTTTCAGTTTAAAACTGTTACCCCTCATCAAGAGTCCCTCCCCATCTCTCCTGGAGCCCCTTTAGATACATGATGTCATATCACCATGTTGTGCTCTATCAAAAGTTTCAGGCTGGTTTAGCGAGAGGGGGCTGGAGCTGTACATGTTCCATTATCACTTTATTTATGGGGCATAATTTCTCTGGGTCTTCTACAAATCTGAAACTGAGCTCCCCGTTTTTCCTGTTCCACCTGAGGCCGTAGGAAAAAGTGAGCTTGGTAAACTAGGCGTTTTTACAAACTATGGACCTTACCTCATGAGGAAACTGAGCTGCTTTTGCCAAAACCAGGAACCACATGGGCATGATGCTCTGGCTACTGTTTCAGGATCTGCATACAATCCAGATATAAAGGGTTTGAAACATTTGATATAAAACAAGAGATCAGGGATCAGTAATACAAAAAAAATCTTAAAGCCAATGTGGGATGCTTCGCAAACTACAATACTCCTTTGATTCCCCATTGTTGTTTTTTTTTCACCAGCTTAAATGATGCTTTTTAATTGACTCCTCTAGAGCAGAAGGGGTTGGCAGCCCTCTGTCAGCACACTGATTATGGTGCACGGGCTTCATACCTTGATGTTGCTTCTGGAAGCTTTGTTCCAGTGTGTTTCAAGCAAAGGAAGAGCCACTTTGAAGTATTGGCTACAGATACCAGATTATCACTGGTTTTCTGTTTTGCTGCCATAGCCTGAAAATGCAAATCATAGAAAGACAACTTAATTACACGTTTCCAAGCTTCTGCTTTTCAGTGGCAAGCAGAAGGTCAATGTGCATGCAGGAAGGACAAAGAAAATGATTTTTCCCCTCTTCCTTTTTTTTTTGTTCTAAGAGAGCTTCTCTTTTCCGTGGGTTTCCCAGGGCAGGTAGCCAGTGCTATTCCTAAAGCTGCCTGTTGCAGCAGGAGGCATCTCTTAAGCCCTCCTACATCAGCACGACAACCTCAAAAAGGAACCACACTGAGCTCTACAAAATGTTAATTAAAGTCAGCAAAGGCCAAAAGCCTGGTTATGCTGATGTGACACGGTAAAGCTCTCAATGCAAAAGAATTTGGGCAGAAATATAACTATGGAAAGGAGCTGAGGCCTCCACTTGCCCTGCATTTTGAAGTCTGCCCAAGCTGGAGGAAGTCAGGGAGTTTTTCACAGCTGTTATCTGTACCCACTGGCTCTGAGACTGCCAGGAGTGGGTCAGAGGGATGAACAGCAGAAGTGGGGGTCCTTTGGGGAGTAAAAAGTGGGCTAGTTATCAGAAAATACCTATTTCCTTGCTGTGAGCTACACGAGCCAAGGTCAAATCTAAGTTCAGACAAATGCCATCCTGTAAAAACAATATACTATGTTGAGAAAATAGAAAAAGAAGGTGAGCAAGCAGCAGTAGTTTGGGAAGAAATAAATATACACTTACACACTCCTGTGTAGGGGGCAATGGAGAAGCCACTCCACAGGAATCTGTGGGTGTCCTCAGGTTGCAGAGTGCACATCCAAGAAATCATGGCCTGGTACTGGTGACATGGGAGCCTGGTGATGCAGGTGAGCATAGAGTCTGTGATGGTCTGCCCTGGAGAAAAGTGGGAATGAGAGGAATCAGCCCTCTCCTTCAACAGGACACCCTTCATCTTTACTTTTACAAAAGAAAGTAATCTTGGGACAAGGAGAGGACAAGCTCTCTAGGGAAATACACAACTTCATTTTCAAAAAAACCCACTGTATATGTACAGACCAGAGAAAAATTTAGAAGTTATTGCTTTTTTATATTGACATTTCATTTTTTATATTGACATTTAGGGGAAACCTGTCCAATCTTAATTATTTCACTGTATGCCTATAAATTCTGACACACTTTTATGACTTACTGGTTTGGTTTTTTTTACCCTCACTCCCTTTCAGCACAAGGTTCTCATGCAGCTGGCAGCTATTTAGTGTTGTGCTTTCTCCTTGTTTTCCAGCACGCTGCTCATCTACCACACTCTATAACCTCTTCTGAAGCTGGAATTAGTAATATCTTTATGGGCTTCTCTGCATTTCCCCCCACTATGGCATCTGAGTGTTTCTTAGACCTAAATGCATTTCTTCAACATCCTTGCAAGGTAAGAGGGACTAGTTAACTCATGTTCAAAACTGAGAAACAAGACATGGGAATTAGTTTCCTAGGAAGGTTTAGGATGTAATTTGTAGCATCTACTTTTTAAATACCCTGCCATTTGGTGCCTGGCCCACAGCAAACAGAGTAAAGCCAAGGAAAAGAGGGATATAGAGTCAGCACTGTTTTTCCAAGCCTGGGCGACCTCTATTCCCCTCAAGATTCACAGCTAAGGACATACATCTGGGATTAAATGAGAATGTATGGGGGTGATGGAGTCACTGCCATTCTTCTCATGCTCTGCAGTCTCTAGGTAATAGCTTTTATCTACATTACAGAAAATAGATGCAAATCCTTCTTCTGCATAACTGCATTTAATATGGATCGATCCTAATTGGATATGACAGTACTGGAACTGAAAACAAATACATCCCATCATAACACCATTAAATGAGAATGTATGGGGGTGATGGAGTCGGTGCCATTCTTCTCGTGCTCTGTAGTCTGTAGGCAATAGCTTTTATCTACATTACAGAAAATAGATGCAAATCCTTCTTCTGCATAACTGCATTTAATATGGATCGATCCTAATTGGATATGACAGTACTGGAACTGAAAACAAATACATCCCATCATAACACCACCAGGTACTGCAGTACTTGCAGGTTTTTTCTAGACAGGATTTCAGAGAGTGTTTCTTTCCCCCTCGCTGCCCTGCTGCTCTCCCACTGCTCTGTTCTTGCTGTGGAGCTGGGACTTGGCCCCGTGGATATTTTTTTCCTAGGAAACTGCTCTCCTCCCCTCCTCGGAAGCGTGGTATTTTCAGACCAAACAGAGTCCCTTCCTGAGCTCCTCAGGCTGTGGATTCAGGAGAGGAGAGCCCCCATTACAGCTGGAAAAACAGAGGTCTGGAGCCAGGAGCCCAATGGATTTGGGCAGAGCAGCCCCTCATTGGTTCAGCATCACAGCAGAATACAGTGGCTTTATTATCAGCAGACATCTCTTACTATGGTATGCTCTCCATGAGTAATCTGAGCTCTCAATCTTTCCCTATGAAGCTCACTTTATCTAAGTATCTCTTTAGCAGATCAGCGACTACAACCTACTTTTCCTGCCTCCCTGATGCTCAGCCTCATTATCCAAAACTCTCCCTTTTATTTAGAAATTTTGGATCAGAGTTGAGCCTGTTTTTGTGAAGCCAGCTAACCTGTGGAGGATGACTCAAGCAACTCAGAGCTGGCAAGATATAAGTGGTTCTCTGCATAAACATCAAAAATAGTAGAAAACACAGCAAAAAGGAGAAGGTCTAGCTGTAAATACCAGCTGGATGCTATACCTTTGGATATCAACACAGCAAAAAGGAGAAGGTCTAGCTGTACATACCAGCTGGATGCTATACGTTTGGATATCTTCCCCTTAGAATCATAGAAAGGTTTGGGGTGGAAGGGACCTTAAAGATCACCCAGTTCCAACCCCCTGCCCTGGGCAGGGACACCTCCCACCAGACCAGGTTGCTCAAAGCCCCATCCAGCCTGGCCTTATGGATGTAGGCCAGAGATTTTAGTTAAGAGAATTTAATAACCCTGAACAACCACACTGTAATACCTAGGATCTGATTTTTCAACATGTTTGGCATTATACATTCAAGGCCACCTGCTATTGTCTTCACTTTGAGCCTGATGTCTAACCCTGGAGTAATCACGGTGAAAAAAGCAGAGTTACAGGTGGACCTGAGAAGAAGAACAAGCAATTGGGAGTCTCATGCAAATTCTTACAAATTATTCTATCTATCTGATGACTCTGGAGACAAAAATAGATGTGTGAAAATTGCCTTTAATGTAAGCTGAAGCTTTGAACTCCTCAGCAGTATTTGTTACCGAGCAAAGATCTTGTTTGGATAGTGTATTTTGAGTTTTAGAACTTGTAATATAAAGTCTCTTGAAGAAGATATTTGAAAAGGAATGAAGTGAAACTAGAAGGAAGGTAGTAAAGCATGACTACAAGTCTGAGACCAGGGACATGGCATCGTAAGGCATGTCAAGAAACTGAGAAAATAAGCCTAGTTTTTGAAAGACAGTTGTAAAAATAGAATTTGAGTATTTTCTGCAGAGTGTTACATGACACTGTGGTGGGCTCTACCCTGGAACACACTCTCCGTGGCACTGTGGGCTGAAGGGAGAAACCAACAGATGTTTTAAAAAAGGTCTCCATGAGGGAAATGCCACTTGCCCTGCATCTTTCTAATCGCCCCATGGCATTACTGCTTTTGGACTGGAACCAAAATTATTTCAGAAGTAGAAGGGTACTGGAACAGAGGAAGGCAGCCTCCTAAGAGGAGTTTGGAAAATGATGCTATTTCCATGCCAATCTTATACAGCAAAGAGTGAGATGCAACTAAATCTGATCCTCACATAGCATGGAAAGGTAAACAGTAAAAACCCTGTTCGTAAGTAATAGAGTCTTGTTAAAGTGCAAAAATAGGGTCCATCATCTTTCAAAACCAGCATCTTCTTGCTGTATGTGTGGGTTCTACTGATTTCAGTGACATTTTAGAAAGTAAGAAGATATTTGAAAAGGAATGAAGTGAAATCAGAAAGAAGGTAGTAAAGCATGACTATAAGTCTGAGACCAGGGACATGGCATCATAAGACAGACCCCTCAACTCTATCACAGCCAAGGGAAGAGTTGGCCTATCACCCCTTGGTGCCTCGCCTGGCTGATCCTGACCACTGTTGGGTGAGGAATTGTGGTCTCCTCAGACCTGAGGGCAATGAGATAACTGTACCAAGAGGGGCCAGCTTAGTCAAGCCTGCTCCATAAACTGTTTAAACTGGCTTGTTTTGATTGAAGCACATCAAGGTGCAGTTTACACAAGAAGCGGTTTACACAACAAGCAGAAAACAAGCATTTCAGCCCTCAGGCCTGACGGGCAGTAATTTCCCACAGAGGAGCAGTGATAAGTGAAGTGAGGGATAAGTGGCCCTTCCAATTCTCCCACAGCCACAGCTGGATTCAGCTCAGAGCAGCTGCTGGCAGCCAGATCACCCACCGCCTCTTGCAGGAAGGCCTACGCTTTAAAATCCCAAGTCAGGGGTTTAAGACTACCAATTAGGCAATTTGGGGGAATTATCTTTTTTTTATGCGATGATTATTTTTTTTTTTTTTTTTCAGAGCCTGCCAGCAGCAGGAGCACAAAATGCTCTCCCCTGTCAGTAATCAGTCATGGATGCAGACAGATCTAAAGACCTAAGACAGACCCCTTGACTCTATCGCAGCCAAGGGAAGAGTTGGCCTATCACCCCCTGGTGCCTCGCCTGGCTGATCCTGACCACTGTTGGGTGAGGAATTGTGGTCTCCTCAGACCTGAGGGCAATGAGATAACTGTACCAAGAGGGGCCAGCTTAGTCAAGCCTGCTCCATAAACTGTTTAAACCGGCTTGTTTTGATTGAAGCACATCAAGGTGCAGTTTACACAAGAAGCGGTTTACACAACAAGCAGAAAACAAGCATTTCAGCCCTCAGGCCTGACGGGCAGTAATTTCCCACAGAGGAGCAGTGATAAGTGAAGTGAGGGATAAGTGGCCCTTCCAATTCTCCCACAGCCACAGCTGGATTCAGCTCAGAGCAGCTGCTGGCAGCCAGATCACCCACCGCCTCTTGCAGGAAGGCCTACGCTTTAAAATCCCAAGTCAGGGGTTTAAGACTACCAATTAGGCAATTTGGGGGAATTATCTTTTTTTTATGCGATGATTATACTTGAGCCACTGAATAACAGAAAACCCCTATCTTTTTATGTCATTTTAATGGCACAAATCAGTACTTCGCTACCATCCGAAATGTTCAGAGAGCTAATGTGGTGTGACAGCAGTCCAAACGAAATTAATCTGCAAACCGAGAGAGTAGCTGGAGGTTGACAAGAATTTCTTCCCAGCTGGAAAGCTCTTAGGGAGAGCTTCACAGCTCACTTGGTCAGCTGTATGCCCCATTAAGCACCGCTGACTGATATCAGGGAAGGCTTATCAATCACCGGAGTCTCAGGATCTATCTGGGAAGAGATTAGGAAAAGTACAATTTAGTATAGAAAATAAAATCCTCAGGGGGCTTCTCTACACCCCCCGGTCTGCTTTGGAAAGCTCTTAGGGAGAGCTTCACAGCTCACTTGGTCAGCTGTATGCCCCATTAAGCATCGCTGACTGATTATCAGTGAAGGCTTATCAATCACCGGAGTCTCAGGATCTATCTGGGAAGAGATTAGGAGAAGTACAATTTAGTATTGAAAATAAAATCCTAAGGGGGCTTCTCTACACCCTCCAGTCTGCTTTGTAGTGAAATATTAATAGGAGATGAAGGAAAAAAGATGGAGAAGGGGTGAGGGCGCATTTTTGTCTCTTCTCACCTGGTTCTCTCTCTTAACTGTAGGGAAATGCTACCACAAGCAGATGATCGGAGCAACTGCTCCATAATTGCAGCTCATCCTGTAGCAAAGGCACTAATTACACTTTGGTATGAAACATATGCCTTCCCTTTGTTACCACAGACAGATGTGGCTGAAACCTTGCCCTGATATCACTTGTCAGGAGACGAAGGCAGGAAATGCTCCTGTGATGCTCTAGCTGTTTCTCCCAGCCACAATGACTAAAATTAATGTAAAACCCTACTGTCCACTGATTGAAAATGATGAAGATTTAGATTCTTTTTCTGATGCCCTCAGAGATAAGCTGTCAATGACTTTGGTTTCTGTGTCAGTAACAAGTTAAGACCGTTTTATTTCCTAAATAAGAAGCCTTCATGCTTGTGCACACACTACAGTATTGATCACTTTACTGTTAGGAATACACAATTTAGATAGGAAATTAAAATGAAAAGAAACCCGAATGTTTCACTAACAAAACAAAATCCCTCCTTTGCTTTTTTACTGTTTGCTGTCCTACTTTCAACATTTCTCAGACATTCAGCTGGAAGTCAAAACTCAAAAAACTTCAAATAACAAGAGATTCTAAATATACAGCAACGAAACACTAATTGCATGTTTAGAAAAGGTCAGAAGTCTTAAAACTCCCCGAGCTATCTCTCTATCTATCTCTCTATCTATCTCTCTATCAGTTTTCTGAGTGGAAAGGAGTTTTACAGAGCTTATTACACTTGAGTTTGAAGCTGAGACTCTCCATTTGCACACCTGTGATAAGGACTGTTAATTTTGGAACATGAACAGAAACATGAACTCCTAAGGTGCAGATACCAGGTGAGTACCATTCTGTACCAGTGACGATGGATTCTTTGGGAAAATTTAGCTGTGTTCCCTGTCAGGGAGCAGAATGACCACTGACCCATTACTGAGCCAGTTTACATTACAGACTAAAGCCAGCTGGGCTTTCTAGCAAGAATCACATTTAATAAAAGAGAAAACATGCCGAGTGAAAGGGATTGAATTCTGATGCCAGCAACTGATTCTGCATATTATAAATATCTTCCCAATCACTGCTTAGGCGACACTTTCTTATCTACAAAGCGTCCGCTCTGCGCACTGGCACAGCTGCATATCTTTGAAGCTCAACCACATATCACGTTATCGTTCTGAAACCAAAACAAGTAAAAGCCATTAAAAAAAAACCCCTACAAAATGTGCAGAAATTAGGTCTGATAGAAATGGATAGAACTGAACTATTACCACGATTTTATAGAGAGTAAATTTCTATATGTCATTCCTAGTTTCAGTTTGAATTTTATGCTTCAGAATATTTTCATCAATATCGGTGTACACAAAATTGAAACGATTTCCAATTTAAGTCAACTGGGAGGGGAGCAGCCTTAACAAATGTCAGATCTCTCAAGGAGAAGATGAAGCGGGTTTTAAAGATCAGTCTAGAAAACCTGAATAAATGAGCACCCTGAAGCACCTGCCTATTCCCCTTGACTTTAATGCTATTTCTAAACGTGCCTTCTCTCCACGAAGGAGGGAGGCTGCGTGAGCA
>NW_015090843.1:149735-160854 GCF_001431845.1 Calidris pugnax | reverse complement strand
TTTTTTTTTTTTTTTTTCAGAGCCTGCCAGCAGCAGGAGCACAAAATGCTCTCCCCTGTCAGTAATCAGTCATGGATGCAGACAGATCTAAAGACCTAAGACAGACCCCTTGACTCTATCGCAGCCAAGGGAAGAGTTGGCCTATCACCCCCTGGTGCCTCGCCTGGCTGATCCTGACCACTGTTGGGTGAGGAATTGTGGTCTCCTCAGACCTGAGAGCCATGAGATAACTGCACCAAGAGGGGCCAGCTTAGTCAAGCCTGCTCCATAAACTGTTTAAACCGGCTTGTTTTGATTGAAGCACATCAAGGTGCAGTTTACACAAGAAGCGGTTTACACAACAAGCAGAAAACAAGCATTTCAGCCCTCAGGCCTGACGGGCAGTAATTTCCCACAGAGGAGCAGTGATAAGTGAAGTGAGGGATAAGTGGCCCTTCCAATTCTCCCACAGCCACAGCTGGATTCAGCTCAGAGCAGCTGCTGGCAGCCAGATCACCCACCGCCTCTTGCAGGAAGGCCTACGCTTTAAAATCCCAAGTCAGGGGTTTAAGACTACCAATTAGGCAATTTGGGGGAATTATCTTTTTTTTATGCGATGATTATACTTGAGCCACTGAATAACAGAAAACCCCTATCTTTTTATGTCATTTTAATGGCACAAATCAGTACTTCGCTACCATCCGAAATGTTCAGAGAGCTAATGTGGTGTGACAGCAGTCCAAACGAAATTAATCTGCAAACCGAGAGAGTAGCTGGAGGTTGACAAGAATTTCTTCCCAGCTGGAAAGCTCTTAGGGAGAGCTTCACAGCTCACTTGGTCAGCTGTATGCCCCATTAAGCATCGCTGACTGATTATCAGTGAAGGCTTATCAATCACCGGAGTCTCAGGATCTATCTGGGAAGAGATTAGGAGAAGTACAATTTAGTATTGAAAATAAAATCCTAAGGGGGCTTCTCTACACCCTCCAGTCTGCTTTGTAGTGAAATATTAATAGGAGATGAAGGAAAAAAGATGGAGAAGGGGTGAGGGCGCATTTTTGTCTCTTCTCACCTGGTTCTCTCTCTTAACTGTAGGGAAATGCTACCACAAGCAGATGATCGGAGCAACTGCTCCATAATTGCAGCTCATCCTGTAGCAAAGGCACTAATTACACTTTGGTATGAAACATATGCCTTCCCTTTGTTACCACAGACAGATGTGGCTGAAACCTTGCCCTGATATCACTTGTCAGGAGACGAAGGCAGGAAATGCTCCTGTGATGCTCTAGCTGTTTCTCCCAGCCACAATGACTAAAATTAATGTAAAACCCTACTGTCCACTGATTGAAAATGATGAAGATTTAGATTCTTTTTCTGATGCCCTCAGAGATAAGCTGTCAATGACTTTGGTTTCTGTGTCAGTAACAAGTTAAGACCGTTTTATTTCCTAAATAAGAAGCCTTCATGCTTGTGCACACACTACAGTATTGATCACTTTACTGTTAGGAATACACAATTTAGATAGGAAATTAAAATGAAAAGAAACCCGAATGTTTCACTAACAAAACAAAATCCCTCCTTTGCTTTTTTACTGTTTGCTGTCCTACTTTCAACATTTCTCAGACATTCAGCTGGAAGTCAAAACTCAAAAAACTTCAAATAACAAGAGATTCTAAATATACAGCAACGAAACACTAATTGCATGTTTAGAAAAGGTCAGAAGTCTTAAAACTCCCCGAGCTATCTCTCTATCTATCTCTCTATCTATCTCTCTATCAGTTTTCTGAGTGGAAAGGAGTTTTACAGAGCTTATTACACTTGAGTTTGAAGCTGAGACTCTCCATTTGCACACCTGTGATAAGGACTGTTAATTTTGGAACATGAACAGAAACATGAACTCCTAAGGTGCAAATACCAGGTGAGTACCATTCTGTACCAGTGACGATGGATTCTTTGGGAAAATTTAGCTGTGTTCCCTGTCAGGGAGCAGAATGACCACTGACCCATTACTGAGCCAGTTTACATTACAGACTAAAGCCAGCTGGGCTTTCTAGCAAGAATCACATTTAATAAAAGAGAAAACACACTGAGTGAAAGGGATTGAATTCTGATGCCAGCAACTGATTCTGCATATTATAAATATCTTCCCAATCACTGCTTAGGCGACACTTTCTTATCTACAAAGCGTCCGCTCTGCGCACTGGCACAGCTGCATATCTTTGAAGCTCAACCACATATCACGTTATCGTTCTGAAACCAAAACAAGTAAAAGCCATTAAAAAAAAACCCCTACAAAATGTGCAGAAATTAGGTCTGATAGAAATGGATAGAACTGAACTATTACCACGATTTTATAGAGAGTAAATTTCTATATGTCATTCCTAGTTTCAGTTTGAATTTTATGCTTCAGAATATTTTCATCAATATCGGTGTACACAAAATGGAAACGATTTCCAATTTAAGTCAACTGGGAGGGGAGCAGCCTTAACAAATGTCAGATCTCTCAAGGAGAAGATGAAGCGGGTTTTAAAGATCAGTCCAGAAAACCTGAATAAATGAGCACCCTGAAGCACCTGCCTATTCCCCTTGACTTTAATGCTATTTCTAAACGTGCCTTCTCTCCACGAAGGAGGGAGGCTGCGTGAGCACTGATGCGAGGAGCATAAGAAGATGCAGGTACCTGATACCGTTCTCCTATTTCCATATCAAATGCGGAAGTCCATCCGTTTCAAGAACTGACACGTTTGAAGCATGTTCCTTCCGTGCTTGATATCGCACGGTGACAGCATCTGGCCCGATGGTTTTGATTAGGAGGCAAAGAGATTCCTCTCCTCCGCAGCACACGGGGAACGGCAGAGGACCTGAACCCGCTGCCCTCAAGTTTGCGCGACAATAATCGCTTCAGAAAGTTTTGACCAGATTTTTCAAAGCCGTCTGATGTGATTGTGTTCCTCACCTCAGCGCCAAATGAGCTCACCTCAGGAAATTGTGAGGAAGGGAACAATAGAAGTTAAAATTCATACGACTGCTTGATAAAGTGAGGCATGATTGCCATGAAGAAAGCAGCCGCTCTGAGCATTCATTTTATGAAATGTAGATATACTGTAAAAGTCTTTTTTTGAAAGCTCCTTTTTTCCCCCAGAAGTGTATAACTGAGAAAGACTTAAACATGTAGCTTCAAGCATGACATTACATTTTGCTCCAGCTATACTTGCCACATTGCAGAGGTTCTTGGAATTCTTAAATGTGCACACACACTTTCTGGCATGGATTGCAGAATCATGCTTGATATTGGGAAAGTTCTTCCAAATAGCAACAATTTGATAAAATACATTTTTAAAAGATAATTGCATTTATAATATTCTTTTGAGCTACTACATTTTTCAAGTCCTTGTCCTTAGACAGTAGAATGTCATTTACCCCTTCAAAATAAAGGCAATATAACATTTCTAGGTATAACAGTACTTTTCAGCTTTTCAGGACTAAATCTCCTGTCACACTGAAGGAATTATTCACCGTAACTGAAACACAGCCATAATCTCACCTCTTTTTTTATTGCTTATAGTTGATTTGGAAAAAAAAATAAATAAAATTGGCCAGCTCCAGGGTGACTGGTTTAGCAAGGTGTGGCAAACATCTAACTAAGGGGTTGGTACCTGGAAAAAGGCCTGGAACCATCATCCTTTGGTGCCTGGTCAGCTGTAGGTACGTGTAGGAAGCAGTAGAAGTGATTCTGCACAATTATACCTGGGAAACAGCCAAGTTTATGATGTATTTACATACGGGAAACAGCAGAGTGAATTGGAGGTGGGCTCTGTCCTCTGGGAAAAGCCCCAAGCTGAGGAGCACGTCTGCAGTGCTCTGCTCAGGTCTCTCTTGCAGAGCAGAAGCGTAGGCACAGCACAGTTTTTGTCTGTTCCCCATCAAAAGAATAATGTAGAAATGCAGTATTTCTACATTCTTGTCTAGAGACTCAAAAATTTTGCCTTCATATATTAAAAATCCCCAGAGAGATGCGCTATTCATCTCTGCCTGCCATTCCCTCAGTCCCTCTTTAAAAACTGTCTGAGAAGAAAGAAAAAGAAAGACTTTGCCTTTTACTTCGAGATGACAATGGAAGTTATGGGCAGCATTTGAATTTCAGTCACTTTGGCATTAATCTGGAAAAAACTTCATTGACTAATGGAATTACAGTGGATTTATATCAGCATAATTGAGTGGAATCTAGTCTTGTGCATTATAATGTAGGCTGACGGGTTCTTGTTTTTTTCCCTAAGTCATAAATTAAGGCTTATCCACTTACACTCTAACAAAATACTGAGTATTTTCCTCTTTCTAAAAAGAATTAATGGCAGGTAAACTTGCATGCACTGCAATTCAGTAACAGCAAAAATTTGTCACAAGAAAGTCATTCGATGCCTTTTCAGCAGATATTTGGAACCAGTTGCTAACTGTAATACCAAGAGAAACATGCCCAAGTACAGTCTGGTTGAAAATATTAGGGTAAACTGCACTGAATTATTAGGCTGTCCATCGTTATGCCCCCAGATGGGTTTATTTAGCATTTAGCTGGGAGCTTTCCAGTGGGCTCCATATTGCGATAACTACTTTAACCCTCGCTGCACCCTACAGAAGTGAGACAAGGGCAGAGCAGGAGGAAGAGAAAGGACTGGGATTATTTCTGCATGAAGGAGTGCCAAATGTTAAAGCTATAATTGTTTGAACTTCACCTGTTCTATTCTGAGGACATATTAAATACTCTGTCTGAATCCTTCGCTGCCTCGCCTTTATAAATTATTAAGTGAACCTTTAATTATTAAAGACCAGTACCTATTAAGCGCTTAAGACAAAATAATATGTGCACATATGGGACATATACAAGGAACCAGAAGAAATGTACAGGCACACACAGAAATCATTACTTTCATTGAAATTTATGTTGTACAAAAGTGTTGGTCAATTGTTCTGCGTGTTCAAATAATGTTGTTAAAAGTCTCTACACCTTCCAGGATAAGCACAAAAAAGATCTGCTTCTGCTCAGGCTTTGGATTTTCTCTAAAGTTTTTTTATTAAAATGTTAATTATATCTAACTGAAATAATCAATATGTCATAAAATGTCCATCATTCAGCGGGGTGTGGCCCAGGCAGCCTGTTATTCACACAGTTGAATGTAACCTTAAGGCCACTTAAGCATGTACAAATGCAGAGGATCAGACCCCCAAATTTACTGTTTTGCTCAATTCCTTCAAATCAGCATTTAAAGACAGGACGTGGCCAGGTACGAGAACCATTTCACGTGTGCTGATATCAAATGCATAGATAAATCACACCCTGCTGAAAAAGTATCTGCTGGAGATTTTTTTTCATTGACTGAGCCAAGGCATTGGCCAGTCCATGCTGCCCAACAGGACTTTGGAATTTAGTTGGAAAACAAAACCTCCACAGGAAAATTCAATTCAAAGCGAAAAGCGTTAGTCTTTGGATAATTTCCAGCTTTTGTTTCTTTCACCACAAAGTTAAAATACAATGCTGAAAGTCCTCTTGTTTTCCCATCAGTTCCAGTTAGTAGCATGAATAACAGAGGTCATCTTGACTCAACCTGTGCCCCATCAACAACTACATTCCCAAGAGCACAGTAGAGCCGAAGAGGCAGCATTATCTAGATCAAAACAGTAAAAAATCCCATGTTTTCCACACTTAACTATACATTTCTGTACAAACATGTTCTAGCACACTTTACTGCATCTAGAAAACGACTTCTATCTGTAGCCCTCTGCATCTGAACTTCCCTAAGTGTTGTATGGTATGAATTTTAGGCTGAATTCATTGCACTGAACTTTTGAATGTACAGCCAATCCTCTGGCAAACCCCAGTCACAGAACTGGATGCATGAAATCCTAAGGAAACTACTTAAGCCCTCCTAGAAGGAAATTCTAAACTAAGGCTGTTTCACACTACCCATAGGCACAGACATCAAAGGAGTGGGAACTCCATGCGCCCACGTCATCCCCAAACTGTAAATAAGTCACTTACACAAGGAGCAGGTTTGAGAATAGGTTGCAGTTCCTGGGAGCCCACGCAAAACCTTAAAAATGCAAAACTTGCACCGTGTAGCAACTGAAGACAGTCTTTACTTATTCATAAGACCTTTTCTTCTTCCATCCCTGCATGAAAAATCAAATAAAAAGGGATAAAAAAAAAAAAGATAAGAAAAGATTGCAAGACATTAGAAAAGTGTCTTGAGAGCCCTATCAAACAAAGCAGCTTCCAAATGGCTTCGACAGCAAGTGAACCTTCCTGAAGGAATTCTGCCTTCAGCTTCCTCTTATAGATTTGTATTGAATGACCCCAAAATCAGTAAAGGTGTGACCAGAGGCCCTTCCATGTGTGCACACACTCACCTGCACACAGATGTGAGGGGTGAATATAAATCATTCTGCCATAGTTGGCTATGCACTGTGGATTCCAGTCTGAAAAATATACAGGAGTAATCTGTGCCCTCCAAAATCCTTGATATACCTGTTTATTACAAAATTTGTTTTCTAAGAATTGTTTCTTACACACCAATGCAGTGACTGTAGTGTTTCATACATAATTGAAGAGAATAAATGTCTTTTTAGATGCATATTATCTTTTTGAAACTTACTAGGAGTACATTATAAATATTATTTCAGCTCTAGCTGATGATCTAGTATTTCAGACGAAGCTGCTGGAGCCCACGTGTCTGTCCCAGGCCCTTCACTTGTGCTCATTTCTGCAGCTTACATCACAAGTTCATCTGTTCTGAATCAGAGCGATTTAATTTTTGAAAATACTGGTCTGTATAACTGGATACTGATGATCCCATTTGATGATCCTGTTTAATCAGCGTCCAAATGTTACAGGGACAGGATAAATTCAAGGAGCTTTTCTAAATGTTATGGTTTGATGAGGGATTTCACTCCCGAGCAGGAGCTATATCAGCAGGCTGGCTAGTAGCTTTGTTAATCTTCTATATCCTGATGTGGTTCAGGAATCATCTTGGATTAAGGAAAAGCACACCAACTGTTTTTGCATGTGCAGCCTCCTCAAGACTAATCTGTCTCCTCACCTGCTTTGCTCTAGTATTTTGGTGTCTATTCTCACCTCCTCCCCTTGGGTACACCCAGCTTAGCCCTGTAGCCAACACATGGTCTACTGAAGCTATTCCCCACGGCCCACAAAAACCTGTACATGTTTTTCTCGATTTATCAGATTCACAGTAATCCCAAGTGAAATTATGTATCAGAGATCCTTTTGAAAGTTTCAGATATAAACGGTATTGATCCAGGTCACAGAAATAGAGCATGAGTAAATCAATAGGAAATAACAACACTTTCCTTATTCTATATTGAGTCAAATTAAATGAAGATGTCTGTCTCCCTAGTGTTGGTGTCACCTTGCTCATCATTTTCCTCTTCTCTTCTACTTTCTTTTTCCTCGCTCCTTGCTTTTCACTGTAACTGCCATAGACTTCTTCATCCTCCTTTTCCCTAACTCCTCAAAATCCAATCCTTCTACTTCTAATTACCTTACTTTTGTAAAACACTTATTTACACTTTACACATCATGTCTATTCCCTCGCATACAAGCCCTTGTCACCTAGTGGTTATACCACCATTGAACAAACCTTCACGTCCACAAACTTTGGCTCCACTGAAGGCTCCACGGAGACATTTCTAACCCTACATCCACCTTTCCAAGTTTGTGGGTTCTACCATCTCCCTCTACTTCGACTAAGCAAGACTCAGGCCAGGATAGGTGAGGTTAAAGAGGTTTAGTACAGGCTTTTGCTTTCAGAGACCATAGTTTCTGTGACTTACTTCATTCTCACAGGCAGAACTGGTGTCTTGTTTTCCTACAAGAGTCCCACGACGCTCAAGATCAGCAGTGGTTAGTGGGGCTACTGCCAAACCATCACCGATGTCAGATATCTTGCTTGTTCTTATTCTTTATTTATATATGACATTTCCTTCTGTGTCAAATCTGCAAAAGACCAGATAAATTTATGGATGACAAATATTTGCACCGGGATTAAGAATAAATGTTAGATAAATTATTTAGGCACTTGGAAGAAAATCTCTAAGGCCTGTTAGATAGTTCTGATAAGAAATCAATTCAGAATGTGAGGCATTTACCTTCATCGTGACTTCATCTGATTATGACAACGTAAACAGCTCATCTTGCACGGTCCTGCCTGTCTCTTCTTGGTATGGCCTGATCACCTCATACAGTGATCCCCCAGTGGCTTAATGTGCCATTTCTAAGGTTCTGGTCAGCCCCAAACCAGGTTCTTGCCAGAAATAATTTTGTTGTAAATTATCTATGTAAAACCTCAGCTAACACATGCCCCGTGCAGAACAATTCCAATTCCAGCAAATGCCATTGCAAAGCACAGCTATTATAACTTGTTTAAGAAGAAACGTCACATTTTCTGAAATGCATTTCTCTCCGAAGGGAACACAAATGAAACACTAATGGTAATTAACAGCACTTCTGTTAATTTAATTCTGGTTTGGCCGTAACTTACAGTGTCCCTACTGCAAACTAAAGTTTTTTTAAAAGCCAGACTTGGAGTAACCACCACCACACTTCACTAAATGCTCTGTCTTTGTTACAAAAGGACCTGTACAACTCCTGAGTATTCCAACAGCTTACTGAGCAACAATTGTTTTTTAATATAAAGTAATTTCTTTTGCACTTATTTGAAGTCTTGAGTTGGAGCAATCCATACAGATGGTTTATGTGGAGAAAGACTTGTTTCCAACCTATTTATCAGCTTATAACTTTATCCATTAGCCCACAAGTGTAACTAAGATAATTTTTAAAAGATTTGACAAAGTTCTTGTCATCTTTTGGGGAGAATTTTTTTGCTTTGAACTTCTTCCAGATTAAAGGACTGTTTGCAAATGTTTCATGCAGAGTAAATTGAAATCAGGCATAAATTTTCAACCAGTCAAAGAGAGTATTTCACTTAAAGTGTGTGAGTCGAGCTTCCTGACGCCCTCAAAGCAATAGAATAATTGCTTTGTTATAAGTGTCAGGATAGGAAACATCAGCACAAGGTTCAGCAACCAGAGGAGTTCCCACCTTCTCATTGTAACTCTTTACTTTCATTTTATATTCCATGCACTTTAGTACTAACATGTATCTTAGCAAGGTGAATTCTGAAAAACAGACTTCTCATGACCACCACCTTCTTCCCAAGGCCAGATAACTCCAAGTCATTGTATTAACATTAGAGGTGGCTTTAACAAACATAGAGCAAAATATCTGCTGACTTAAGTGTAGTGGTCATCACGAGCAGTGCCAACCACGATTTTTGGGGAAAGAAGGGAAGAGACTCTTTCTACACTGTACAAGGCTGGAAATAAAGCAGCTGGTACCAGTGAAACTGGTGACCAGTGAAATTCAAGATACCATAAAAGGCTTGTCTGTTCCCTTCTCATTTTGGACTATGGTAAGACAGAGTAGCCACAAAGGTAGCCCCACAACAGAATCCTGGAACCATTTGCCTTCAATCATCGCAGTCACCATTAGCAACAAAAGAGTTCGACCTGGACTTGGTGTGCTGAACAGTACCCTTCAGACAACACCTCTGGAAAACGTGAATGATTTCTGACACAATGATATTCTTCACAGATTATAAAATCTGATTTTCATAATCCTGGACAAGTGTTGTGAACAGACTCTATGTCCTCCAGTATCCCTCACAGACAGCTCCTTTCAGTCTTCATGGGCCTTTGTCAGGAACTAATTGTGGCTTCGACAGCCAAGGCAGACCAAATGACTCTCTAAGCAAGTCTTTTGCCCCTCAGAGCCCCATCCTCATCTTCCTGCTTGAGATGTTGAAGGTTTTGTCTCTTTGCAGCCTCTGACACGGCCAATCTTGAAGGACAAGGCTGGGCAAAAATACCCTGCAACCTAGTTCTGATGCTCCCTCTATGTATCTTCTCAGCTGGGTCAATTAACCTAGACACTTTGTTAATGATGCTATACCACCTTTGGTGCCCAACATAGCTTGGATATACTTCCAAGGCACTGCATTATGTTGCATAAATGCATCCAGCCAAAAAACTCGAGAAAATATATGAGAGAAAAGAACTACGAGGGATGAAGGAGCATTTTCCTTCCAAACACCACGATCAATATCACTCAACAGAACAAGGAACAGGAGATAAAATCTTCCACTGTCAAACCCACCACGCTTTTCAGACAGCTAAATGACTGAGTCAGTCAATAGAGGTTTAAAGAGAGGCAGTTTGGGAGGAAACTTTGCAAATCGGTTGAATCAAGTTGAGGACAAGATACAACCTTCAGGAAAAGGTTTTTAGAAATAGGTTTTAACATTTATAAGAAAACAAATTAAACCTTTCCTTTACTGTAGACTTCTACAGAAAATAAAATTGTAAGTTTGCACTTCAGGAATTGCAATTAAAAGTTGGTCTTTCTCCCTAAACCTAACAACTGAATGTGACAATTGGGATTTCTCAAACAAGGAATGAAATTGTTTTTCATCTGATCTCTATTTTTCACTCTAAATAGAAAGAAAATTGCTCCTCATATGGAACAGTTTTTCAGTGAGAAACAAGCAACAGATAGAAAATGCATTTCACTTCCCAAAACTATATGTTACAGTGAAAGATCATTCAAACTGAGTTTTAAAATGTTATAATCTGTCAAAGAACCCAATGATGCAAGTTCTTACTCATTCTGGAAATCCCATCTGCTTCCTCAAGTGAATACAGATTAGCAGGACACGGGCTTTTACCTGCAGGTGGAGAAAGAGGCTTTTCATTCCTGAAAATAAGAACTGCCATAAAGCACTTCTGATTTTTATCGTTTTTTTACTGGTATTATGCAGGTACAATTACTATCTTTCCTTTCCTAACACGGTCAGCTGTGTGACTCGGTAGAGATCTGGAAAGAAATGTTTTTTTCTTTCTGAAGATTTTGCCACTCAAAATACAAATACTGCTTGATTTCATACAGCACTTAGCATTTTCAAGGTATTCATCTTTATACAATAATGAGTCAGATTGTGGCAGGGTAATGTCTGGGTTAGAGTAGCTATCATGCATTAAATTACAGATGACATCTGTTCTTGGAAAATAGACTTCC
>NW_015090843.1:51962-142573 GCF_001431845.1 Calidris pugnax | reverse complement strand
TCTGAGAAGAAAGAAAAAGAAAGACTTTGCCTTTTACTTCGAGATGACAATGGAAGTTATGGGCAGCATTTGAATTTCAGTCACTTTGGCATTAATCTGGAAAAAACTTCATTGACTAATGGAATTACAGTGGATTTATATCAGCATAATTGAGTGGAATCTAGTCTTGTGCATTATAATGTAGGCTGACGGGTTCTTGTTTTTTTCCCTAAGTCATAAATTAAGGCTTATCCACTTACACTCTAACAAAATACTGAGTATTTTCCTCTTTCTAAAAAGAATTAATGGCAGGTAAACTTGCATGCACTGCAATTCAGTAACAGCAAAAATTTGTCACAAGAAAGTCATTCGATGCCTTTTCAGCAGATATTTGGAACCAGTTGCTAACTGTAATACCAAGAGAAACATGCCCAAGTACAGTCTGGTTGAAAATATTAGGGTAAACTGCACTGAATTATTAGGCTGTCCATCGTTATGCCCCCAGATGGGTTTATTTAGCATTTAGCTGGGAGCTTTCCAGTGGGCTCCATATTGCGATAACTACTTTAACCCTCGCTGCACCCTACAGAAGTGAGACAAGGGCAGAGCAGGAGGAAGAGAAAGGACTGGGATTATTTCTGCATGAAGGAGTGCCAAATGTTAAAGCTATAATTGTTTGAACTTCACCTGTTCTATTCTGAGGACATATTAAATACTCTGTCTGAATCCTTCGCTGCCTCGCCTTTATAAATTATTAAGTGAACCTTTAATTATTAAAGACCAGTACCTATTAAGTGCTTAAGACAAAATAATATGTGCACATATGGGACATATACAAGGAACCAGAAGAAATGTACAGGCACACACAGAAATCATTACTTTCATTGAAATTTATGTTGTACAAAAGTGTTGGTCAATTGTTCTGCGTGTTCAAATAATGTTGTTAAAAGTCTCTACACCTTCCAGGATAAGCACAAAAAAGATCTGCTTCTGCTCAGGCTTTGGATTTTCTCTAAAGTTTTTTTATTAAAATGTTAATTATATCTAACTGAAATAATCAATATGTCATAAAATGTCCATCATTCAGCGGGGTGTGGCCCAGGCAGCCTGTTATTCACACAGTTGAATGTAACCTTAAGGCCACTTAAGCATGTACAAATGCAGAGGATCAGACCCCCAAATTTACTGTTTTGCTCAATTCCTTCAAATCAGCATTTAAAGACAGGACGTGGCCAGGTACGAGAACCATTTCACGTGTGCTGATATCAAATGCATAGATAAATCACACCCTGCTGAAAAAGTATCTGCTGGAGATTTTTTTTCATTGACTGAGCCAAGGCATTGGCCAGTCCATGCTGCCCAACAGGACTTTGGAATTTAGTTGGAAAACAAAACCTCCACAGGAAAATTCAATTCAAAGCGAAAAGCGTTAGTCTTTGGATAATTTCCAGCTTTTGTTTCTTTCACCACAAAGTTAAAATACAATGCTGAAAGTCCTCTTGTTTTCCCCATCAGTTCCAGTTAGTAGCATGAATAACAGAGGTCATCTTGACTCAACCTGTGCCCCATCAACAACTACATTCCCAAGAGCACAGTAGAGCCGAAGAGGCAGCATTATCTAGATCAAAACAGTAAAAAATCCCATGTTTTCCACACTTAACTATACATTTCTGTACAAACATGTTCTAGCACACTTTACTGCATCTAGAAAACGACTTCTATCTGTAGCCCTCTGCATCTGAACTTCCCTAAGTGTTGTATGGTATGAATTTTAGGCTGAATTCATTGCACTGAACTTTTGAATGTACAGCCAATCCTCTGGCAAACCCCAGTCACAGAACTGGATGCATGAAATCCTAAGGAAACTACTTAAGCCCTCCTAGAAGGAAATTCTAAACTAAGGCTGTTTCACACTACCCATAGGCACAGACATCAAAGGAGTGGGAACTCCATGCGCCCACGTCATCCCCAAACTGTAAATAAGTCACTTACACAAGGAGCAGGTTTGAGAATAGGTTGCAGTTCCTGGGAGCCCACGCAAAACCTTAAAAATGCAAAACTTGCACCGTGTAGCAACTGAAGACAGTCTTTACTTATTCATAAGACCTTTTCTTCTTCCATCCCTGCATGAAAAATCAAATAAAAAGGGAGAAAAAAAAAAAAAGATATAAAAAAAGATTGCAAGACATTAGAAAAGTGTCTTGAGAGCCCTATCAAACAAAGCAGCTTCCAAATGGCTTCGACAGCAAGTGAACCTTCCTCAAGGAATTCTGCCTTCAGCTTCCTCTTATGGATGTGCATTGAATGACCCCAAAATCAGTAAAGGTGTGACCAGAGGCCCTTCCATGTGTGCACACACTCACCTGCACACAGATGTGAGGGGTGAATATAAATCATTCTGCCATAGTTGGCTATGCACTGTGGATTCCAGTCTGAAAAATATACAGGAGTAATCTGTGCCCTCCAAAATCCTTGATATACCTGTTTATTACAAAATTTGTTTTCTAAGAATTGTTTCTTACACACCAATGCAGTGACTGTAGTGTTTCATACATAACTGAAGAGAATAAATGTCTTTTCAGATGCATATTATCTTTTTGAAACTTACTAGGAGTACATTAAAAATATTATTTTAGCTCTAGCTGATGATCTAGTATTTCAGACGAAGCTGCTGGAGCCCACGTGTCTGTCCCAGGCCCTTCACTTGTGCTCATTTCTGCAGCTTACATCACAAGTTCATCTGTTCTGAATCAGAGCGATTTAATTTTTGAAAATACTGGTCTGTATAACTGGATACTGATGATCCCATTTGATGATCCTGTTTAATCAGCGTCCAAATGTTACAGGGACAGGATAAATTCAAGGAGCTTTTCTAAATGTTATGGTTTGATGAGGGATTTCACTCCCGAGCAGGAGCTATATCAGCAGGCTGGCTAGTAGCTTTGTTAATCTTCTATATCCTGATGTGGTTCAGGAATCATCTTGGATTAAGAAAAAGCACACCAACTGTTTTTGCATGTGCAGCCTCCTCAAGACTAATCTGTCTCCTCACCTGCTTTGCTCTAGTATTTTGGTGTCTATTCTCACCTCCTCCCCTTGGGTACACCCAGCTTAGCCCTGTAGCCAACACATGGTCTACTGAAGCTATTCCCCACGGCCCACAAAAACCTGTACATGTTTTTCTCGATTTATCAGATTCACAGTAATCCCAAGTGAAATTATGTATCAGAGATCCTTTTGAAAGTTTCAGATATAAACGGTATTGATCCAGGTCACAGAAATAGAGCATGAGTAAATCAATAGGAAATAACAACACTTTCCTTATTCTATATTGAGTCAAATTAAATGAAGATGTCTGTCTCCCTAGTGTTGGTGTCACCTTGCTCATCATTTTCCTCTTCTCTTCTACTTTCTTTTTCCTCGCTCCTTGCTTTTCACTGTAACTGCCATAGACTTCTTCATCCTCCTTTTCCCTAACTCCTCAAAATCCAATCCTTCTACTTCTAATTACCTTACTTTTGTAAAACACTTATTTACACTTTACACATCATGTCTATTCCCTCGCATACAAGCCCTTGTCACCTAGTGGTTATACCACCATTGAACAAACCTTCACGTCCACAAACTTTGGCTCCACTGAAGGCTCCACGGAGACATTTCTAACCCTACATCCACCTTTCCAAGTTTGTGGGTTCTACCATCTCCCTCTACTTCGACTAAGCAAGACTCAGGCCAGGATAGGTGAGGTTAAAGAGGTTTAGTACAGGCTTTTGCTTTCAGAAACCATAGTTTCTGTGACTTACTTCATTCTCACAGGCAGAACTGGTGTCTTGTTTTCCTACAAGAGTCCCACGACGCTCAAGATCAGCAGTGGTTAGTGGGGCTACTGCCAAACCATCACCGATGTCAGATATCTTGCTTGTTCTTATTCTTTATTTATATATGACATTTCCTTCTGTGTCAAATCTGCAAAAGACCAGATAAATTTATGGATGACAAATATTTGCACCGGGATTAAGAATAAATGTTAGATAAATTATTTAGGCACTTGGAAGAAAATCTCTAAGGCCTGTTAGATAGTTCTGATAAGAAATCAATTCAGAATGTGAGGCATTTACCTTCATCGTGACTTCATCTGATTATGACAACGTAAACAGCTCATCTTGCACGGTCCTGCCTGTCTCTTCTTGGTATGGCCTGATCACCTCATACAGTGATCCCCCAGTGGCTTAATGTGCCATTTCTAAGGTTCTGGTCAGCCCCAAACCAGGTTCTTGCCAGAAATAATTTTGTTGTAAATTATCTATGTAAAACCTCAGCTAACACATGCCCCGTGCAGAACAATTCCAATTCCAGCAAATGCCATTGCAAAGCACAGCTATTATAACTTGTTTAAGAAGAAACGTCACATTTTCTGAAATGCATTTCTCTCCGAAGGGAACACAAATGAAACACTAAAGGTAATTAACAGCACTTCTGTTAATTTAATTCTGGTTTGGCCGTAACTTACAGTGTCCCTACTGCAAACTAAAGTTTTTTTAAAAGCCAGACTTGGAGTAACCACCACCACACTTCACTAAATGCTCTGTCTTTGTTACAAAAGGACCTGTACAACTCCTGAGTATTCCAACAGCTTACTGAGCAACAATTGTTTTTTAATATAAAGTAATTTCTTTTGCACTTATTTGAAGTCTTGAGTTGGAGCAATCCATACAGATGGTTTATGTGGAGAAAGACTTGTTTCCAACCTATTTATCAGTTTATAACTTTATCCATTAGCCCACAAGTGTAACTAAGATAATTTTTAAAAGATTTGACAAAGTTCTTGTCATCTTTTGGGGAGAATTTTTTTGCTTTGAACTTCTTCCAGATTAGACTGTTTGCAAATGTTTCATGCAGAGTAAATTGAAATCAGGCATAAATTTTCAACTGGTCAAAGAGAATATTTCACTTAAAGTGTGTGAGTTGAGCTTCCTGACGCCCTCATTGCTTTGTTATAAGTGTCAGGATAGGAAACATCAGCACAAGGTTCAGCAACCAGAGGAGTTCTCACCTTCTCATTGTAACTTTTTACTCTAATTTTCTATTCCACGCACTTTAGTACTAACGTGTGTCTTAGCAAGGTGAATTCTGAAAAACAGGCTTCTCATGACCACCACCTTCTTCCCAAGGCCAGATAATTCCAAGTCATGGTGTTAACATTAGAGGTGGCTTTAACAAAGATAGAGCAAAATATCTGCTGACTTAAGTGTAGTGGTCATCACGAGCAGTGCCAACCACGATTTTTGGGGAAAGAAGGGAAGAGACTCTTTCTACACTGTACAAGGCTGGAAATAAAGCAGCTGGTACCAGTGAAACTGGTGACCAGTGAAATTCAAGATACCATAAAAGGCTTGTCTGTTCCCTTCTCATTTTGGACTATGGTAAGACAGAGTAGCCACAAAGGTAGCCCCACAACAGAATCCTGGAACCATTTGCCTTCAATCATTGCAGTCACCATTAGCAACAAAAGACTTCGACCTGGACTTGGTGTGCTGAACAGTACCCTTCAGACAACACCTCTGGAAAACGTGAATGATTTCTGACACAATGATATTCTTCACAGATTATAAAATCTGATTTTCATAATCCTGGACAAGTGTTGTGAACAGACTCTATGTCCTCCAGTATCCCTCACAGACAGCTCCTTTCAGTCTTCATGGGCCTTTGTCAGGAACTAATTGTGGCTTCGACAGCCAAGGCAGACCAAATGACTCTCTAAGCAAGTCTTTTGCCCCTCAGAGCCCCATCCTCATCTTCCTGCTTGAGATGTTGAAGGTTTTGTCTCTTTGCAGCCTCTGACACAGCCAATCTTGAAGGACAAGGCTGGGCAAAAATACCCTGCAACCTAGTTCTGATGCTCCCTCTATGTATCTTCTCAGCTGGGTCAATTAACCTAGACACTTTGTTAATGATGCTATACCACCTTTGGTGCCCAACATAGCTTGGATATACTTCCAAGGCACTGCATTATGTTGCATAAATGCATCCAGCCAAAAAACTCGAGAAAATATATGAGAGAAAAGAACTACGAGGGATGAAGGAGCATTTTGCTTCCAAACACCACGATCAATATCACTCAACAGAACAAGGAACAGGAGATAAAATCTTCCACTGTCAAACCCACCACGCTTTTCAGACAGCTAAATGACTGAGTCAGTCAATAGAGGTTTAAAGAGAGGCAGTTTGGGAGGAAACTTTGCAAATCGGTTGAATCAAGTTGAGGACAAGATACAACCTTCAGGAAAAGGTTTTTAGAAATAGGTTTTAACATTTATAAGAAAACAAATTAAACCTTTCCTTTACTGTAGACTTCTACAGAAAATAAAATTGTAAGTTTGCACTTCAGGAATTGCAATTAAAAGTTGGTCTTTCTCCCTAAACCTAACAACTGAATGTGACAATTGGGATTTCTCAAACAAGGAATGAAATTGTTTTTCATCTGATCTCTATTTTTCACTCTAAATAGAAAGAAAATTGCTCCTCATATGGAACAGTTTTTCAGTGAGAAACAAGCAACAGATAGAAAATGCATTTCACTTCCCAAAACTATATGTTACAGTGAAAGATCATTCAAACTGAGTTTTAAAATGTTATAATCTGTCAAAGAACCCAATGATGCAAGTTCTTACTCATTCTGGAAATCCCATCTGCTTCCTCAAGTGAATACAGATTAGCAGGACACGGGCTTTTACCTGCAGGTGGAGAAAGAGGCTTTTCATTCCTGAAAATAAGAACTGCCATAAAGCACTTCTGATTTTTATCGTTTTTTTACTGGTATTATGCAGGTACAATTACTATCTTTCCTTTCCTAACACGGTCAGCTGTGTGACTCGGTAGAGATCTGGAAAGAAATGTTTTTTTCTTTCTGAAGATTTTGCCACTCAAAATACAAATACTGCTTGATTTCATACAGCACTTAGCATTTTCAAGGTATTCATCTTTATACAATAATGAGTCAGATTGTGGCAGGGTAATGTCTGGGTTAGAGTAGCTATCATGCATTAAATTACAGATGACATCTGTTCTTGGAATCTGTTTTGGGAAAAATCCTTCCCCCCCCCCCCCCTCCCTTTTTAAACATTATTTCAATCCATCTGAAATCCATTTGAAACCTGCTTTGGAATCTATTATTTCCATCAACTCATCAGTAAGACATATTTATCATATATTTCATAAAATTATCAACTGCCCTCAGAGTCCATTTCCTTTATGTCTTAATACTAGAAAAACCTTAATTATAGGACTTAAACCTCAATTCCTTTTTGCTTAGAGTGTGATTATACTAGTAATGAATAATGACCATTTATTAATACAAATATTTTGCATTTCAATAACATCTTTCACGAAAGATATTACCCCCTCATTTTAAATCCAGCATTACAGTTGTTATTGGAAGTAAATGCAAAAAGGGAGTTACACAAGCCCTTGTGTGAAACAAAACAAAACAAAACAAAAGCCTCAAACCCAACAACAAAAAACGAAACAAAACAAAACAAAACAAAACAAAAGCCCCAAACCCAACAGCAAAAAATCCCAGAGATCAGACTATTTTATTTACTGTTCTTTGCTTTGAGTTAAAATGCTTTCATATTCTTTTAAATACACATATATGCACTCATTATTATCTTCCTAGTTTCACCTGCTCTGAAACATTAAAAAGTAGGAAAAGAAAGATTCTGTATGTGATCTTTAGTCTAAAAATGAACACAGGAACTCTTTACCCTGCACAGACCACATTCTGGTTTTCTTTCAGGATGATCTAAGCTTTCCAGGATCTTACATAGTTCCAAGTAATGCATCAAAAGGATTTTTCCTGGTTTTATAAAATTAAGACACATTTAAGATTAACTTAAAATATGACTCAATTCTAGAATTTATTCCTAGGCAGGCTGTCCCCTGTGCCAACACAGACATGCACTGGGTTTATTGGAAATGCCTATGGCTGTTGCTACTCAATTCTTTGGCCTTGGAAGTGTTGAACAACTGAAAGCAGCCTGGGAAAACCCAGCAGTGCTAACTGGACTTAATGTTGATACTGAAAGATGGATGGGATGATCTAAGCTTTCCAGGATCTTACATAGTTCCAAGTAATGCATCAAAAGGATTTTTCCTGGTTTTATAAAATTAAGACACATTTAAGATTAACTTAAAATATGACTCAATTCTAGAATTTATTCCTAGGCAGGCTGTCCCCTGTGCCAACACAGACATGCACTGGGTTTATTGGAAATGCCTATGGCTGTTGCTACTCAATTCTTTGGCCTTGGAAGTGTTGAACAACTGAAAGCAGCCTGGGAAAACCCAGCAGTGCTAACTGGACTTAATGTTGATATTGAAAGATGGAACAGTCTAGGAGAAGAAAACTGCTGGCAAGAAAAATCTCAGGACAGCAACAAAAATCCCCAGATGAAGCTGCAAAAATTTCCACCAGAATTTTCAAACCATAGCATGGAGGTTTTTTTTTTCTCATTCTCATATGCTTAGACAGTAGTACTAATTATTCTTCTCAAGTTCATTTCAAACAGGATGTTTAATGAACATATTAAAATACCAGGATGACTTAAGTTTACAACAACAGGAATTTCAACCCATGGACTAAATAAAGACCAAGCCACATCACTTGTACTGCAGAAACACCTACTGTGGGTGACAGCAACACCCACCCACACTGTCCAGTGCTCATATACAATTAAGGAACTCATTTCAGTTTTCAAACATTCTTTGATTTATTCACAATTTAATCCTAAAATAAATTTTCTCATACTTTCTCCAGGCTACAGGCAGCTGTGCCTGTAATTGTTTATTCTCTTACAGTAGGGCCCCAGTTATTTCTCTTGATCTGTTGTCTTGATCTGTGATTCCTCATAATAGTTTCATGCCGTTACAGGAAATTCCGCCTATGGCAAGAATGGTAAGGAACTTAAAAATTACTATTCCTTGAATCATAATGTTGTGAAATGCTGGTCAAAATGCATTCATATTCATTCATAGCCTACATGCCAATATAAAAACTGCACAGAGGAACAGAATAGATTTATAGTTATAAACAAAGACGTAAAGAAAGCTTCAACACAGATTACCAACCTGTCAGTAACAGAATTAACCATCTGAAAAGACCCTTCAGTGCAGCCATTATAAGCAACTCCTGACATTAATTCCAGGTGTGGGGCTTAACAGGTTTGTGATCTGAAATAATTCCTATTTTCCTAACTCTGATACTGCTTATGCTTTACCTATCGATTTTTATTTTTTTCTTTCCAAACTATTAGTGTGTTCTTACATCCCTGAATAATTGTTAATTTACAGATCAAATCTATCAAATTAACTGCAAACCATCTGGCCAAAAACAACACCCAGTGTTCTGTAATTCCTTTGATAATTCCAGGATGCAAATGTTTTCCCTATGAGCCCATAAAGCTTTTTTAAAATCAGTTTTCTCTGCAATCTTACTGTCTAATTTATCATCCTGACCACTGAAGTTATCTCCGTTAATCAAGACTTAGATTCCTTCCACAGCAGCGGCGCAGTGTCCGTGCATATTCAGTCAGCCCAAATATTCTGAGCACGAACCTTCCCTTTGACCACGCTGTTTTCAGCACAAATTAAACTCAGTTTACAATGTATTCATGATCTCCAGGAAAAAAAAGAAACCAAACACCAAGTGTGATGTAGGCCTAGTTTGGTTTTGAAACAATGGCCTAATCAACTGTAGTTCCATAAAGCCATGCACAGCTCATATCAAGTATTTATACAGCAGTAATATAAAGAGATAGGCACATATCATGCAGCGAGTGGTGTGTCAGTAAGAAACAGCCTGCTGGTCCCCCGAGAAGCATAAATTAGGAAGCCATGGGAGAAGAAAAAGCCAACTCAACAGGACTGGTGCTGACCACACAGGGGGCTTTCAAGTTCATTGTATAATGGGATATTTGGAAACATTTTCAGAGTGAAGAGAGAAGGAAAGAAGTTACTGAGGGTGTCTGTTTTGGCAAATTGGATGGAATGAAAGGATGTGTAATAAAGCCAAGGCAAAATGAGATATGACATCGGTTTTGAGAGGCTCAGAGTGGAATCTGGCACTCATCTGCTATTGGCCTTCAGTAGGATATCCATGTATTTTTTTTTAATGCTCCTCTTTTTATTACACTGAAAGCATCCTCACCTTGTCTAGGGTTTCTGGATAAGTCACATACATATGTCTGGGTTTCTGCAAGTGTTCTCTTTTTCACCCCAGAAATGCTGTCCACATTAAAAGTGGGCTTTAGCCTCTTGTCTGGAATTTCCAGATGTCCAACTGCTGTGATGAAGGGGCAGCTTTGGCCAGGCTCCAGACATCTGGAAATCCCAGAAGAACAGACACTGCACATGCATAAACGAATAGTACAAACCCTTTGGAGTTTAACGCGTCCCGGATGCACAGAACTCACTGCACACTGCTGTCTGGTACACACATGTTCATTTAGGTTTAAAAAACATAAAATGATATGAAAGCACCGCTTTTGTATTAACGAAGTATGGTAGAGATTTTACGGAGATAATCCTGGGAGTATATAAGCATTTTAGGGAATATATGGTCCTACGCAAGAAAAAGCATAAATAAATCTATTTTTTCAATGCTGTAATTCACTGTAAAAGTCCTAGTTAGAATGAACTGGATTTCTAAAGCATGGATGAGGAATGAGGACCAGTATCCTGCTTTTATTAAAGCCAGAGGACCAGCTGCAAGCCCAAGGGACTCACTAGGACTCCTACTAAAGTAAAAAGAAAAGACAATTCTTCTGTAAATGCTGGACTGGTTTTCAGTGGTGAAGAAGGAAGACAGCTGAGGAAGATCATACCTTTGCTCTTGATTGCCCTGAGCATCTGTATGCACTGATACTGCCAATATATCACACACAAACTGCAGCATTTTCAATCACTGAGTAAAATGTTTGAAAAGCATTGACTTATTTGATTGGGGCGAAGAATGGGGAGGACGGAGAAGGCGAGAGCTCAAAGAGGGCAATCATCTACCAGCGCCAGGCATCTGCAAACCAGGAAGGCTTGACACCAAGAGGAGAAAAGGTGGAGAACGAAATGGCAAGGCCCAGCCCGAGGGAACAGATAAAATGAGCAGAGAGCAGGTTGTTTGCAGGCGGCAGGAGGAAGCTGTGGGAAAGACAAGAAATCACTCAGTGGACGAGACAGAAACAACTCTCAGCCAAGCAGGGGAGTGCATGTTCTCAAGGCTCCAAAATGTTCTTGGCAGGCCTGGAACAAGCCACCTGTTTCCTTTTTTCTTTCTCTCTGTCTCTTTTTTTTTTTTTTAAAGTTTCTTTCCTGTCTAACATTGTTGGGTTTTGTCAGCATAGAGACCTATCCACACTGCTTATTTTCAGTATACAACTTGCAGAACACTTCACTCCCAGGCAGTTCTTTGCAGAAACAGCCACACACACACATATATATTTATTGTAGCCTAGGTTTTTTTTTTTTTTTTTAAATACCCACTTCCTAAGCTAAGAATTGACATAAAGAAACCCTGGAACTTGTTTTTAAAAGTTCTGTTTACCTACCAGGGAGGCTTAGCTGGACTTTTAAGATTGTTTCAGGTCGGGGCAGTCAGAAGATAGTGCAGAGGTAAATGCAGGCAGATCTTTCATGTGCCATTAGACAATTAGAAATGCAACTGCAATTTTGTTCCTTGGCTGCTTGTAATGTTCACTGAAGCTTGATTTATAAATTCACAGAAGTTTTTAGAAGACAGAACACTTCACTCCCAGGCAGTTCTTTGCAAAAACAGCCACACACACACATATATATATTTATTGTAGCCTAGTTTTTTGTTTTTTTTTTAATACCCACTTGCTAAGCTAAGAATAGACATAAGGAAACCCTGGAACTTGTTTTTAAAAGTTCTGTTTACCTACCAGGGAGGCTTAGCTGGACTTTTAAGATTGTTTCAGGTTGGGGCAGTCAGAAGATAGTGCAGAGGTAAATGCAGGCAGATCTTTCATGTGCCATTAGACAATTAGAAATGCAATTGCAATTTTGTTCCTTGGCTGCTTGTAATGTTCACTGAAGCATGACGTAGAAATTTTTAGAAGTTTTTAGAAGATTCAATCTCAGATGCAAGAGTTACAAAGAAGAGTAAACTCAAAATCTAATGACAACAAAACCCAAACTAAGAAAAAACACTACTTGATCTTGATCGCCACCTCCTTTGGCTTCCTCTATAGTCTCATTTCATATGTATATTTTTCCAGACCAGTTCACAAGGGCATAATGGCTTTCCACTTCTCATGCTTTTCATTTAATAAACATGTTTGGGGTCCTTGAAATGCCTTCCAAGCAGAAAGAAGAATTTATAGAAAAGCAAAGTGTTTGAGATTGCGCCTCATGTCAGGAGAAGGCAGAATTGCTATATTAACAGTGGAGTGACCTTGACTACCAGGAACCCCCAGAGTTCAAAACCAGTTTTACCTGCTCCGTGGCTTTAGGACATTTCCCTGATTCCTTTTATTTGCCCTGGCCTCAACTGTGGAGTATAAACTGCTGTGAGAACTTGGGAGCTCCAGCCTGTGAAGTGTCCCTTTTATCTTCTGTTATGGGTTGTTTATATTCTGGCCCAGAGCACAGGCTCTGGAGAAGAAATGTTCATTGCCTTGCCAAGGAGACATGGCAGAACAAGAGGGAAAAACGTGGAGGGGTCAGGCCTTGCATGTCTCATGGCGTGGGAGGCTGGAAACTCATCTACCTTGAGTGACACAGCCCCCCAGCACTGGATGAATCCCCCCCAGGAGCAGCTCAAGGAATGGGAGATGGTCATGGTTTCCTCAGCCGTGCTGCCTGCTGGCCAGTCTGCTGTGGATGTTTTAATTTGAAGGGAGATAAGTATACTCGTTCCTATCTGCCAGTACATCCAGTCCCTGCGTGTAGTCAAGAGCATGTTCAAGCTTTGCTTTAAACAGTGCAATAAATTAGCACAGCTGTTTGACTCAAAACAATCTGTTTACTTGCCCACATGTGACTGTGGAAAGATTGCAGGAAATGAAAACATCTAAAAGCAGAAAGAGTGTCAAGGAAGAAAAGAAGAAAACAATTTAGATGTGCCACGTGAGCCAGCGCTGGCCATCTCCATCACCTCCAAAGCACACAGCACTACAGACCTGGTGTGTCCTACAGGAATACGTGTCATAAGAATAATCCTGGAAATCCTTGCAAGGAGAAGCTTGCACCATTATCACCATAAAAGTAACAAAAACTGTATTCCTTGATCCATTGTTGGAGGGAGAGAGAGAGAAATATGGTAAAAGGGTGATATTTTAGACATTGATTTCAGGGTTGTATGATCCACACTGGAATGGTATCTCTCTCTTTCCATCAGCTGTAGAGGATTTTCAAAAATAAATAAGCTAAAAGAGATGCCTTCAATCTAACAAGTACCAAGATGAGTAACACCTTGTTGCTTAATTTTCCCTCTTTCCCCTTGACTAACATTGTACTACACTTGAGTTTGCTTTCTAAATTGTCTTTTTGTTCTTCATTTTGTCTTCACCAATTGCTCCTCAAACTGCATTCTTCTGTTCTCTACTTTTATGGTTTATTTAACTGTTTGACTGTTTTGAGGAGTTGCCTTAGTGCGCCACTCTGCACGTGCCAGTTGTAACCTCGGAGGCAAGGAAAACATTTTAGTTGAAAATCAGAAAATATACCGGTTTTTGAACTGGTATAATCACTGTGAAAATCCGCCTAGTGCTTCTGTTATTATAATAACTTATTTCATAGTAAATATCTAAGATGCAGGTGATGCTATTTAGAGACCCACACACTTGTGTTGCATAAACCTTTTAATAATACTGCTATGCTCTTACTGTGATATGGACCATGTAAGAGGTAGATTACCTGATTTACATATGAGTGGAATGCAGTATGAGGTATACAGGAGCAGGCTGAGGAGTTAAGTCATCACTCATCATTCCTATGAGACAAAATTCTAATAACTTAGAAACAGCCACAATACTACATTATAATTATCTGTAAGTTTACTTTTTGCTTCCATAGAGCCCCTCACGTGCTTACAGTAAGCAACGTGCACAAGAGCATTCAGGCTGAGGACCACAGCAGTGGGCTCAGTGGTTCAAGAAGGACAGGGAGGGTACAGCAAAGGGTTACAAAGATGATGAGGGGCCTAGAACATCTCTCTTATGAGGAAAGACTGAGGGATATTGGTCTTTTTAGTCTGGAGAAGGGAAGGCTGAGGGGGGACCTTATCAATATTAAAGGGTGGGTGTCAGGAGAATGGGGTCAGTTTAAAGGATGGGTGTCAGGAGAATGGGGTCAGCCTCTTGTCAGTGGTGCCCAGGGACAGGACAAGAGGGAATGGGCACAAATTTGAACATAGGAAGTTCCATCTCAACATGAGGAGGAACTTCTTTCCTGTGAGGGTGGCAGAGCCCTGGCAGAGGCTGCCCAGAGAGGTGGTGGAGTCTCCTTCTCTGGAGACATTCAAACCCACCTGGACATGTTCCTGTGCAACCTGCTCTGGGTGGACCTGCCCTGACAGAGGGTGGAGTAGATGATCTCCAGAGGTCCCTTCCAACCCCATATCACTCTTTGATTCTGTGTGTGAAGCGGACATCCTAATAATTAATGCAGGACAAAGACAAGTTCATCAAGAAAAGAGCAGTGTTTGGTACTCACAAGATGCAAGCTCTGAGGTTGCACAGCGGACAAACCCAACCTTGGGTAATTTTCATTCAATTAAACAGTTTGAGGAGAGGAGGGAAGCCATGTAAATAGGTGACACAATCAACTGCGCGGAACCAGGCGAAGCACAGGGGCTGCTCACGCTGGGCTTTGGATATCAGACCCCACCCAAAGCAAAGCACAGGTCATTAACTTAACTTCATTAACCTAAGAAAAAAAAACAGGTTGAGCGCCAATGAGAGTAAGGGCAGGAGGTGGGACAGGATAACCTTGTCTCTCTCTCAGACAGAAGTATTCCCTACTGATAGCTGAAAGAGATGAATCTACGCAGCAGGAGGGCATAGCAGCAGTGGCAGAGCCTGGGCAGTGGCACCAGGGGACAATCTGGGCAGCTGACCCAATTTGCATTCAAAGCAAAAGCATCCGAGTTCCTTCACGCAGACACTGCAGCTGCCAGAAAGAGCAGCACACGGCTCCCTGTGAATTCCTCTTCCCTGGTTTTGCACATCCAAGGCAGATAGTGTTAGCCCTTATCTGTACATCCAACGGGAACACCATGAAGAATGCCAATAAATTGTAAATAATTGTAAAATATTGTAAATAAATCTCAGTAAATATCGATGCCTATAAATACTTAAAGAGTGGGTGTCAAGAGGATGGGGCCAGTCTCTTATCAATGGTGCCCAGTGACAGGACAAGATGTAGCAGGCAGGCACAAACCTGAACATGGGAAGTTCCATCTAAACATGAGGAGGAACTTCTTTCCTGTGAGGGTGGCAGAGCCCTGGAAGAGGCTGCCCAGAGAGGTGGTGGAGTCTCCATCTCTGGAGACATTCCAAACCCGCCTGGACACGTTCCTGTGGGACCTGCTCTGGGTGGACCTGCTCTGGCAGGGGGTTGGACTGGATGATCTCCAGAGGTCCCTTCCAATCCCATATCATTCCGTGATTCTGTGACAGGGACTACCCTGCTAACGGAGCCCAGGGTAGTTAAAAAAACACCTCATGCACACATTGTCTTTCAGGGTTAAAACTACATTATTCTAGTTCTGAGATAATATTAGAAAAAGACAAGAAAAAATCAACGTTTCTTAAGGTAGCGGCATTTTAAGTGAACTTCACTTTGGAGTCCTGAAGTATTTCACAAATGCTGATGAATTCAAGCCTTGCATTGCAATTCTGTCAACTCAGGACTATTCTCATCTTGCATATAAGAAAACAAAGGCAGGAGACTTTGGGAGTGGGTTTTTTGCCGTTCTCAGGGCTGCCTTTGGGATTTTCAGTGGATCTCGAAAGTTTTTGCTATAACCACAAATGCACTGTCAGTCACTGAATTCTGGCACTTGGAGCTTATTTTTAATATAGCAGGTATCTAAATCAACAAAGGCATATGGAGGACTATTTTTGTTGAAGAGGACTTTTTAGAATGGATGTAATTTGCATGTGGTTCCATATAAACGAAGGCAAAATTTGTTTCAGAAGGGGAGTTTTAGATGTTGTTACTTGTGCTTCCATAAGAGGTAATCCCTGCCCCAGACTCTTTAAAACCCAGATAGAAAACAAGGGTCTGATGGAGACATACAAATCAGTTGTGAAAAAACAGAGAAATTATGAAGTAATGCCAGTCAGCATGTCAGACACTGACCTGAGCACACTTTTTGCTCAAATACTGAATCCCTAACTCTTGTGAATTGTGCTCTTAACTCCACTTGGGACTCTGCACATAAAGAAGCTCAGAAGTCTGTTTGGAAGCACATGATGATTTTTTTTCCCCCGTTTAAAAGAATTAGAGAGTCTATCTTGTCAGGAAAGAATCCAAACACTACAGCAATCATCCCCTGAAAGCTTCAGATGCTAATCTTGTTTTCATTAACAGTATGTCAGTGATATGGGGATTCAACCGAAATTACTGTGATGATTTCATGTTAATGGGTATTTAAGTGAAAGGTAAGACTTTAATCAAAGATTAGAGAAATGTATGCTAAATTATTGTGATATATGTACAACTGAAAAGAAATGTTGAAAGGGAAAGAGATTTGTTCATCGGAAGAACAAAAAAGAAAACCCAGAACAAGACAGATTCAATGTAAAATATGTCTGAAGATGCTCTGAATGACTGCTTTTATTTTCTGTCTCTGTTTTTTCCTTCTCCCTGTGGGAAATGAGCAATTTGTCTGGAACAAGTATTTGGAGTCAGTAATTTGATGCTATAAACGGAAGATCCAAATGAAAGTTAGTCAGTCAGGGTACCTTTGGTAGCTGCTAGGGCAAGAACTATCTTCGGGGTTAGAAGAACTAGTTAAAAGTCCTCTTTAATAAGGCCTCAAACTTGCAAATGTAGCTTTGATGGACAGTAACACTGAAACCTGACTTGAAGTTCAGTTCATATATAAGATTTTTTTAGGGTACAAAGAAATCAGCTGATGCAACTCAAAAGAGTAATTTTGGACATATTCTGTAGTGCCTTTGGCTGTTTCTGTACCGGGAGAGATCTGACTTAAACTATTTCTCTGCAGATTCAAGTCCTTTTGCTGAAAGGAAGATGAGTGGCAGCCATGGCCCCGTGTCCCACTGATCCCTGAGGAGCAGCACGGGCTACTGAAGGCTGTAAAAAAAAACCCCAAAGCAAAACATAACAGCTTGGAACTTGTTCTCTCCTGTGTAAGACAAAGATCGCCTTTGGATCACAGAGCTGTAAAAATAGCTCCAACCTACTTCTGCCCTTCTTAGCTCTCCAGTCTTGTGACACAGTCTATTTGGGCCCAGAGTTAAGTCACTCTGAAAAGGAAAAGCTCTTGCCTGAAAGCTCCTCATAAACCCAAGATCTACTGGGCCACAAGTGGAGGGACGAGCTGGTCGGACGTGAAGCGAGAGCCGTGGTTGTGCACCCAGCCTGTGCCCACCAGCACTTAGAGCCACCTCCTTTTTCCAAACAGATGTCTTCCATGAAAACCCACCATCCACCTCTAGCTGTCCATCAGGTCTCCTTCCCAACAAACTTGTTACCTGAGTAGAAACCCTGTGGAAACCACCAAGTCACCTGCATCTAGCAACCAGCTGACTCCAAAGCCTTCTTAGCAAGTCCATGGAGGCCTTACTTGCACCTTTGGGACAAGTGTTTAAAAAACCCAAGATTTGGTGTCACTGCTGAACGCATGGGGTATTGTTCAACACTTTCTAAATTCCATTGCTAAATTCATGAATCCACTTCAGGCAAATTAATGGTTGCTATTTTGTTTACCAGGCTTGAAAGGACTGAGAGCCTGCAGTGACACACTGGATTATGTCGATCTCATTAGCATTTCATTAGTCCTCTACTTCTTCTCATTAAAATCTCAACCTCGTGTAATTTCTCTGCCTCTCTCCGCAGATAAGTAAGAAGGCTTAGATGCAGAGAGTTAATGGAGTCAGGCTTTTTCCCTGTTTCTGAGGTGCGCTTGCTACAGGCACTTGCTGAGCCCTGTCAAGCTGATATTTTTAATAATACACTATGTTCTTATTAGTCCTCATGCCTGTGAATCACATCGAGCTGAAAGAAATTTCCAGCAGTGGTAGGCTCCATGCACAGCTTGGTGTAACGTCCCTAGCAACGGGGATCTAATGTGACACGGCTTTGTGCAAAATGTACGCCTCAAAACCAAAAAATAAACCTTCCCTGACCTTTTGAAACTCTCCTGTCTCTTGGGGTGAGGGCCATCGGGCTGGGCCAGCTCTCGAGGGTCCCCATCCCGCTCACGCACGTCAAGGGGAGGTTTGCCCTCCCACCCAGCTGGCAGGGAGGTCAGGAGCTGCCTACCAGCTTCTGGGGCTGTTATGATTTTTTGGAAGGCTAGGAGAATCCCCCGTTCTCCCCACGTCCTCCATATCCCACAAGCAAGATATTAAAATGTGAAACATCAGATTATTTGAAAAGGCAGTACCATTCATCCGCTGGCTACTGAACAGGGAGCAATAACTACACCCCCCTGCAAAAAAGACATTTCAATAGAGAAGAGGAACTTTTCCCCAGAAAGAGAAGAGGCACCACAAGAAAAGGACTCACCTTCTATATGATGCTGTACTAAGAGCTTGAAATTCCAGGTAAAATCTGAAAACAAACAAAAAAAAAGAATATTTTAGATTTCTTTTGCAGCAAGGCACAAAATCTGCTAAGACTGTATTTGGAAGGGGGAGAAGAAATTAAAAGGACTTTACTGGGCCTGCTTAGGATAGAGTTAATTTTCTTCACAGCAGCTCATGTGGTGCTGTGCTTTACATTTGTGACCAAAACAGCGCTGACAACACACTAATTTTCTAGCTTTCCCTGAACAGTGTTTGCACAGCATCAAGGCTCTCTGTTTCACAGAATCACAGAATAATATGGGGCTGGAAGGGACCTCTGGAGATCATCCAGTCCAACCCCCTGCCAGAGAAGGTCCACCCAGAGCAGGTTGCACAGGAACGTGTCCAGGTGGGTTTGGAATGTCTCCAGAGATGGAGACTCCACCACCTCTCTGGTTTCTCACTCTGCCACCCTAGTGAATAAATTAAATGTCTCCAGAGATGGAGACTCTACCACCTTGCTGGTAGAGTCTATGTTTCTTACTCTGCCACCCTAGTGAATAGATTGGGGGGTGCACAATAGGCTGGGAGAGGACACAACTGGGCAGATGACCTGAACTGACCAAAGAGATGAACTAACCAAAGCATTATTCCATCCCATACAATGTCATACTCAGCAATAAATGGGAAAATAGGAGGTTTTAAGGGTGTTATCCATCTTTTGCTCAGGAGATGGCTTGCCATCCATCTACCCACAGAGGGTGGCGAGTGTTATCCATCTTTTGCTCAGGAGATGGCTGGTCATCCATCTACCCACAGGGGGTGGCGAGTGAATGCCTTTGCATTTGCTTGTTTTGTGTTCTTCCCTCTTCTCCCACTTATTTGATAATTTTTTTTTTTTTTCATTTTTTCTATCTTGACCCCCAACTTTTCTTGCTTTTATTCTTCCTTTCTTTTTCCCCTGTCCCACTGAAGGAGGATAAGCGAGCTGCTTAGCAGCCCACCAGGGTTAACCCACAACGAGGGCTTAGAAACACTTCACAGATTTTCTCCTTTTGGTAAATATTTCTTACAGATTATAAGCTTGCCTGCCGTCTTTGCTGGTTTTTCTATAAGAAAGGATACCGGGCTATTTCCTAGGCATTGTAATAAATTGCAGTCTGGTTGGTACTGAACAGTAGGTTTCATGGAGACAGATGGCTTCAGACTTGTCCTTTGGTTAAGAAGCTATAGATCATTATCCAACATATTCCATACCAGGAATAATTTATGGAGTTAGAAGAACAAAATTTTGTGCTTAACCTCTCAAAGTTATACGCTTTTTAGCCTTTAAGGAGCCAGTTACAAATGACCAGTGAATATTTGATTACAGGCTATTTTTCTTACCTCTTATTTTGGTGACCACACGCTTGCAACCTCCACACTGGGTCTTTCAAATGTGAACCCTCTGGAACAGAAACTGTTTATATCTAGTGAGGACAGATTTTGGTACAAAAAGATCTGATCTTTAATAGGGCTTTAAGTGCTTTCACAATAACATTAACAAAACCAATAAACCTCCCATGGTTATGATTGTAAATAATCATAAAAAAATAGTTATTTACATTACTCAGTAGGGAGTCGTATCATAAACGTGTACACATTTAAAAGGCAGGAAATTGCAAGAGAATAATGATTTAACATCACACGATTAAACATCTCTCCACACTTATGTTTGTTTTCTTTGGTCTGCTACAAATGAATTGGAGATAGATGCAAAATACGGAAAGATCAGGATCAGTTCAAGATGTTATCATTTAGAAAATGGCAAACATAATTTCTCTAAGTTTCTGGGGGCTGTTCAATCAATCTTTAGAAGAAGGTCATTTTCCCCTGGGTGAGTAATATTTTAATGCCCAGACCACCAGGGATTTCATATTTCTGTATAAATAAAAGGCTTGAGACGAAAATACCCACATGACAGCATCTGAAAAAGGAGTATGAAAAACCATAAATGTTACAAAGTTCTATTGCTGACTGTGGTAATCAAAGGGTAGTTGGAATTTTTTATATAAACATTTTAATGTACATATGTGTACATACATATACGCATATAAAATACGAGCCCTTTGTGGACTTCTAATTATACAAAAGCATTCCTGCGACCTCGAATACAACAGAGTAGACACTGATAAACTGATGCTCTCTAGAGCCAACCATACTGCCATTTCTTTTGTTAAAAAACAGTTTGTCAAGTTACTGCCAGCTGATTTTTAACTCCACAACATTTACATTAGTAACCATTATGGCTCTATCTATTTGTTGGATGAGACATTCAAATCCTTTCTCATGCAAGATGGTAGTCCCTTACATGGAGTTTTCTCATCTGCTCCAATCAAACTACTTCACTGCCTAGTCCGAAACCAACTGAAATGATTGAAAAGGATTCTTTTAACTTCAGCAGGATTCAAAACAAGCCTTGAGCAAGTAATCATCTGCAAATGGTTCATCATCTGACCCACAAAATTTGTTTAGTATTCAGCTTAATGGAGTATTTAATTAAAAAGCACCATTAAGGTGCCAAAAAAAAAGGAATATTTATTGTTAGCTGGATGAATCTCATCTGAAACAATTCAAAATTAAGCTATTGTCTCTTCTGGTTAATAACTAAGCTTAAAGATCATTTTCTTCCTTGATTTATGCCAAAAATGCCATAAGCCTCATCAGACAGTCCAGAAATACGCACCAACATAAATCTTTTAATGTGGTATAATTTTCCTGACAGTCCTCAACAATCTATTACGCTGCTTTGACTAAAGATCGTGCATGCTCAAAAAAAAAAAAAAAAAGCAGAAATATGATGTTTGAACACCTTCCATTTAGTTTTGCAAGGCTTATAAATTAGTTTGCCTGTCTACAGAGAGCTCAAGTGCTGACCCAGGGAGATCCCTTTGCTTTCAGCAGTGCAATAGGGACATCAAGGACACCAGCTCCATTGCTCCTCCAAGGTTTGCTCTGTGTGGGGCTCATCAGCTCATGGTGGCCCACGCTCTTAAACACACCTTGGGCCAGGAGGAGCCACATAGGGTCACCTCCTGCTTTCTGCTAGCCACAAGTCTTTGATAAATCAAGTATTCAGTGCAGGTATCCTTCTTGTTGGCTTAATATATGGGAAATTCAGGGTCAAACTAAATCCTGACCGTTTTATGAACTTCAGCAGTCTTCAACGAGGTCTGAGAGGAGACAGCCTGTTGTCTGCGGTTTCTGAAGCCTGATAACTGAGAGGATTTATCTTGCTTATTTGCTGGAGTTGCTTTACCTTGAAGTGAGATGGCTTTAGCAGGGCTGAAATTAAAAAGGTCTGCAGTGTCTTTCATTCACACGTGCGTGTGCATCCACATGGAGTCTCCTGGGACTGAACCTAAAAAGATGCACTGACCCTGAATGTCTTCATATCTAACTTCCAGACACCTAGTTCCTCGAATTCTTGGTGTCAAGGCTCCCAAAGGAAAAGAGATTCAAAGCTGCCATTCCGCAGGGATTAGCAAAGGAGGAAAGGGACCACCTTCTGAGTCTCAGCATCGATGTGTTGGGCACTTCTAGCTGGGGGAGAGCTTTACCACATGGGACTGAATCCCCTCAGGCTACAGAATCCCCAGCTCATGGATAACTGGGGATAGACACTATGGCAGGAGCATCAGCCCTTTGGGATATATTCTGAATAGAAATGGTTGCAAAGTGACAATCCCTGGGTACAAATGCTATCGATGACTTGTGCTGTAGGTGTAACTACCAAATAGGGCTTCAGGATAGGTAGCAACTGGGTCATCAGCCATAAACAGGGCCTGAACCAGGGAAGAAGAATGTCAGACACCAATACAGGTTAGGCGTGGATCTGCTGGAGACAAGTTCTGAAGAGAAAGATCTGGGGGTCCTGGTAGACAGCAAAATGACAACGAGCAAGCAGTGTGCTCTTGTGGCCAGGAAGGCCAATGGAATCCTGGGCTGCATAGGGAAGAGTGTGGCCAGCAGGTCAAGGGAAGTCATTCTGCCCCTCTACTCTGCACTGGTGAGGCCACAACTGGAATCCTGCCTCCAGTTCTGGGCTCCCCAGTTCAAGAGGGACAGGGAACTACTGGAAAGAGTCCAGCGAAGGGCAACGAAGACGATTCAAGGACTGCAGGATCTCCCTTATGAAGAAAGGCTGAGAGAGCTGGGACTCTTTAGTCTGGAGAAGAGAAGGCTGAGGGGAGACCTTATCAATGCCTATAAGTACCTAAAGGGTGGTTTGAAGGAGGAGGGAGCCAGACTCTTTTCAGTGGTTGCCAGTGAGAGGATGAGGGGTAACAGGCACAAGCTGGAACATAAGAGGTTCTACTCAAATATGAGGAAAAACTACTTCACGGTGAGGGTGACAGAGCCCTGGCAGAGGCTGCCCAGGGAGGGTGTGGAGTCCCCTTCTTTGGAGATTTTCAAGACCCTCCTGGATACCATCCTGAGTAACATGCTCTGACAAGCTCTAGGCAATCCTGCTTCAGCAGGAGAGTTGGACTAGATGATCTCTATGGTCCCTTCCAACTCTTAAAATTCAGTGAAATCAGTGAAATTGGTATAAGCATGAAATAAGCACTGAGAGAGTCTGCAGTACCAGCTGAGAGGCACTTCTGGGCAGTGCTCTGAACTCCCAAGCCCTTACAGGGCTTTGGGGATAAAGCATGAGTTGTGGGGACTGTGCACCTACATGTTGGACTCCAGTCTCTGCCTACGTCCCACCGGTAGCACTCACATACCTGAATCGGTCCCTAAAACTGAAGAAAGAATCCTGGTTCCAGGATTTCAGGAAGGAGCAGGGATTTTCCATGTTTCCTGCTACTCTTTCTCTGCGTGTGCTCTGTTTGATAATTGTTCTTTAGCAAAGCTGCTACAAATCACAAAGGGCAGAAAGCTGTGTCTAAGCCTGACCATTAATGAAACCAGTTCATTGATTTCTGGTGGTACACAGTGTTCCTGAATGCAATTAATTTATATGAACAGTACAATGGATTTTGTTCTCTGATCTTATTCTGTTGTTTCATGAAAGGCTAATGTGATAGAATAGATGAGACTAGCGCTAGCTCAAGGAAGAATGCTTCCATTTCTGAGTATTTTAGGTCATCACCACAGACATAATGTTGGTTTTAATAAATGGAGAAGCTAGGCTACATTTAAAATGCTTCTTCACTTCCTGCATCTAAAATAGTTGCTCAATTAAGAACTAACTGCGTGCTTCTATTAGGATATAGAAGTTAATAATACTAACCAAGACATGTTCTAGCCAGACTGAACTCAAAAGCTTGTTTATATTTAATTGGAGCTCACAACTGGGACAGCTTCTGGGAATTGGTTTCCATCTCATGGTAGCAATGTGACAGTGATGGAGGTTTAATTAAGACATAGCGGAGATTCCACTTAAACAGAATATCTAGTCAGATGCTGTTACTACCACAACTGATGCTTCAGCAGGTGTGAGCACTGAGCTTCAGTCTATGCTGCCAAATAAAGCTTTAGATCTGCCCAGGATGAGAAGATTGCTAAACAAAGGATGATGGTAATCAATGCCTTTTTTCCCCCTGCTTTTTTAATTTCTTTAATCCTCATTTTGGCATATTGAGACTTTTCAGGTTCTGTTTAAACAACCTCCTTCTTAGGAGATTTGGCATAATAGCAGTTTTTAGAATAATCAACCATTCGCCAAGACGACAACAGAAATCTTAGGGAAAAAAAAAAGAAAGGAAAGAAAGAAGGGGCGTCAGGTTCTAAGTATGGGACATAAAAAAATGAAAGAAGGGAGAAATAGGGCATTGCCCCATCAAGAAGTGAGAGAACAAGGGAGGCAAATCAGGTTTTACAGGAAAGAATGAACACGGTCTCCACAATGAAGAGGAGAGGCAACCACTGAAGGAGGTTGGCAGAGTCATAAACCAGATGCAATTCACCTTTATGCTAGTGGTTTTCAAAAGTTTCTCTTGCTACTAATGGAATACAAAACTCTCCAGAAAACAACTTAAGAATTGAGGATGGAAAACATATTATAAAAATAATACCTACATGTTTTACATGCAGAAATCTATATATTTTTGTTATATTTAAAGAATGCAATGGAGTTGAGGCAAAAAGACATCTAATGGCTTCTCAGGAAATGCATTGCAGAATCACAAACCTCTCAACTCCCAGTATTATGTTCCTTCTTAAAGAGCAGGATGCCATTCCTATTTAAACAGTAGGCTTTCACCCATGAGAAGATGAGATCCTAGGAAGAACATGTGAAAACATAGGGCGCATACTATGCACATATATTCCATAAGGTTAGAGATTCAGTGAAATTGCTGTTAAATGGGAGTGAAATCCCATTGGCAACAGGGCATTGCAGTGACCTTTGCAAGCATTTCATACATCTTCTACCCCCTGGTTTTCTCAGGCTGATTATAGGTCTCACATGCCAAACACTCAAGAGTCCTTTAATTCTCAGTGGGAGACTATCGTCTCAAAAATCAAATCATGAGCACCACATGTTCTAGTATAAAGTGCTGAAGGCAAATATCATCAGTGTCTCTACTCAAAATGAACCACTTCAGGACGTTTAAGAGAGTCCACATTTGGGATTAACTTTGACTTCTAGTGCTTATCAGTGATGAAATAAATGATGATTTGAAAATGAAAGACGGAGAGAAGCATGGAAAGATGGAAACATAGACTTGGAAGATAAAAGCTTTTTCTCAGATGAGTATGTCTGTGAAAAAGAGAGTAGCAGGCATGGGAAATAGTTACTGAAGCAACTCATTACAGAGACAAACTGCTGGAGGGAAAGGAGACATGTCCAGGAGCCACTTAAAACCTGCTCTGGGTGGAGCTGCTTTCACAGGTTGAAAGATGATCTCCAGAGGTCCCTCCCAACCCCATATCATTCTGTGATTCTGTGAAAGAGCATCCCTCCTGCCATGCTGCTCAGCCACAATGTTTCCCTGGGCATGAAGATTTAGCCATGAGGGCCAGGTCCCTTCTGCTCTCCATAGGATATTTTTACCTATATGTGCTGAGGATGGGGCTTACAGTTTTGTTTTCTTTTTGTAATGATTGCCATCTGGTAACTTTGTTCATTTCTGGTGGTAGCATAGTCATACCTTTGGTTGAGCCCTCAGAAAAATGAGGAATAAAAATTCCAGTAATGCGACTTTGGTTATTACTTGTTCACTGTTTCTTCCCTTCCTAATTTTTAGTAATAATTAAAGGTTTTTTAATAGCCATCATTATTTTTACGTACACAGCTAACTTTATTAGTTACAGATAATCGCTTTGCAGAAAAAAATAATGGAATGAAAAATGTTGACATTTTCATTACAACCACTGTATGAGTTTAGAGATTATAAACTATTGTTCCCAATAGAATTTTACTCTAAAATATTTTCTTTCCTGGAGACTGTCCTGTTTCTGTAGGTTTTCTGGGAGCCAGAAGCATAACCTTGAACACATTGTTTTCCTTACTGAGAAAACCAGGCTTACCCCTGGTTTGATTTTCTTTTTTTTTTTCCCCTCCCTGTGTGCGATAAGAAGAGTTCAGGCCAGAGTCAGAGGGACAGGTAGGCAAAGTCAAGGGTTGTAGGCAATTGTCTGCTTCCACCAAAAATACCTTCAATCTACTCTGATAAGAGCCTGTTGGCAGAACTCCCATTCACCTTAAAGCAGAAGCGGCTTAGGAAACCACAATTGCTGGATGCTATCAGGGCCAGAAGGTCTAGTATGCAAAACACATCTCCCAAGCCAAAAAAAGCTATTAACTTTTTGATTTTTAAGGGATTTTCACCGTGTCAGGATTGACGTAATTGTCTTCAGTAGTTTTACAAACCAGCTGTAAAAAGAAAATCCTCACCACTATAACATGTCCTCAATATAATTTTCATGCCTTTACCAAACAGAGGTTGGCTACAAAGGCAGTTTGGTGCTCTCCAGCAGGTACCCTGCTCTTCCAGAGCTCTGTGGCACCTACCACATGCTCAAGGCAATGGTGAAAAGAGGTTTCTCCACATCCTTCAGACACGTGTACATGCTCACCAGTGGGATGGGGTGAGCACACAGTAAGGAAGCACTAATGAGGGGCCCAAGAACAGTGCCATCAGCACATGGCAGTGTCCTAACCGTCAGTAACTGGTGTCACATTAGGGTTTCGCAGAATGACAGGGGCCCAAGAACAGTGCCATCAGCACATGGCAGCGTCCTAACCATCAGTATCTGGTGTCACATTAGGGTTTCACAGAATGACAGGGGTTAGAAGGGACCTCTGGAGATCATCCAGTCCAACCCCCTGCCAGAGCAGGGTCACCCAGAGCAGGTTGCACAGGAATGTGTCCAGGTGGGTTTGAATGTCTCCAGAGACAGAGACTCCACCACCTCCCTGGGCAGCCTCTTCCAGGGCTCTGGCACCCTCACAGGAAAGACGTTCCTCCTCATCTGTAGGTGGAACTTCCCATGTTCAAGTTTTTGCCCATTGCTTCTTGCCCTGTCCCTGGGCACCAGTGAAAAAAGACTGGCCCCATCCTCCTGACACCCACCCTTTCAGTATTTATAGGCATTGATCAGATCCCCCCTCAGTCTTCGCTTCTCCAGACTAAAAAGACCCAAGTCCCTCAGCCTTTCCTCATCAGAGAGATGCTCCAGGCCCCTCATCGTCTTTGTAGCCTCTGCTGTACCCTCTCCTTCTGCAGTTCCCTTTCCTTCTGGAAGTGGGGAGCCCAGAACTGGTCCCAGTGCTCCAGATGGGGCCTCCCCAGGGCAGAGCAGAGGGAGAGGATGACCTCTCTCCACCTGCTGCTCACACTCTTCTTGATGAAAATGTTTTGTGTGTGTCGAAAATGAGGTTTTTTCTTATTATTTTCCTTGTTGGAAGTTACATACAGAACTAGACCAGAACATTAACTGAAAAATGAGTGAACTAATAACTGAAGAAAATGCTTTTGCAATAAAGGCTGAAACTAAATTGCTGGCATGGCTCTAAAAAGCTTAGCTTGAGTCTGTACCACCACCAGTGACACAGGTCACCAGAAGCAAAGGGAATTGCTGAAACGGATCACTTGGGGTACTCAAGGGAATAGGCTACACCAAGAATATATATTACCCTCCTCCCGTTCCTTGGCTCAGCCTTTGTTAGAATAGCTGATGCCTAGTTTGGCGAGGCTTGACTAAGTACGATGAAGAATGAAAAATCAACATTAGAATAGCTTACACTATTTATTTCCTGGGGAGCAGCGAACATAAGGCTCTCAGAGAACATTACCATTCTGCTGCAGACTGCTCAAGCATACTTCTTCTTTTATTTTGTAATATTTGCAAGCTTAAATAAATGTTTGATATCTTTGTCTCCTGGCATATATATGAGAAACAGATCATCTACCTGAATGAGGTCAGTTCATTCTTCCACCCAAACATGTAAAATATAGAAGAATTGCAGATGTAGGCCAGACAGAACAGCCGTAAATCAGCATGATCTCACTAATATGAAGAACAGCGCCCTTACATCAACTGAGATAAATTATCTTAACTCAGCAGATGTCACTCCTTGGCCCCATTTCATATTTTCTCAGTCACAGAATAACTGAATCATTTTAGGCTGGAAAATACCTTTAAGATCATCGAGTCCATCCCTTAACCGAGCACTGCCAAGTCCACCACTACACCATGTCCATCAGCACCACGTCTACACATCTTTTAAGTACCTCCAGTGATGGCTACTCAACTGCCAGTACTCCAGCCTCAATGCTGGGGAATGCTCTGCTGGTTGCTGCTTTTCCATGCTGTCCATTCTGAGCTGATGAATATAGACTTCTGTCCTGGTGAGCACAGCGCATGCATTACCACACATATTGCTGATAAAATAGATATCTTAAATGACTACAATCTGTAGTCATCTACAGACTGTTTCCACTTGACTAGACTGGGCAAGTTTCATTTGCCTTTACCTTTGTCTAGAGGGGGCCAACAGGAATATCATGTGTTCATCCAGAGGAGCCATACTGGCGTAGCTCAGAGAGGTTGCCAGTCTCCCTGGGGCACTGGTCCCTGTGCGTTGCTCCAGTGGAGGCTCACCAAGCCATTGACCCAACTGTGGAGTCTTGTCAGAGTCATAAGCAATGAAGGCTGGAGCAGGCACAGTGTGATCCAGATAAGGCTGGAATAACAGCATCAAGGACAGTATGACTTGTAAACAAAGATTGAAAGGGAGTGCAACATTCTGTGTTGTTGGATCCTACTCTAAAAGAGGACAAATACATGACAATGACTGCAGTGGACTGAGGGAACACCATTACACGTTAAACAAACCGTGCTGTCACAGAACATAAGCTTCAACTCCTGACCTGATTATTATGCTAAATGAACTGATCTGGGTTTAATGACCTTATTCCAGCCTTCCAGTACCTAAAGGCAGCCTACAGGAGAGTTGGGAGGGACTCTTGATCAGGGAGGGGAGCCATAGCATGAGAGGGAACAGTTTTAAACTGAAAGAAGGGAGATTTAGATGAGATCTCAGGAAGAAATTCTTTGCTGTGAGGGTGGTGAGACACTGGCCCAGGTTGCCCAGAGAAACTGTGGCTGCCCCATCCCTGGAGGGGTTCAAGGCCAGGCTGGATGGGGCTTGGAGCAACCTGGTCTGGTGGGAGGTGTCCCTGCCCATGACAGGGGGCTTGGAACTGGTTGATCTTTAAGATCCCTTCCAACCCAAACTATTCTGTGATTCTAGGCTAACTGCATGCATTGAAACTGCTCAATTAAAAGCCATGGCAACACACACATTTAAGTCATGAATCACAGACACATAGAATGGTCAGTCCTATACAGAAAAGTATGTTCAACTCAAAAGGAGCCCAAAGTACAGCTGAGGAAATGCCTGAAATTGTTTCTTCCAAAATGTTTTTAAGCATAATTGTGCTCACAGAAATTATGATGTTAAAATCTGAAGTCATTGCTATAAGAGAAACCTTCACACCAAGTGCTACCATTTTGATGTTGCTCTCCAAAAAATTGCGGACCAAAATAACTTCTGATAGGTATGCTCATTTTGTGCTCTATTACATTTTCTTCTTCACTCTGATTTGTTTTAATAATTATGCTTTGTTTTGACATTTGGAATCATTTCCATGACATTCAGCAGATTATCTGATCCGCGTTACAAGCTGTCACCGAAAATGTGCTGTGCAGGAAAGTCAGATCTGAGGTGACACAAAACTGAGTGTTTTGTTTTTTTTTTTAACCTATAAACTTTGGTTCTATGAAAACCTCATTTCTCACTGCATAAAGCTCCTGACAACAGATTGCTGCTGTGAATGTATGGCAAATCTTTGAGTTTTCCCATGGCCCTATAATGGTTACATAAAAAAGTGTTAGTCAGAGCCAGCTTGTACTTTCCACTAAATATCCAAGATCACCACTGGGTTTTCCTATCAGTTTTCAATTTGGAAGTGTAAAGTGCAGAAGTGTTTGCCCATCCTTGTGGTATGTAATGAACCCTTATGTGTCTTCCTTGGTTTTTAGCATTAATAGTAGGTAATTTTTTTTTTTCTTCTTGAGACACAATACTTGATTGAAGGTTTGTTCAAATGGCTGCAAAGACTCACTGCTTTCAGAGGGCTTTGGCTTAGACTGTGGGATAGCATTCGGGCATCTGTGAGGCAGCAATCAGCCTTTCATCATGAATCTGGCAATCAAGTTTTTTCTTTCATACTTGGACATCAGGTTTTCATCATGAATCTGGCAATCAAGTTTTTTTTTTTCATACTTGACCATCAGGAGCCTTCCCTCCAAATAGTGTACATAATTGCCACAAAGTTAGTGTATCCACTTTTACTGCCCCTTTGGGGTTTCTTGGAGGGACCTATTGCCCACACTGCCTTGTGTGGATGTTGTACAGACAGAAACCCTGCAAGCCACCAGCACGTGGGTTCTGTTCCTCGCCCCTCACCACTCTTACCTCAGACACCTTCTTGAAAGATCAGTTTAAATCTTTAAAGATCAGTGGTGAGACTTAATACAATAAGAATATGGATAGATGGGAGTTCTCACAGCTGTAAATTTTGCATTTGCAATTTGTCAATTTGATTATTCCCATCTCATAATTCTCCTTGTTTCTGTTAACAATATGCCATGTCTCTCTCAGGAAGTTTTGCACCTTGCCTGAAATACCCTTTTTCACTTACACTTCTTGAATCGTTTCATGAAGTTCATTCCTGTACCTTTGTTGTCTAGCAAACAAACTGAGCTCCATTTTCCATGTAATTACTTTCTGTGATTGAAGCTTATTCCCTCTCAATTTTCCTGTCTCTGTTCCAAGGCACACCTTACCCAGCACAGCTATCTTCAGACTAACAGATCTGACTATCCAAATTCTTTATCACGTTTGTCATGCTCCTATCAACCTGTCAACTTGTCATTCTTCAGTCTACCTGTCATTTAATAAAAGCAGACACTTGTTTCGGGCAGCTCATAATGAAAGATCTGTTTAAAGAATACGACTATATCAGAAAGGAAGCTCTTTTTCCAATGTTTTCAAGCTTAAAGAAGAAGAAAAACCTGTTTTGAATCCAAAAGAAACCAAGGCCAACTGAAATGCTTGGAAAAAGAGGTTGCTTGATCTTCAGAGGACTTTGGAGGGGTGTGAGAGACCCATGTATGTCTCAGATGAAGACTTCCTTAGGAAATCTCCTGAAACTTTGACCACCAGGTCAGAATTTTACTAATTCTCCAAATAAAATAATCAGATACATTTTTTCAAAACATCTTGACACTTTAGTATTAATATATTAACAACAGCAACAGAGCCAGACTGCCTATAGTGCTAATTTTCAGGTTATTTCTGTGAAATATCTACAGTTCTAATTGAAATAAGGATTATTAGAAGAAAAAAAAATGACAATTTGGGATTAAATTCCCTTTCATAGAGATGTCTTCCAAAACACAACCTTTACCCTTATTTCCCAGCTTGCAAGAGATTTAAGATGCCAGACAAAGAGCCCGCATGGTCTGTCTTGTTGCATAGCTGCAGACAAGATGAAATGCAGCTGTTTGAGAAGCAGATTTGCATAAAGAACTCAAAGTAACCATATTTTGGCAGCCAGAGCTCAACAGCTGGCTACAGCTGGCATGAGGGAGCTGGAGGGTTGCAGAGGGGACAGTCCTCCCTCCTCCTTTCCCCCGTTCCTATCATGAGAAGCAGCAACAGCAGGTACCTTAGGATTTTGCATCCAGGTTTCTGCAACGAGGTGAATGTCATAATTTATAGATCCTGCTGAGGTTTTTCTTTTCAGTGGCCAGATGCCTGCCTCTGTTTCTTTTTGATCCATTCTTCATAGGATTAGATGAATTCTCACTGAAATTATTTGGGGTCCAAATTGCTCTCCTACTGAAGATGTAAAATCTCACACTGATTTGATGAGAAAAAGTAGGATCTTGCATTAACAAAAGTCTATCAACCGAGTCTTTCATTTCATGGCAATTAAATTACAAATCCAAAGCACCAAAGGGGCAGAGGAAAAAAGACAGGGGGAAATATGAGAGAGATTCATGAAGAGGCCACGGAGCATCACACTGCCCTGCAGAGCTAACTGATGAAATACAGGCAGCATATTTATCCAAGTAACGGTGTTGTAGTCAAATTGATATTAACTAGAAAAATAAAATGTAACATGTAATCGAAGCAACCAAGGGAACCTGCCACTGCTGCTAGAAGTCATCTATACAGCCCCAAGCATATTTGATCATTTACAGCGAAGTAGTAACCAGACATGATTAATCCAAGATTGAATTCAGCAACTAACTACCGGACAATGTAGGTTTGTTGATAAGCAGAATATTTCTGTCAAGAGACTAAACAACTGTAGGCCTGGGCAGCAAACCAAGAAAACCACCTGGAACTTAGAGGAGAAGACAGTAACAGGGAATTTTGGCAGGGGGAGATCGCAACTCCCAACTCATTGACCACCTCCCTAAATGATACCACCTACTCAAAAGAGAACAATGGACAAACATGACAGAGTCTGCACGCTCATTTACATGGGAAGCAAAGAAATCTTGACCAATCATTAAAGAGAATAACAATGAATATGTATTGATTGTTAGAATATTAAATAATCAGTATATAAAAAAAGGGAAATTTTTGAAACTAAAGTGTGCTTCCTTGTGTTTAAGGGACCTTTAGATGCGGTACTGAGGGATATGGTGTAGGGGAGGACTTTGTAGAGTAGGGTGGATGGTTGGACTCGATGATCCCAAGGGTCTCTTCCAACCTGAAGGATTCTATGATTCTATGACAAACACCTCATTTCTGCACATTAATGGGAGAAACTTGGAAGTTCCTCTGCTCTGTGTGGGATTAGCTTGCACAGTGTGGAAAGAAGCCAGATTTGAGACAAAGGCATACTTCTCATCTTTCCTAAATGGTGAAAAATTTGCCCTTTGTTTATCAGGCAATCTCCTGGAAGGAATTGCAGCCAGGCTTCTCATAAGCCATGCCTCCTTGAAGTGGAATGGGTGGGTGGCAAAAGAGACCACAGCCATCATCCATAGGACAGCTGGAAGTGGGGGTGGCTCCTACATTCACTTAAACCCTGATTGCCTTCAGTTCCCCCCTCCTCCATGTCAGTTGCTGTCACTAATGGCCTTTGACTCAAAATTTAAGAATAGGTGCAAGTATGATGTGAAACACCTGCCATAAGAAGAGTTTTCTTGAAAAACAGCAAAACCAGCTTGGCCTGATACTTGGATAAATGCGGTACATGAATGTCACCGTTGTGAAATTAATTGATGCATAAAAAGGAAAAAATAAATGATCAATTATGCATAAAAGATATACACAAAACTATCATGGAAACAGAGTTTATTTTAAGAACATAATTTGCTTGTGATCTTCCCGAGTTATTATTAGGTCTAGTCACAGAAAGAAAAGGCAGTTCAAAAGTGGTGTAATTGGGTGCATACGAGTAGTTAAACATACGCGAATAGCTGCAAACCTAAATCAGTTTTTTCAGTAGCTCAGAGTAATTAGGGTACCGAAGTACACTATTTATGAAAGTGCAATTCAAGTTGGCTGTTCCTAGTAGATTTTGAAGGAGATGATGTAAACGAGAAGGAAATAAGGAGGGTTGCAAAACTGATCAGAGATAAGCAAGACCTCTCCTATGAGGACAGGCTGAGAGAGTTGGGGGGGTTCAGCCTGGAGAAGAGAAGGCTCCAGGGAAACCTTAGAGCCCCTTCCAGTCCCTAAAGGGGCTCCAGGAGAGATGAGGACAAACGTTTTAGCAGGGCCCGTTACAACAGAACAGTAGGTAATGGTTTTAAACTAAAAGAGAGTAAATTTAGACTAGATGTGAGGAAGAATTCTCCCTGAGAAGTTGTGTAACCTTCTTTCTCCTGCATCCATTGGCAGGGCTGCAAACTGTTGAATGAAAAAGATTGTCTTTTTTGGTTTTGAATCTGCTTCTAGCTGGATTTACATGATGGCTCCTTTTTTTACTGGAAAAGACTGGGAACAATTAACCCCCTTTTTTTTTCCATGGGACTATCATGTCCTCAAACTTCTCCACCATTTCTTCCCAAATGACTCAATCATTTCTCATGTGGAAAATGTTTAGTTGCTCTGATCATGCCTGCAGCCTTTTTCCAGAACTTGTCTTTTTCTTCTGTAGCTTTTCAGAGATGAGGTAACCAGAATTGACTACTTTATCCATGATGGGACAGAAATGCAATGGCAGAATGACATTTTTTTCTTTGTTCTCTATTTCTTTCCCAATAATTCCTAACACTCGAGTAACTTTTCAGACTGCTATTGAGCACCAACCCAATGCTGTCATTGATTAGTTGATCCTAATTACCAAGGTTTTCAGTTCAGAGGCCTTTTGATCCCCCATGAAGTTATGCCTGAGGCCTGCAAGGCTGTCCTAGCTGCTTGTGGACAACTGCTAACCCTTTCCTTTCTGGTGGATATTGCCTGAGGTCTATTGTATTGGAGCAAGAGAGATGAAGCATTTGCAATTTGCATTTGTGTGGAAGGTTTTTGTACGGCATGTTCTGTTCTGCCAGAAACTTGCATCTTCATGGTCAAATTCCATATTTTTCTTACTGTTCTTTGTAAATTGTTTCTTTTTTTATCAGCTATAAAATCAGCTACAATTATATGACTTTTATTCTTGTTCCATTTTTTCATTCAATCTAAGGAAATGCCAAAGAAGCTAAGGAAATATCCTATAATTTGTCTTGTATTACCCAGCCATCAGGACATGAAGATCTAACGTCCTTACAAAAGGCCAATTTTCCCTCTAAGATACACAAGTTAAATCCTCATGAATACATCCTAGAACAGAATCAGCTGAAAGTATCTATATTGTCAGGAGTAGAGAGGGAAGGTACTGCTGTACTTGGCAGTCAATTTTTGTTTCCTCCTCCAAGCTGCTTAAAAGGCATCCCTTGCTCTTCTCTCTAAAGAAATTTCATAGTGGTTAATGCAGGTAAAACCCACTATCCCACATTTGCAATCATTAATAAATACATTGAAGCTGATCCAGTTATGGCATTTCTAGTTCATAATTTCTGTAAAATTCCCTTGTGGCACTTCACATGAATAGTTCCCTTTTAGAACAATGCAATGATCATTTATATTCCTTATAGAATTAAGGCAAGATTAAAACCCTTCAAGTAAAACATATGTTTTATATTAAACTAATGTCCCATCATGCTTCTCAGAAGAAGAACACTAGTAGCATCACTTATCTATGTGGATGGTGTTTTCTCAACAGACTGCAACAGCAATACATGCAATTTATGCCATGCTTGTTACTACGGATCTTCAACTTAAATCTTATTTTTTAAAGTAAGTTAATTGATAAACTAGTTAAAAACAAAGACAGACTCAGGATGTTTCTAATTTCATCTACCAGCTGATGATTTTATCCACTTCAGATGTCCACTTTCAGCTGGAATCTGAAGCAGACTATGTACTTGTTTTCGTTTCTGTGATGAGGTCTCCCATCCAAAATAAGTATATCCTGCTGGATCTCTTCATGCTAACAGATTACAGCTATTTGTCAAAAAACCCCAAGCTCTAAGCAGCTTTACAGGTCAGGAGATGACTGACCCTGAAATTGGGTTTCTTCTTTCAAACAAAACTCAGAACATTGTTGTGGGCAAACTGGGTCGTTTAGTACCAAAGCTCTCACTTAGTCTAATCCTCCCAGACTGTTTGAAGCCCTGTGAAGAGATGAACTGCCCAAATACCAGTCTGGGCATTTGACTGCCAATAGAGTTTTACGACTTCATTGTATTGAATATAAACAACATCATCTTTCAGATTACTCAAAATTTAGCAACAATCCATACAAAGGAACAGTACATCTAAGCTGGGCTTTAACCAGGAAAAATAGGAGAAGTTCTGATAGGAAAGAAAATCTGTGGAACAATGTGTCTCTTCTGTGATACCCCTTGCTATCAAAGCTGTCTGCCTACACGGATATAGAAGTTTCAAAATTATCAAAATTTATAGCTTAGGCAATTTCTGTGAGCTATGTAATTAATAATTTAAATACAAATCTCCCTGACTGCATTAGAGTTTTTCCATTTAGTCTTTTCAGAAAGAAACAACTTATTATTTCAGTTGTCTAATCACCTTTACAAGGTAACTGAAAAAAACCCTTATTTCTCAGCAAGGCGTATTAATTTTCAGCACCCAGATACTGACACACTTCTATGAGTCTGTACATTTTCACAGCACCTAAGAAATCAGAAGAAACCGTTGCATCGTCTGTTCTGGCCTCCTCGGCATCAAATCTCATTACATTTCACTCAGTCATCATTTTGCCAAACCTCATAATCAGAGTTTTTCTTTGCCTCTCTACCCGAGAGGTACTGAAATTGCAAATATAACTTCACCTTCTGACAAGTGGTTCTTATGAAGCTTTTCCTTATTACATTAAATAAACCTCTGGCACCCAGGATTTTCTCGTGAGAGTAAACACTACTTCACTCTACTTAAATTCAGGGAGTTCTGTGTATTTTTATATTTCAATTTCTTTTTCCTCAAGGCAGCCTCACCTGCCGTTACAGGCTCTCGTAGCCTGTTTGTGAGCTGTGCAACAGCAAGTTGTCATTAAATTTCCTGTCCTAAAACTGATACAAAATCAAGGGCTAAAAATACATAACACAGGGAAGGATTGGCAAACCATTCACTGCTTATCCCAATTCTTTTCCCACAGAGAACATAATTTTGCTGTCTCAGCCAGTGGAGGCATCTGAGGGATGGATGGATGAATGAGGGTGCTCATCTTCCATCCATAGAGTCAATGGAGCCACTGGTGGAGCTCAGCAGAAGAAACCTCGCAGTGTTTTCCACAGAAGCTTGTAAATCACATAAAGTCATGTTTTCCCATCGCAGCTAAATCATTATAAAACAGAATGGCAGCTTTTCCTTCCAGTGAGGCTCCCGATCTGCCCATGTCACAGCTAATGTCACCTTTTAGCAAGATAACTGTCTCCAACAATAAGATTCAGGAAGAAAGAAAAAAAAAGAGCTTTCAAGCACATTTCAGAATTAATGTGAGGCAAAAATGTCTCCTTCTACATGGGTTTTCAGAGTGATATGCTGATTAGCAAGAGCATGGCTTCCTTTTAAGTGGGAAGCCTGATGTTTCCCTCATTCACAGAATTTGCATTAAATAGATGTGTCCAACAGGAGATAAAAAGGGGAAAAAACAGTCGGCTTAAGACATTTGCAAAATGTGGAACAAATACTTGACAGATCCATTTGAAGGACAAGGAATGGAAAGGCAGCTTTATAGATAAATTTCTTGATGTGTTTTATTTTCGAAAGAGTTTAGAGGGAAATATCATACCGCCTGTAATTTATAACATTTCATTATGAAATATTTCTGAGTGCATAATGAGTATCTGCCATGCCTAAATATCCTCGGAATGTCACTCCACAGTCCTCCCACACATACCATCTCAATTCAAGGCAATAGCTTGGCAAAATTCCTACCAGCTCCAGTAGGGAAGTAGCTTGCATAAGAATATAGGATTCCACCACTGGAGTATAAGTATCATGGAGACCTGAATAGTCTCTCTCATATTCCTGGATGCTGCAAGTAGTCTCTAAGGACAAATTCCCATTATTCACACCAAGTTCAGTACAAAAGGGAACAAAGTGCTGGGAGATATGGTTTAGTGATGGTGTTGCTTTTTGTTTGTTGTGCGGGTGTCTATTTTTGTCAAAATTAGGTTGACGGAAAATGATCTTTAAGGTCCCTTCCAACCTAGAAGATTCTGTGAAAGTAAACATTAAAGATTATTTTATGCCACAGCTTGCTTTTTTTTTCCTTTCAATACACTGAAATGAGTTTTGGTGTGGGACTCCAGTTTTGAACCCCTTCCTCCATTTCAGAAAAGGGCTTCATATTTTGATGGGAATCAGGATTTTTCTTTACGGTCTCCTCCCACTCTGCAGGGATGGATCTACGTGGAAACTGTCGCAGGGAAAACACACCCTTCAGGCACCACTGAAGATGGCAAAGGAAACCAGTTCCTCAAGGCATTTTAAACTCAAAATCTACAGTGCCCTGCATCTCCAGTGACAGATATGCTAGTTATATTATGAACTACAAAAAAGTGGCAAAGAATAAAACTTTGAATAGGTTTAACCCCATCCTAAAGCAACAGCAAGATTGTTTTTGGTGCTATAAAATAGATATATATATCTGTCAACTGGAACTTCAAGGTTTTAACAGCAAAAAATATTGATAACCTAAAGTGACCTAAACCTAAATCGACCCAAACCATACTGACCACAGTCGTGGAAATGGCAGATACCTGAGGAGAAAGGCAGTAATTACAGAATAGTGTAATTGCCATTCCTGAAAATCCTTGTAGCATGGTATCCTATTGAACGCAGCCTGAGATTGGAGGGATGAAAACAAAGACAAGTTTCATTTTTCTCTAGAAAGGTTGTTTCTCTTACCACTTAGATGTATAACGGTACTTTAAAAAACCCTACCAAACAAAAAAAACCTCAAAGCACCAAGAAATACCAACACAAAATTTGACAGCAGCTACTCACCCTGCACTAAGTGGAAAAGACCATGGAGTAAAATCAACCTGAAGAAGCAAATAAATGGAAGTCAGGATTCTTGGCTACTCTCAGTTCGGCAAAAAAATGTCATGTTCTTAGCTAAAATATAGATTCAGGCCCCTCTGAGTGTCCATACTGTTTCAGTTAAAGGTCTGCCTACAGTCAAAGGGAGGGTACAGAGGGAAGCAGCATATGATTAGAGAAAGACGACAAGAAAAGGCTGAATACATCATAATGTATCCACAACTTCTAGCCCCCGTTCAGAGGCTTCCAGAATGGGAGGGCGTATTGTGATTATTAACAGCCTCTGACAAACTTCCTTCCATCAATTTGACTAATCACTTTTCTGAGCTCATTTAACCTCTTAGTCTCCAAAGTTTCCTCTGCCAATGAGTCCAGCGATTGGCAAACATCAGATTAAACAATATTTTCCACTCTTTCTCTCAAATTTGCTTCCAAACTACTTAATTCAGTGTTTCTCTAACTTTGTGCTGTGATAAAAGGTGCACAGTTCCCTGCTCACGTTCTTCATACCAATCTTGTTTTAAATAAAAAGAATAAATATATATAATATATACTTATACTTACTTATTATATATAATAATAAGTAAACCTCTGACCTATTCTCTCTCAGAGAGACTCTTTCAAAAATGAAGAGATTAAATCCTGGCATCCACAGAAGAAATTCCTTACCTCTAGTCACCATTATACCCTTCTATTTGCTTTTTCTCCATCTTCTCAGAAATGGAACTAACCAAAATTGTACACAACACTCAAGATGTGAGAAATACACGGGATTTCTATATAGGCATACAGGTATTTTCTATTTCTGCCGCTCTTCTTTTCCTAACAATTAATTGGCCTGTGTTTGTTCTTTTGGCTACTGCGGAGTGATGAGCTGATGTTTTCAGAAGCTTCTACAATGACAACAAGATCTCTTCTCCAACTGGTAGTAGCAAAGAAAGTCTGGCATCACAAATCCATGATTTCCCCCTCCTCCTGTATCACTTTATATTTCATCTGGTATTTTTTTTTACCCAGTCATTCAGTACTACGTGATTTTTCTGAGGCAGTTTACAACCAATTTCAGTTTCAATTACTCTAATTTTTTCATAGTAAAAATGTCATCATGTCTCTCTCTATTCACTCCCTCTTCAAGGGCATTTACAACACAGGTTGCAGCATATACTCACAGCAAATTATTGAAGTTATTATATTATTCTTCTATGGCCCTGCAAAAACCTATTCTTTATATTATTATTATGGTTTCATCTAGTTTTGCTAGTATGGAAGCCAGACTTAGTGATCTCTACCCTTTTATTAGTGGCTATTGTGAAATATTTCATTCCTTTCATATGGAGGCTTCCAGTGCCTTGGAAGCAGTTGCATTATGATACAGCTTTTGGTATGAGCAGGATCACGATGTTGAGTTCTTAATTTTTCATCTGTTAATTGGATTCTCCATAGAGAATGAGGTAAGGCATAATTAACTTTTGTAAGTTCACAACAATTACCTATAGCATTTGCTGAGAGTTGGTTTTAGCATTAACCTTTACATGGCTGTCAATTAGCTGGGAAAAAAAATGCACCTTATTTTAATGTGTTTCCCGTAGTAATTGCGTCTGGAGACTGCTCCATCATTTCTAGTGGCTGTTACAAAGATGGGATGTTCCTGTTCTCACCTCTTGTTTGAACAGCCACGATGGAGCAAGGGTGACCATCCTGATTTCTGATAACGATACTCTAGTGATGATGGATTGACAAATCTTGTAATTTATTTTGTAGTTCTTGAAATTTTTAGGAGGCATCTTCCATCAACACTAACCAAAAGGAGGAAGGGAGTTTGTACAGCAAGTTTGGTGATTTTTTTTTGGTGGTCTACTTGCTATTTTTGTGTGATCACCCAGTGACATGAATCCCTCCAACATCTAAAACTGTCTGTTTTGAAGCTTACACAAAGGCAGCCCACACATTTGATTTCCCACATAAACAAGACGTAGGACAAATGTAAACAAGAAGCAAATCACTGGAGAAAGTCACAGCCCAAATATGCAAGATGAAATTTCATGCTCAGTGAACATCAAATGTTAGGAAGTTTTCAATTTCTTTTTTTAGTTTTTTCAAATTTTTTTTTAATTTTTTTTCAAAATTTTTTTTTCCAATTTTTTTTTGGTGGAAGATGCTTCCAAATAGCCATTGCCTTGAATGGCTGGCTGCTTTAAGGAGGAATGTGCCCTTTTAATGAGAGCCCCCCTGCTGTTTTACTGCTTTTAAGTATTAAAGGCAGTTTGTACTATTAAGGTGGTGTTTGGGAAGGTGATTGTCTCAGCTTTCCTTTATGACCCAGTAAACCTGCAGCTGCATCAGCCTGGTAGAGGAACACCTTTCAGCAGTTGGGCTTTTGCTGAGTGAATAATTCTAATGGATATTTTTGCCTGCCTTTTGTTTTTCAGAGTGTGACTTTTACAATAGGTTGGTTACTTTTCACAGCGGCAGCAGGTACACAGTCAACTTAACCTCTTAAAGGCCTTTTTTTAAAAGGTCAGTTTTTCTTAGTTGATGTTTGCTGCTGACAGTGATATAACCTCTTGTGGTAAAACTCAAAAAAAAAAGAAAAAGAATTTCTGATAACATTTAGGAGCCAAACACTGACACACCAGAAATGTACCCAGGAGTCATAACTTTGTGTCTATATTTCAGTTATGTGACTGCCTTTATGACAGGATATTTGTTATTGGCATTGCCCAGCTATGGTGGGCTACATAAAAGCCACAAATGAAGGAATGAATGAAGTTATTAACGGCACTAAATCTCACCAGAACTGAGGAGCTCTTACAAAAATGCTGTTCACTCCGTTATTGACTGTTAGAAGAATAACATGGGTCCGATTGTTTTTATTTAGCCTCAAACATCTATATTATAAAATCCATAAGCTGCTGTGGGCGAGGCTCCAGCTTGCCAGGTGCCATACAAACCAGATGGTAACGGCTGTTCCTGCAGAGACTCATCTGGGCCTCTGCTCGGAGAGATTATTTTCATTACTTTTGGATCATCTCTAGTTTGTCCCATGCAAATACAGCTTTTCCTGGCCATACGTTTGTCAGCTTGGAATTTCCCCCAGCTTTCAAGCCCAGGTTGGCAAAAACTGATTTCTCTGGTTTACGTTCCCACCTATCTTCTCACCCACTCCTTAACTCTTTTCATCCATCACCACAACATTTGTCCCCACCCTTCCTTGAGTCTGTCCACTCTACAGTCCCATCTCTGCCTCTTCCAATTTCCAAAGAGTTTTCCAAGTTTTCAATTTCTTTTTTTAGTTTTTTCAAATTTTTTTTTAATTTTTTTTCAAAATTTTTTTTTCCAATTTTTTTTTGGTGGAAGATGCTTCCAAATAGCCATTGCCTTGAATGGCTGGCTGCTTTAAGGAGGAATGTGCCCTTTTAATGAGAGCCCCCCTGCTGTTTTACTGCTTTTAAGTATTAAAGGCAGTTTGTACTATTAAGGTGGTGTTTGGGAAGGTGATTGTCTCAGCTTTCCTTTATGACCCAGTAAACCTGCAGCTGCATCAGCCTGGTAGAGGAACACCTTTCAGCAGTTGGGCTTTTGCTGAGTGAATAATTCTAATGGATATTTTTGCCTGCCTTTTGTTTTTCAGAGTGTGACTTTTACAATAGGTTGGTTACTTTTCACAGCGGCAGCAGGTACACAGTCAACTTAACCTCTTAAAGGCCTTTTTTTAAAAGGTCAGTTTTTCTTAGTTGATGTTTGCTGCTGACAGTGATATAACCTCTTGTGGTAAAACTCAAAAAAAAAAAAAGAATTTCTGATAACATTTAGGAACCAAACACTGACACACCAGAAATGTACCCAGGAGTCATAACTTCGTGTCTATATTTCAGTTATGTGACTGCCTTTATGACAGGATATTTGTTATTGGCATTGCCCAGCTATGGTGGGTTATGTAAAAGCCACAAGAATGAAGGAATGAATGAAGTTATTAACGGCACTAAATCTCACCAGGACTGAGGAGCTCTTGCAAGAATGCTGTTCACTCCGTTATTGACTGTTAGAAGAATAACACGGGTCCGATTGTTTTTATTTAGCCTCAAACATCTATATTATAAAATCCATAAGCTGCTGTGGGCGAGGCTCCAGCTTGCCAGGTGCCATACAAACCAGATGGTAACGGCTGTTCCTGCAGAGACTCATCTGGGCCTCTGCTCGGAGAGATTATTTTCATTACTTTTGGATCATCTCTAGTTTGTCCCATGCAAATACAGCTTTTCCTGGCCATACGTTTGTCAGCTTGGAATTTCCCCCAGCTTTCAAGCCCAGGTTGGCAAAAACTGATTTCTCTGGTTTACGTTCCCACCTATCTTCTCACCCACTCCTTAACTCTTTTCATCCATCACCACAACATTTGTCCCCACCCTTCCTTGAGTCTGTCCACTCTACAGTCCCATCTCTGCCTCTTCCAATTTCCAAAGAGTTTTCCAGGACACCCAAAACACAAAAATCTGCCTCCTAGCATGGACTGGAGCACTACCAGTAGTACTTGCTGTGCATTACATGGGCACCATCCTCCTGGACTAGTTAGATTAACTCAACAAGACACTCACACGCTGGTGCTAACTTCCAGTCACTACAGATAGGTTTAAATCATTGATGAAGAACAATTTCTGTCAGTAATGAACTCCCAGGCCAACCTACTTCATTATCCTCACTAACATATTGTGATAGCAGTCTGAAAACTTCTCCCTGTTTAAAAGTCTGGGACAAATTTTGGTATTTTTGGTGTTGTTTTTTTTTTAATAGGAGCTTTAATGGGACTCAAAGACACACTACAAGGAGCGTTGACAGAAGAAAAAGAAAAATCAGACAGAAAACCAGCTCTCAGTTCTGAATAAATAACCACAGCAAAAAAAAAAAAAACCACAACCAACTAAAAAGCCTTTTGCAGGGGGAAAGAGAAGAACAATATTTCAGTTCAGAGCTTATGGAAGAGCTGCACAAGGGAGTGTAACCACAAATGAAATCAGTTCCTGGGGCACTTGACCTTTACTGGGTATTATCGACCAAGATGCGCAAGAACCTGGATAAATGCTAGGTCCAGTTCTTTCATTTTCTGTACTAGCAGCGTTTGTAAGTCAGTAAAAATCACACCCACCCATGCATAAACACCCACCCTGCAGCGAGTTTATTCCTTACATGGCTTTGCTGTGCCTCTTCCAACCACGCAGGCAATAATATTTACACTGGGGGGGACTCCCCAGGGAGATTCATGCAAATCACCTTGTCCAAGAGAAACTCTGCGGCGGTGCCTGAACTAAGGCACTGGAAACAAAGGCTTTGCCACTTCCTCATCCTCAACTTCCAGCAAAAAAAAAAAAACAAACCTTGAGGTAGGTAGAGCTGATTCTGAAGTAGCAAATGGAAGAGGAGTCTGTGGGGCCAGGGACAAAGCCCACGTTGTCTTGGGTCTTTCTGAAAGCTGCCCCATCTCTTGGGACGGGGTGGTTGCGTAAAGACAGCACAGTTTGGCCTGAGGGGTTGGGAGTTACGTCCCACAAGGTTCTGTTGGGTGGGGGGTTTGTTTGGTTTTTTTTTTTTTTTTTTTTTTTTTTTTTTTTTTTTTTTTTTTTGTGGTTGGACTCGATGATCTCTGAGGTCCCTTCCAACCACTACAATTCTGTGATTCTGTGATCTGCCAGCGGAGCCCAACGGGGAGGGAAGGGACTTGCCCTGCACATCGGCGCGCAGAAGGAGCATCCCAACGGGCATGTTCTGTGCTGAAAGCCTACTAACATCTACATCTACAGCCAGCAAAACGGCGGTGGGATTGCTGCTCTCTTGATGTCTTCCTCTCTGAGGGCCACTGGGCTCGGTTGTCACCAGCCACTTGGCCACGTTTTACAGCGTCGTGTTCAAGGGCAGTTGCGTTATTTCTTGGTGCCACCAAGTGGCAAAATTTAATAGTACTGTTTTCCATCGTCACTTCCCACCAACCAAGAAACCAGAGTTTCTTCAGTGCCAGGAAAAGAGCGAAAAAGCCCTCAAATAGGCTAAGGCACAACGATTTTGCAAATTAAAAAAAGAATGAGCGTTATCCGTTTCAAATGCTCCAAATGATCCAAGTAAGGGACAAAGCCACAACAGAGCAAAACTTTAAATGTGTTTAAAACCATACGCCTCTATTCAGTGTAACATCAAATGCATGCTAAAAACTACTGAAAAGAGGGCTTAAGTGTATATTTAATTTTAAAACCATCTGCTTGCAATGTCTTGCTCACCAGGTGTAGCTTGCTGAGCTAGAACCCATGACACTGGTAATAAACTCAGACAATCAGTGGGTGGAAGCTGAAATTTCCAATGGGCTGATGCTACTTTCCATTATAATTTCATGAGAGGAAAAATATTCGCCTCTTCCTGCTACAATGTAATTATGAAATGGTGCAAATGTTAAACCATAGTAAACCATGGCTGCAGTTTTGCAAGGCACTTTCTTTTTGTAAGCTTATGAACTTTACCAGACCCTGACAGGTCACTATGGGAGATATGAAAAAGCAACAGTACGATGTATCCACATGGAACATATATTTTCCCCAACTTCAGGTTTCTTTTAATTTTTTTCTGTAAATAAAGGAACAGTGGGACACATCCTAGTGCTACATCAAATATTTTCTCGATTGATTTTCCCTCTGTTTTCCTCTAGCTCTATGGAGAAATAAACACAGATACATTTCTGGAACACGAAGTTACATCTGGAGGATTCTCCAGATCGAATTACCTGGAGTATAAAACAGTTCCTTGCATTCTTCAAAAAAAATAAAATGGTTAGTTTTTTAGTGGAAATGCACTACAGCCATCAAGCTAACTGCAAGTGTTGTTAGTATCAGAGAAGGTATCTACTTTTATAAATATTGCAGTGAAGTCTTTCTCTACTGGAAGTGCCTAAGTTACCTTCGGGAACAGGATGGCTTCTGTATAATCTATTTTGAGAAAGAAAGAGCAACACAGTTGGGCCATCTGCAGCTGCAGTAAGGGCTGGGAAGGTGGGTGCCAACAGGTAGACTGTTCTCAGTTGGAAGAAAAGCTTTTGCTCATTTCAGAAGAATCTGGGTAACACAGTTTTCTCCCCGAGCCATTCTTTACGTAAAGCACTGGAAAAATCGCACGCTCAGTGGGACTGTTTATTTGGAGAGCCTGGGGGCAGCTCACTCTGTATAAATATTGGTATAAAATGAAAGCTAAAAATAGGTTAACTGTCTTCCTGTTTACTAACATGACAATAAAATGTATCACCACATAAAACCAGCACACAAGCAGCGTTTCAGGATAGGTCACTGTGCTGAGAGCAGCCCCAGCGCTTGCCCGCAGCTCCTGATGCTAGTCAACATCTCAGGCTCTGAGATGGTTGCCCATGGCTAACGGGTCCAGCGAGAGGGCACAGTCACCCTGCCCTCTTCAAAGGTCAGCAGCAAGAACTTCCCCTGGCTCCCCCCACCTCTCTAGGCCATTTTTCTTCTCCCGTTCCTAGAAAACTATATAAGATTTCCAGAGGGTTCCAGTGGGTACCATAGCTACACTGCCAAGCCAGGGCACTCCCAGGCCATAGCAGATCCTAGGCTAGATACAGCCTTTCCACACTCTAGACAGGGAAGGTGGTTGGTTCCTCCTCTTCTTCAGCCTGAAGAAGAGGAGGCTCCAGGGAGTCCTAATAGCGGCCTTCCAGTACCTGAAGGGAGCCTACAGGAAGGCTGGGGAGAACCTGTTTAGAAAGGCCTGCAGTGACAGGACGAGGGGAAATGGCTTCAAGCTGGAGGGGAACAGATTTAGACTGGAGATGAGGAGAGGGTTCTTCACTGTGAGGGTGGTGGAGCACTGGAACAGGTTGCCCAGGGAGGTGGTTGAGGCCCCTTCCCTGGAGATATTCAAGGAGAGGCTCGACGAGGCCCTGGGCAACCTGGTCTAGTTGGGGGTGTCCCTGCTGACTGCGGGGAGGTCAGACTGGATGACCTTTGGAGGTCCCTTCTGGCCTGGACAACTCTATGACTTTAAGACAGACAGTCAGTGAGCAGCTGAGACCTCCCAAATGGAAACTCCACATCAACATCACCATTTTCATAAGGCTGGGCTTGAAGAGTGTTTAGACACCCTCTATTAAAAGATTAAACTATATGGTTACTATGATAACATGTTAAAGACATGTTTGGGAGAAAATGAAAGAGGTTTGAATTTAGTTTAAATAAGGACATATTAACATCAGGAGCAGTTCATTATCTTCTCTAGGAATTTAGTCAAGAATGGCAAGACTAACACTGTTTATGTACTCGGTCTAGCATTAGATATTTTTTCAGGCAGTTGATGGTGGAAATAAGCCTTCCCAGCTTTGCAGCCGTAACAGCAAGACATAACAAATGGAGACCGTGCCTTTTTTTGTCTGTTATACCTCTGTTAGTTCAGCGGTGACACAAGGAACCAACCACCTTCCCTGTCTAGAGTGTGGAAGGCCTAAAGAGGAGCTGAAGTAAGATGAAAAAGAAACTGTGGAAGCCTCAATAACACACAAGCAACTCATCTACTTTGTATTTTGTCCATTCTAGATTAAAAGATCTATTGTTATTACACAGGACCCTTACACATTTCCCAAAAAGGGAATCCTCTTCCTCATGCATCCATCATATGCCTTCATAAACTGCGCAAACTTATCCCGAGGAAATTTTTCTACTGAAGTGCAATCTATCCAGCTAAATCTCTGTTAACCTGACAGCTTCTTCCAATTAGTCCTTCCAATTTAAGCACAAGCCCTGTGTGCTACTGCAGGCACATTCAATTAAGATGAAGAAAAAAGTGCAGAAGACAGGCTTGACATTAATATAAATAAATGAGTGTCTTTTCTTCATGCACAAAGATATCACAGTTCAGCTTTCAATCAAGCTTTCAGTTCAAGGGGATTTAAATACAGATAAACTTGCACTGGTGCGATGCCTATTTGCAGTAAGGAGAAGAAAGGTGACATTAACAAAATAGTAAAAATGTCTTCAAACATTGTACAACTTTACCTGGATCACCAAGATAATAAAATTAAAGAGTGATTTCACAGAATAGAATCATAGAATTGTCTGGGTTGGAAGGGAACTTTAAGATCATCTAGTCCAACTATCAACCTAACTCTGATAAAAACCATCACTAAACCACGTCACTAAACATAAAAACCATCACTAACCCATGTCACTAAGCCATCACTAAACACGTCTTCTAATGACACTGAATTTTTTATATGGACAACACTGTCAGAATAGACAGCCAATTTGATAACAAGCATGAATTGCATTCTTTTTTTTTTTCAGAGAAACACAGAACTATAGCAAGTTTGGTCTTCCACAAGATCAGAGAGGTGTAGCCTTGTCAGGGTTTGGGCCGGGTTGGCCAATGACAAGACAACAGATGCTTTCCTCAACCTCTTGCTCCAAGGAGAGGAAGAAGAAAGATAAAGAGATTTATGAGCTTAGGAAAAAAATTAACTACTTTAATGAAACATTAATAATAAAATAAAATTAAAATAATGAATTAGATACTATGTATAAAAATATATGCAAAACCATACCAAGCTCTTAGGGAAGATGTCACCAGCAGGCACTGGGGAAGTTCCAGACTGGTCCCAGTAACAACAGGAACTGAATTCCAGAACTCACTGATGAGGATTTGAAGGTCAACAAACTGGCAGAGTCCTCCTCATTGAAAAAGAACCTTTGAAAAGGAGCCCAAGAAGAGGAGCCAACCTGACCTCTTTGGTCCCTCAGCTTTTATACTGAGCAGGGCAGATGGGTGGAGCCCAAGAAGAGGAGCCAACCTGACCTCCTTGGTCCCTCAACTTTTATACTGAGCAGGGCAGATGGGATGGATCGCCCTATTGGTCAGTTGGGGTCACCTGACCTGTCCACTCCACCCCACAGGTGTAACCCCTCCATGGGGTAAACAATAAGTGAGCTGACCCTGGTTTCCACAGCAATAAGTAAAAGCAAGAGCCTCTTTCACTGAACAGAAAGTTGACCCTGGTCCAGCCCAAACTCGTGGCAATTTGTGCTCAAATAGTATTACAACAATCACCACCTCCTGTTTCCGATCTGGGAGAGGGCTTCTCTCACTAGGAGCTTTTCTAATCTTTTGTTTGATGAAGTGATAGAGATGGGGAAAAAACCCAAACATTTCTCTCACAAACTTCGGCTGGAATGTCTAAAACATGAGAGGCTATACCGGTGCATATAGAAATGTTAAAAACCATACTTTTTAATAGAGAGTCTCTAGAATAGATTCTCTGTATAATAAAGATTATGTAGATTCTCTCTAATTTAGTTAAATATTGCAATTATTTGTCTGTTTAAAAAGCATGGATTTCCTCAGCTATGGTAGTGCTTCCCAGTGTGAAGCAGTTTCTTCACATCAAAATCTGTGGTTGACTAGCACAGAGTTGAGCTGAGGGGCCAATCCCTTCAGCAACAGCAATTATAACCATTTCCGAGAAGGCTAATTATGGTCCCTGTTAATTAGGATCTAGTCAGCGAGACACGCTCATAGGTGTTGCTTAAGGATAAGACACATCACTTGAAATATTATTCCACTGACAGTAACAGGCAACTATTAGACTATGAGAAGGGTCATTGTTCAGACCTCAGTCAAGAAAACCTTATTTCTACCTTAAGATCATCAGGAATGTCCTGGATAGTAGACCCTGGCCATGTACTTCCACACTTCATCATTCCAAGACAGGAACATATTGGCTTTACACAAGCAAGAAAGAACATCCAACTTTCTTTACATGTTACTGTGCCATAACCTAACACACCAAACCCTGGAAAAAATTAAAGTCACATGTAAGCAGCATTATGAGTCACGTAAACATAGGAGCCAAAAACGCTAAGTTGAAAGTGTCCCAAAAAAAGGAATTTTAATAGTTTCAGAGCAAATCGCGTGTGTTCTGTTGTAAATCAAGCATTGACCTGCTTTTTATAAGCACACACATCAGTTATGCCTTTTGCCATATGCTTACTTAGCTAATTATATCGAAATCTACTTATGCATTATAAAGAAATGGACTGTGGACTGTTAAGTGTCATGATAACACAAAAATCAAGAGTTAAATCCAGTCCTGTTTACCCATGCAAGTAACAGAAAACATCTTGAAAATGGCAAAGTCAGAATAAAATTTAATTGGAGTGAAAAAACATACTCCAGAAAACCAAGGACATAGAATGGCTCACAAACTACCCCTGACTTGAAATATGCTGCCATGGGGTTTGGAAGAATTTCCAACACACTGAAAGAAAAGTCAAAAAATATGAGAAACAACTGCCCCTGGGTGTTTGGGAGCAGAAGGGGAAGAGCTGCATTCATGGCTCCAACTCATGCTTTGAGCCATTTGCCCTGCTCTCAGCAAAAATGGGAACTCAGCCAAGGACATATGTTTGATCTCACTGCTAAGCATGCAGATAATCTGATTTTCACCAGAGTTACGTCTTAGAAGGTCTCAAGCACACATTGAGTATTGGTGGTGCCTGAAATAGCACTCCCTGTAAGAAGAGTGGTGGCCTCTTTGCAGCAACCAGGCCAGGAGATGGAAAGCTAGAGCAAAACACACTTCCCAGCTTTACCAGGCTTTCATTTTCTGGTGGCTTTCTTCACTCTGAGGTGCCTCTGAACTTCAGAGATGAACTTGACCACTTTGAAAGCTGCCTGAAAAACCACAATCCCCCTTTTTCAACACCACAGCAGCAGCCAACAACCACCATCCCATCTCTTGACATCTCGGTGTCTCATACTCTTGTAGTGTTTAAAAGTTTAATACAGACCAACTTTATTTGGACTTCTGCAAAGTAGGAGGTCATGCTAAATAATGAGAAAATGTGGTAGATTTTCATCTCAACATTATTACTTTGCTGGGTAGGTAAATATGGACTGCAGCGTGCTGTGATTTAAAGACAGAATCAATGCATTAGCAATTTGAATATTTTTCTTGGGAGAAAACTGTTGAGCATCACTCGGTTTGTGCAACGTTTGCTGGAAAACTTAAGGTTTATTCAAAAAACCACCACACTGCGAGGGCAATTCACCTCTTAACAGTAAAGCCGCCGACTTGGGTGATTTCAGCTAACTCATTTTACTTCACGGCCGAGGCATCCGCAGCCTGATATCACAGCTCAGCTGATAGCAGGGAGGCAATTTTATCTCAGTCATTCACAACCTTGAGAGAGCACTTGCCTCCTGCACTGGCTTAGACACACCGACATCTGGAAAGATGGACTGGAAGCGCAATCTGTGCTGCCCACTCCGAGCAGCGCCGCGGGTCACTCGGGGGCAGAGGGCTGCAAATCCCTGCGGATCTAGTTCAAAGCACAAGGCAAATCTGTCTGAAGAAAAACAGCCAGGCTGAGCTTCTTGGGCAGCTGTGTGAATTCTAGCAGAATTACAGCCTGGAGGTTTGAACTGCTTGCAAATTTGGGGAATTGAGCTTGGGTGGGTTTGGTCCGGGGAGCATTTTCAATCTGGGGTTGGTTTCATGCCTTGGATCAGAGCTGAAATTGAGGAGACACATCAGTCCTCTTCACCCCGCATTCAGGATTTTAATTTGGGTAACAACAGGAGGAATTAAACTTTTTCTTAAGTTACTTGTCCTTGCTTGAGCTGCTTTCCCACTGTGGCCACCATGTTCAGCTGCGTATGGACTCATAACTTGAGGAACATTTTAGGTGGTTTTAAAAGCAGCTCGGAAAACATAGACTCTCTTGTTTGTGTTTTTCTGCAGCTGAGCTCCTGTCCAGACACCTTCGCACACCAAAGTGGCTTTAATTGCATTTTTCCTCGTGTCATTTAAATAATTTAGAAACGCCGAGCAGAGGGAGTGAATATTAAGTATTTTAAGGTCTCTCAAGGGTCCCTGAGAGAGAATTACAGGATACTGCTTGCAATCCAAGTGGAGCTAGTGCTTTCCTTTCTCAAAACTCAGAGGAGGTAGAGCTTAAGAACAAATGTTCCAGTAACAGGATACGTTAAGAATAGTGACACTCTTTGCTGAAAGTATGTTTCTTGTTTTCCACAAGTGCAATAAGAAAGACTATGTTTTCTTGGTCTTGTATAATAAAATGTTTTTCTCTATTTCTTCTTCTGTACCACTCACATATAAGACATTCCATGCTGTGGAGGTTTCTATAGCAACGGAATAAAATCTTTGACAATAGTAGCTGCTCTTTTCCCAGGTATACTTATCAGCTGATCGTAGTTTAGCCTTTAAAATTCAGCTTCTTGTCTTTATGGAGCTGCACAACAGGAGTGAGAAACTCCATTTTCCACTTACATGAGTAAATAGTGATGCCTCAACTCCAATTAGCAAATGGAGAAATGAACACAGGATTTTTAGTGGCAGAGAGCACATGGCTGTGTCTGAGTGCTTCGTAAGCTTTGAATCCACGTCTCCCTTCCCTACCCTCAGGAATTTATTACTCTCATGTCACAGCAGGCAGGGAGAAGGCAGAAGCATGTGGGGAATGAGCATCTTGCCAGAATCACACAAAAGGGCTGTGTCAGAGCAGACTGTGAGATGAAGGGTTACAATTAGGAGGCTTTTGTCCTGCCCGGCGTAGCATCTCGTGCAACACCAATGAGATAGAAACCATCCTTTCTTTTCAGTTTAATCTTCCCTCCAAACTGTGCTAAAGTTAAAATGAACTTTGTTTCCTGCTCCTTCGTTTGATGGCTCCTTGGGTGCTGTTTCTGAGCATCAAGCGTTTCCTTCAGCAGTCATTTTAAAGAAGAAGAGTTCGCTCTTCAATAAAGCTTATTTCTTATCTTTGAGCTCAAACTGCTATTTAGTTCTGATTCACATAGTATCCTTGAGGACAAAGAGCGTTTCACGTTGCATTTGTTAACTGCAGTGTAGATTTATGCTCCTGGAACAGTACAAAAGCGTAACGGATCCAGATGTCACCATCCTTTTTTTGGCAAATGAATGCAAAAAAGATAAAAATCTCACAACTAAAAAAAAATTAAACAAAAAAAAAATACCCTGTTCTTTGCCCTTCATCAATTTATTCTGAATTCAGGCTATTATTTAAACCAAGACTTTTAATCTGTCAAATCAGTCCTTAGGAGGCAAGAGGCACAACTTCTCCTTGTTGTAAGAAGTTGGTTTTCCAGGGCCGGGAAGGGACATACCAGTCCCATCACCTGACATACAGCGAGGAGAGCTGGTCCAGCAGGGGGGAGGAAGACCTCCTCCTGGAGAGCCATGGCACTACACTTCTCCTGGAGACTATCCCAAAGAAAATGCTTGGGAAGACCTCCTCCTGGAGAGCCATGGCACCATGCTTCTCCTGGAGACTATCCCAAAGAAGAAAATACCACTTGGACCTACACTTCTCCTGAAGACTATCCCAAAAAAGAAACTGCTTCTTGGACCTACGCTTCTCCTGGAGACTATCCCAAAGAAGAAAATGCCACCTGGACCTACACAGCCTGGTCCATAGAACTTAAACTGGAGTTTTGTCCCAATTTTTTAATTTTTTTTTTATAGAATTGCCCCTACACAGCCTGGTCCATAGAACTTAAACTGAAGTTTTGTCCCAATTTTTTTTTTTTATAGAATTGCCCAGGCCAAAGGTCATCTAGTCCGACCTCCCCGCAGTCAGCAGGGACACCCCCAACTAGACCAGGTTGCCCAGGGCCTCGTCGAGCCTCTCCTTGAATATCTCCAGGGAAGGGGCCTCAACCACCTCCCTGGGCAACCTGGTCCAGTGCTCCACCACCCTCACAGTGAAGACCCCTCTCCTCATCTCCAGTCTAAATCTGTTCCCCTCCAGCTTGAAGCCATCTCCCCTCGTCACTGCAGGCCTTTCTAAACAGGCTCTCCCCAGCCTTCCTGTAGGCTCCCTTCAGGTACTGGAAGGCCGCTATTAGGTCTCCCCGGAGCCTCCTCTTCTCCAGGCTGAACAACCCCAGCTCCTTCAGCCTGTCCTTGTAGCAGAGGTGCTCCATCCCCCTGATCATCCTTGTGGCCCTCCTCTGGACCCTCTCCATCAGGTCCATGTCCTTCTTATATTGAGGGCTCCAGACCTGCACACAATACTGGCTCCTATGTTTAAAAGTACCTTTTCCAAGGCTGCTGAGGTGACGTTGGGTGGAGGTGGTTTCAAAGCAACCTACCCTGTGCCACACAACTTATTTGGGCTCTGAGCTGTAAAGTCTTTAGGTTAGAGCTTACCAGGCTCAGTCCAGCAGCCAAGCCACAGCTCTCCATCACCTCCCTGAAAACCACCGCGAAGTCAACCGCTGGGCCCAGGAGGGGCAGGATGAGCCTGGAAGAATATTGATTCCATTCTGTGGGCTATCACAGCAGATGATGCTCTCACGTTATCATTTTCACCGCAGACACTCTCTCTAATTTAGCTCAGTAGCTCTGCTGTAGTTCAACAGCAGATCAGTCACTCGGCGGAACAAGGCAGTGAAGCAGCGAGTAAATAAAGGAGACAGGTTCTGCCACCGCCATCCATCCCTACTTCTGGTTTTGTCATGCTGCATGTGTCACCAGGGAGCAAGGATTACTTTAATTACCAACTGCTTTAATTTTGAAGAGTTATTATGGAAAATTGCGAATCGTGTTAATTGGCTTTGGCAGCATGACAATGGGATCGCTTTCAGTCCTCTGAGGTGGCCTGGGGAGGCCGGTGGGGAGCCCTGGGCAGGAATGGAATTAAGGTACTTCCACACATTTCAATTTCAGAGGGGGTGTTGTCATTCAAAAGAAAGTATGTGAGGGCTTTCAAAATGCTGTTAAGCTGGAAATGAGCTGGGTCTCCCCTGACGTGGTCCATCACTGTTAAGCTGGAAATGAGCTGGGTCTCCCCAGTGTGGCTCATCCGAATTGCTACACTGATAATCAACAGCCCAGAAATGTTCATTATCTTCCATTTCAGCAGTTTATAACTGACGTAGCTGGCGGGAAAGGTTTGTTCCTTTCAATTTTGCTTTTCCAAATGCTACTGTGAACTTCCAACATCCTTTGATGGGTTAATGTGTAAAGCGTACCCTGCTCTAGCCCAGTCATCTGGGAAGCCCATGGAGAGGTACAAGTAGATACACTTAGTGATTAGAGTCTCTTTGAGACTTCTGAGCTTGATACCCCTCAGGGACAAGATATTGAGCCTGGAGGAGCTTAAAAGATGTGATTCAGTACCAGCTTCTGAATTCAGGCAGTTTTAGGTACCTTCTCTTTGGCTGTAAAACTTCCTGCCTCCTCTCTGCTGCCCGAAGCTAACCACTAATTGTTCCATCTCCATTACACAGAAAATCAAAATAAAACTCAGTTTTGACTTATTTAAACTCTGAGGATCTCAGCAATCCACTTTCTGGTTCAGTTTTCATGGAGAATTGAATCAGCTCAAGTGAGGGAACTGTGAATAAATGACCAAGGACAAAGACTTCTTAACTGCATTTCTGTGCCCAAGATAATGCACAGAGAGCTGTATGATAATCCGTAAATTGCAAATTAATCTCTTGAGATTGCAGAGCATGCAGTGCTTTTCTTGATTGATATGAGTAACATTTATCCAGGCTTTAAAAAAAAGCCTCAAACAAGAGAAGTTGCTAATAAGGATGGTTTGATCTTTTAGACCTTGAAGAAATAAGAAAGTCTAAATTTTATCCCTTATGACTCCTCTGAGTTAATGTCTATTTCCAACTAATTCAAACCTAAACTGAAACTGCTGGAGACTGGGGGAAGGTCAGCCACCAGAAGCACTCTCTAGCTTTCTTTTTTATTCCTGGTTGTAAATGGCACATGCTAATAGCTATTCTCTGAGATAAGACCAGGACACTGACTGAGAGGTCCCCTGTGCCTGCAGCACCTGAAACACCTTTCTGCTCACCCAGGGCTCTGAGGAAACGCAGGTGAAGATGATGTGTGTTTTGGTTGTGCCTTCCCAGCTCTTCCCTTGGGAAACAGAATGGTGTGGTGTGTGAAACCACCTGAGAGAAGGGGGTCAATCATCTTCCAAGAGGCAACTGGGGGCAAGACCTGTCAGTGCCACGGAGAAGGTGGCGATGAGGCAGTGAGAGACACGGGTTTAGCAGGGAAGATGCTGAGAGGGACAGAGATAAGACATCACCTCGCAGGTGACAGGAACAACCTTCCTCAGGGCCACAGAGGACTTTGCTACAATCAGAAATCCAGTGAGCTGGCTGAAATGAAAGCAGAGAGCATCAGTCCTGCAGAGTGGCAGGGGAGAGAGTGGCTTGTAAACCTTTTATTTCTGTTATCTCTTCCCTGGCTGCAGATTTTACTCTGAACAAGACATTAACAATCACAGCTTGTTTTTAACAGCACCTGGCTTCTCACACCTTGAAGCCCTTTTGGGCTTTTGGGGATGCTCATGGCACAGCCAGGCCTCAGCAGTTCCAGTGCAAAGCATGGGCCTACCCCTCTCAGCTCTGCTAAAACTTGAAATTTGCCAAAATTTGCCATTTCTGAAGAGCTACTATGACAATTACTTCAACTGCACAGTCGTGAAAAGGTTTCCTGGTTGGCTGGTTTGTTTCCTTCTTTCTTAAACTTTCGCTGTCAGGGCAAGGAACTTAATTGTTTTCTGTAAAGTTTTTTTTGTTCTTTCAAAAGAGAAATTAAAGAAAAAAAAGATCAAAAGTATTTCACAAGTGATAAAGAGATGCGTTTCAGAAACGACACTTACATTTTAAGGCACCACTTTGCAGAGAAAATGCTCCCCTAAGATTTCAAAACCAGAGGCAATGTAAGTTTGATAACAACAGACAACACAAATGCAAGCCACAGGTACGCTCAACATTTTCTGAATTGTTTCTGAAACAGCTTTGAAGGGCTGCTATTCTTTTTCTTTTCTTTGGACTCCTCAGAATACCTTCAGGCAGTCCTGAATGTAAATTAAACCCTGACTTCCAAGAAAACCAGTTGGAATCAGTAACTTAAAATATTACTCTTGCTTCAAGCAAGGGTGGATTGCAAGGAAACGTTGTGCCCCATACGCTGTGTTCATTATCTACATCTATTGTCTTCTAAAGATTTTTCAAGATTATATTAATAAGAAATACATCCCTGGAAAACATTTGTCTTTTAATAAGCACAGCTATGTCTGAGCACTGTTTGTTTTCTCTTTTTTTCCTTTCTCCCAAGTATCCAGGTGTTTTTTTATATGAGTCCTAGAAATAATTTAATTTCAAGAATGCCTTTTTATGCTCTGACTGCCAGATACCACAGGGAAAACTGGAAAGCAGCTGTGTGTATTTAATCCAAGAGCACCTTCTTTTAGCGCCGAGATTTATGCTAATTTAATAATTAATTTTTAAGACCTGTTTAGAAGGCTGACATCTTAGGTTTGTTGAGTGGCTGGGGCTGCACTGTGATGTCTTGAAAATAAGTCTAGAAGAGAAGGAAAGTGGTTTGAGATACGGAGCTGAACCTGATGTTCCACCAAGAGGAACAGCCACTGTGAGAGAGCTGAACTGGCCCGATGGGGCAGCCCCCTTTGACTCTTTAGTGGCAACAGGACCTTCTCTACACCTGCACGTGCTTCTGCCTTGACCCAAAATTAGGGACCATCAATGGGGAATGTACGTTCAAGCTGTTTATTCAGTCCTTGAGTCAACACACAAGACTACAGACACACGCCTGATTCACAATCATTTTTGTAATGATTGTGAGATTGTGAGCCCAGATGGAGATGTCTTCTGTGGAAACACCCCCTTCCAGTTTGTCCCCCGATCCAAGAACAGGTTTTGCATTATTTTGGGACTGCATTTGATCACGTCCATACACACGGCAAATCACCCTGCTCACCCCAGCACAAAAGATGTCAATGCACTAACGTTACTCTGAGAATTTATTTAAAGCTTAGGAGCAATTATTAAAGCTTTCTAAATCGCTCTAGATGTTATGACCTGTTTGCCCAGAAGTACTAAAAGAAAATTGGCAACGTGATCATTGCAAGGAAACCACGACACTATTTAATCCTTTTAGTATTTCCTACCCTCCTCAACACTGACAAATCACACCAACCCCTGGTGCAACCTCGCCCAAGAGCATGCCTGGAAGACAAATTACACCCACACTTATGCAAGGCAGAACTTGGCAAGGCAGAGCACAAACGTGCTGGAAACACACAGCAGCATTAAAAAAAAAAAATTAAAAAAAATTCCTTTTTAAATATTCTCTGTGGAAAAAGTCGGTTTTCACCAGTTCAAGTGTTCGTTGCTATTTTTGGCGCTCGCTAGTGACAGCAGCAGAATAAATTCCCCTTCCTCAGTTTTCAGAGCACAGCGTGAGGCTCCTCTCTTCGCTAAGACAATATCCCCGTGGGTTTGTAAGGTCACTCGGGCTCCTCTCGGGGTCGGATCCTTCTGAGCAAGAGCTTCTGAAAGAGAGCAGGGAGTTATTGCTCACACATTGCCCCCCCCAACACACACACGCCGTGACACGTGGCATCTCGACAGAGATGAGCTGTCCCCCCCTTTTTTTTTTTTGTGGCAGTAAATATGTGGAGATCTCCTGTCCTCACGCGCACAGCACAACTATCTGTCTGCCACACAGAAACTTATCGTGAAGGCTGAGAGCTGCTGGGGGAACTCGAGCGAAACAAACGGGTGAATTAAGAGCAGCTTTTCCTCCAGGGAATTAAGATGCCAAGAGGAGGAGATCCAAGGAAGGGGAGGTGAGGGGATCTCCGGGAGCGCAGCTGCCACCAGAGCGGTGGGGACAGGGTTCATTTGTATGATATATTATATCATACATATAACTATATCATACATATAATTATATCATACATTGTATGTATGATATATAGCTTCAGATATATTGACTTTGCTCTCGTTTTTCAGTTTGGGCCTGGAAATGGCCATAGAAAGCACCTTCTCAAGGATCTCCTTGTGAGAGAGACAGGTATGGAATGAGGGCAGGCTGAGAGGGAAGCTTTGTCATAAAAGCCATGGATGCAGAGCAGGGTCAGGCATTTCACTGAATTTCACTGAATTTTTAGAGTTGGAAGGGACCATAGAGATCATCTAGTCCAACTCCCCTGCTGAAGCAGGATTGCCCAGAGCTTGTCAGAGCATGTTACTCAGGAGCATCCAGGCGGGTCTTGAAAATCTCCAAAGAAGGGGACTCCACAACATCCCTGGGCAGCCTGTTCCAGGGCTCTGCCACCCTTACTAAGATTTTCCTCATATTTGAGTGGAAATGCACGGGTGGTGGAGGTCTCTCTTTGCATCCAGCAAATGAAGGCACTGCCTTCTCAGGCTGAAAATATTGCTCCCAGCAGCTCTAAAGGGCTGATCGCCAAGATCCTATGCCCCATTTCCCCTGTACACCATCACGTTGAGATGCAGGCTGGGTGGGTAAGGGGCCCAAAGAGGGTTCATAAAGCAAGGAAGGACTTAGGTGATAATGGGTAAAGCGGAATTAGCACAGAGGAAATCACATTTCCTGGGCAACAGAACCTCCTCTCTTCAGCCCTGTATTTCTCAGGATATTTAGCAAGCTAAACCAGAACTATCAGCACCACGTTGAGTTCTGATAGATTCATTCAAAGGATAACACGACCATATTTCATTACCATGGTCTAAATATGAAACTCTGCGCTGCATTCCAAGCTTATAACTTGTTAAGGAAGCTTGTTTCACGATAGTATTTCAATGGTTCATTAAGTTTGAATTGCCCTTCACATGATTACCCTGCCTTCTCAGCCCGCATTTCTCATACTGATGCAAATCCCCCCAAAATTAAATAGAAGCCGGAGCAACATTTCATAAGAAATTATTTCTGCAGATATGTACATAATAAACTAGCAATAAATATAGTTTTGAAGGCTTTACCATACAGTCTTGCCAAGGCACGATATGTACATAATAAACTAGCAATAAATATACTTTTGAGGGCTTTACCGTACAAGTCTTGCCAAGGCACATGATGTCAAAAATTAACTTTCCAAGTAGTTCAGCTGTTGACTGTTAGATCAGAGGACGGAGCTTCTCTCCTGGATGGGGTGACACAGATGTGGGCAGGGCTCCTCTCAGGAAGCTGGTGCTCTAATTGCAGGCCTTTTAGTGGAGCAGATCTCTCCAGGCCTGTGACTTATCTAGGGCTGATGAGCTTCAGCCTTCACTGCAGTCATGGCAAAATCAAAGGGATTATTCACTGATTTGGGAAGCATCTGTCTAATAGCAACTTATTAAGCAAAATAAATCTCTTTATAAGACAAACTCTAGACCTTGACTACTTAATTGTCTGTGAATAACCTTGCTTGCTCATCAGGAGATAAACTGAAAGAATGAGATATGCTAATAATCTAATGCCTAACACCTGTCTGAGGCAAAGAATATTAATGAAGCACTGAAATTATTATTTTTTTATCTTTAAATGTAGGAAATGGAAAGGTGATAGGATTGAGCAAGGTTCTGCAGCAGTTACATTATTGCTAAAGAGGGTTCTATTTCCCTTTAAAGTCACCTACAAATAGTATTTGTATGGTTTTAGTGGCGTGAGTTTATGGTTTTATTCCTTTGAATGTACTTTCAATTCAGAAACCCATGGGGCCTGGAGCACAGACAAAAAGCATTTAATACCCCACAACTCTGTACCCAGAAATATGACTGGGAAGTAAATAAGATATTTCAGAGACAATGAAAGGAGATCTTGGCATTCAAAGGACAGAGAAGGTAAGGAAATCATAGAAGACATGATAAGGAAGAAACTATGAGACACTTTTTACTCAAGTCCTGATGTTAATACCAGGGCCCATGCCCAGCATTAATAGTAAAGACAAAGCAATCATTAGGGCACATCTCCGTTCTAGATCCTCAAAGGCTTTGTGGAGAAAAGTTTTTGTTTCTGCACATATAGAAACCATACCTGACCAAGGCACTTTCCCGAAAATAGTCCTGCAGACAAGAATCTCAGTCTCATCCCGACCCAGGAGACCACACAGCCTTCCAGTAGCCATCACATGCCATGATGCCAAAGGCAAAGAGTGGTTGAAGAGGAAGACACCTGTAGAAACTGGGAAAAATCTGGAAAAAGAAAGTAAAGTTTCAGGGCTAATGTTACCCCAGAAAACACAGGCCATGATGCCAAAGGCAAAGAGTGGTTGAAAAGGAAGAGACCTGTAGAAACTGGGCAAAATCTGGAAAAAGAAAGTAAGGTTTCAGGGCTAATGTTACCCCCCCCCAAAAATGGTTGAAGAGGAAGACACCTGTAGAAACTGGGAAAAATCTGGAAAAAGAAAGTAAAGTTTCAGGGCTAATGTTACCCCAGAAAACACAGAGTGATATCCAGTTCTTCTTGAAGTTTGGCTGCAAGAGAAGGAGTGCAACGCTGTCATGCTCCATCCCTTAAGGAAGTCCTGCCAGGAACTCCCCAGCTGAAAAGGATCATCAGGAGTGGTAAATGAATGCCTGGTATTGGGCAGCAGATGCTGCCCACAAATGTGCCAACTCATCTGTACCTCTCTCTTATAATTGGCTTTTTGCCCTTTATCTTGTCCTGTTCGGCCTTGGAATTATTTTCCAGAACTTGCTATGGTAAGGAAGTCCTGCCAGGAACTCCCCAGCTGAAAAGGATCATCAGGAGTGGTAAATGAATGCCTGGTATTGGGCAGCAGATGCTGCCCACAAATGTGCCAACTCATCTGTACCTCTCTCTTATAATTGGCTTTTTGCCCTTTATCTTGTCCTGTTCGGCCTTGGAATTATTTTCCAGAACTTGCTATGGTACTTCTGATGCTTAACAAGAGGGGTGAGGGTGGTTTGAGACAAGGTAGGAAAGCTGAGCTGATGCCTGCACATGAGTTGGGAGCTTTTGCTCATCCTAGAACAGCACAAAACCAGTTCAGCAAACAGGGGTCTCTGGTTGCTGCATCCTACAGCAGGATCTGCTTGTTAGCTCAACTGAGACTTCATTGGGGTGAAACAACCTCTCCTCCCTCAAACTGTCAGGAGATCTTGGACAACAACAGTCAGTACAAGTCAAGGAGGGCAACAGCTCACCAAAAAAGGTTCTGGGCTAGAGGAAGTGCTTTAGTGAAGAGAGTCACACGGCCACCTCTTTTGACCCAACTTAAAGCCTGAAAGGGTTTCAAGAGGCAGAGCAGAGTCCCAGTGTCTCTGTGCCAGAGTCCTTTTTGTCTGCTTTGCCACTGCTTTGTGGGTACAAGTTGGGGAGAAACTGAGCCCACACATCATAAAACACAGAAATTGAGGCTTACTTAAAAGATTTGCCTGGCACCAGGGTAAATGTGCTGGTGCACCAGCCTCTGTAGCACAGAGAATATTTTCCAGATGAACTTGAACTGGCGTTAAGTTCTTCCTCTAATATATGCATTCCTTTTCTGCGTGTGATGTGAAGATCTAGCCTTTGAAGCCCCAGCAGTTCTTGTAGTTATCCAAACTGTTTCATGCCAAAGCTCCAGAAACATTTAAAAGCGTCTAGCTGCTCTAACTTCTGAAGAAGAAACCCTAATTAAATCTCACTGGGGCTCTCACTCATTCTTCTTATGTTGCCATAACTCCGGTCTTGGACTAATTAAATCTCACTGGGGCTCTCACTCATCTTATGTTGCCATAACTCCAGTCTTGGGGGCCAAGGCCAAGAATGGGGGGCAGTTAGTAGCACAGAAACTCAGAGATGTCTAAAATTTTAGTCCTTTCAAAAATTTCAAAAAAATATTCCAACACAGAGCAGATTTTCTGCAGAGCTTCCACAAATTTCTCCCCTCTTTTCATAAGGTCTCTAATGTTGCTCTCTGACACTGAATTCATAAATATAAGTTGTAAACAAATGTTTGTCACCCTTTAGAAAAAAAAAAAAGGAGTTGCTATTTAACCACGTGGAAACATCCAAGATCTTCCAGCAACAGCTTTTTCGTCAATATATAATGATGATGATAAGATTATAATGCCATTTGACAAATAATTGCAACACCTCGTTTTCATAGAGGCACATTAACCAATTTGTTGCCTTAGAGAAGTCAAGTGGCAATTTTCCATAAAATTTCAGTGGCGTTTGCAACAAGAGATTGCTGCAAGTACTAATGAAGCTATAAGCATGATCAAACCAACATATACTTATGTTGGACCACACTAGATGTTGGTACCCAGCAATAGCCCTACATATACACACATAATACACACACACATGGAAAACTGGGAAGAAAACCGAAGAGAAAATCTGGATCTACTGAAATGATGGATTTATGTTCTGCTCAGAATTGTTCTTTAATAAGTCCAAATTTACTCTGCCAAAATAAATAGGACTGCTTTGGATCCCCATGAACTTAATCAAGAGCTGAAATTATTTTATCTGTATTGATTTTCCAGGGGAAGAGAAACTCTAAAACTCTATTTTATTGCAGAAGATAGTGACTTTGGTTAATGAGAGCAGTATAACCAACTTTTTTTGGGAGGGAATGCAGCAAGGAAACAGAAGCAGAAAACTAACTCTAAATTAAAAGCATTGAGGATTAAATTCTTGGTATGGTCTGAATAGTGGATTATTTGCAGTGCTAGTAAGAAAGTACTGGCAAGAGCTCTTGTGAATGTAATTCCCCAGATCTTGGTTTGATAGTAAAATATTCTGCAAAAATAAAATTTTTTAAAATAATTAAAAAACACATTTGTAAAAACTTTTGTATCAGTAAAATACTACTTGAAAGTCTCACAGTTTCACCAGTTAAACTCTTAAGGTGCATGTAAATAACATATGCAATACAAGAGAATAACTTTATAACATGTTTGGACAGAGTAAAACTATTATTCTTCAAGTGGAATGAGTGCCTGAACTCGTTTATGGTAATAGAAAGATGCCAGAAGCCTTGAAACCACCTTAGAAGCCTGCCTAATTCCCCCCTAAAGTCCATTTGGATCAGGAATTAGATTGGTCTACTCTATGGTCTAATTTACCAGTAAATAACATTTTATCTCAATTTTTTTTCTGCCCACAACCTTAAAAAAACTATATAGTGGTCCTTACCCTCAGCTATGGAGCAATTTGCATTGCTGTGTTGTGTGTGTAGGCTTGGCACATGCACCTACATTTAAAAAAAAAAAATGTCTGTATATTGCTTTTGTTTTGAAGTTTTCAAGTACAACATATTTGCCCCAAGAGAAATTCTAAGATCAAGAAGTACCTTTGCATTGTTTTTACCAAGCTCAGGAAGATCCAGAATTGTAGTAATTAAAGCTTATTACAATGGACACAGAGGGATTAATTAAAATTCCATGGGCATCTTCATTCTTGCACATTGCATTTTATAACTTTTACATTCTATGCACGGGTTGTACATCCATGTGGGGCAGCTAAATGTTTTCCCAAGTTTAAGAACCAAGCTGGATTGTGGAGCTAAAATCTAACTTCCAAGTGGTCATTGTATGGGCAGTTTACCAGACACAGAACTCTTTCTTCTACTTAGGATCATAGAATTGCCGAGGTTGGATGGGACCTTTCAGATCATCGAGTCCAACCATCAACCCAACACTGACAAAAACCATCACTGACCCATGTCCCTCAGCACCACATCTGCCTGGCTTCTAAATCCCTCCAGGGATGGTGACTCCACCACTGCCCTGGGCAGCCTCTTCCAATGCTTGATAACCCTTTCAGTGTCAAAATTGTTCCTAATGTCCAATCTGAACCTCCCCTGGTGCAACTTGAGGCCGTTTCCCCTTATCCTATCACTTGTTACTTGGGAGAAGAGACCAACCATCACCTCTCTACAACCTTCTACTTGAACTAATGGAGAGTCTAACGAGACTAGATGTTCAGCCTCTCAGAGGGGCACCAAGCCAGGTCATAGCTCAAATAGGTGCAGACTGGGAAACCCAGGTTTCCTTCCAGCTGTGGGAGAGGACATCTCAGGGGGGCAGACGTTCTCCACTTTTTCTTCTGAAGTCCTTCCAGCTGTGGGAGAGGACATCTCAGGGGGGCAGACGTTCTCCACTTTTTCTTCTGAAGTCCAGCTCTTGCTGACTGACCTTCTCCCAGCCTCCTGAAGATTTTTATTCTCTCCATATGCTATGCCATTTGAGACTGATGTCTATGGCCCAAACCATTTCAGGTTTGCAAAGTTTAAGCAAGTGAAAAAAGGTTGTGTGTAGTGGGAAGTTCTCAGTGATGTTGGCACTGAATAGTAGCACCAGCCTGGTGCACAGAAAGGGCTGTGTCTTTTCTACTGCCAAACCCAACCTCACTACTTATTAAACATTACACATCGTTTACTGTATCTATTATCATAAACAGACCATTTTAAATGTTTTTATAACACATTCACAAACAAGCACTTCAGTTGCTCCAGAGATTATGGAGACTGGAGCGCTTTGCCAGCAGTTTTTAGGCACACAGTCCATGCAAAACATCTCCTTTCTGATTGTTTTAATTCTGGTACATGTGGAAATGATTGAATTTGGATTTTTTCCAATGCAAGGGGAGCGAAAAAGATAAACCAGGGTGACTTTCACCAAAACCAGCCAGATCAAATCGTATTGGGATTTGCAAGTTAATTTATTTGCTTCGTGTTATCTTTCATTTTCACCCCTCTTAGAGTTTGCTTCCAACCGGAATTTAAAATACAGAAACATGAACCAGCCAGATCAAATCGTATTGGGATTTGCAAGTTAATTTATTTGCTTCGTGTTATCTTTCATTTTCATCCCTCTTAAAGTTTGCTTCCAACAGAAATACAGAAACATATTTTTTGAAAGTTCTTGTAAGACATCCGTTTTGCAGGCTCAGAGGAGTCAGGGAGTTTGAGTTAGGCTAAGATAAGCACTCAGAAGAATGAATGCTTATCTGAAGCCAACTTTCTGAGGTTTTTAATGTTATAAACCACCATCTTAAGGGCTATCAGAGATATAAGAGAGCGGGGTTGGTCTTGGGACTAAGGGCTCCAGCCTTCGCGCTTCTATTTCTGACTCTCACAAAGTCCATCCATCTGACCTTCAGCCAGTCCTTTTGCCTCCCTCCACCAGTCCACTGCCTGTAAAATGGAGATAGCAATACCTCCTTTTCCTTCAAATATTGGTCTTTGCTGGCTGTTCTTAATGCAGCCAGAATGGGGAGAGCAGTTAACTGCTTAATATGGAGAATTCCCTAACTCTGTTGGACCCCAAGACATTGTTGGAACATTAAAAACGTAATTAGTTAGCAGTGCTGGGTATTGCAAACCCATTCACTTCCTTGGGAATTTCCTTCATTTCCTCCTCAAGCTTGTTTACAAAATGCTCTTAAGCGACAAAGCTTACTTAATAAAGCCATTCAGTAGAGACTTTAGAGAGATGGATTTAATTAGCAAGCCTGGCGGAAAGAAATTGTTTATAATTTTAAGCACCGATGTTTTGCGAAGGAAAACATCAAATATGCTAATGAAAGTGGTGCTAGATTGCATCATATCTTTTTAATTAAACTGATCATTTCATATATACAAGCTCATGTCTCAATCAAATGGGTGGCTGCCAAAAATTTAGAGAAGTCCAAAGACTGACCTGTGAGAGCATCAATTAGAAGAGAATTAAACTGATCATTTCATATATACAAGCTCATGTCTCAATCAAATGGGTGGCTGCCAAAAATTTAGAGAAGTCCAAAGACTGACCTGTGAGAGCATCAATTAGAAGAGAACTCCTGCTGAATTTTCTTCACTCGTTGAATTCTTACCAAGCTTTATTGAAACTTTTTTCTTCTTAACATTTTAAGTGCTTTGGAAACCAGGGCAAAGTAACAAGAAGTTTAACCTAAATGCAATTTAACAGCCAAATTTCACACTGCCCCTTGATTTGACAGACGTTACAATACTCATTAAAGGAGAGACTGACATTAAGTCCTTTAAGACTGATGTGACAATGATGGGAGTAGTTGCTGTTCCAATACATGTATTCAAGATTTTGCTGTAGGGTTACCATGAAGTAAAGTTATGAATTTCAGCTCCTGACACCTCTTTTATGCTGTATCCAGATCAACAATCTGAGACAGGATATGTCTCCACTAAAAAAAGCATAGCTGGAAAGATTAAGTCAATGTAGATCTTCAAAGAGATGTTTATTTTAAATCCAAGACCTTAAAAAAAGCAATATAATCAGGAAAAAATCCCAAACCAACCTAAAATCCACTCTTGTTATAAATTACATGCATCAAGATGAATTTCTGTATTAACTGTGGTGCATTTTCCAATTAGAGGTAGTGAAGTAGGTTGATGCCATTGGGATAAAGAAAAAAAATAAAGCACATTGTCAGAGATCTGTAATTTACTGCCAGCTTTGTTGCGTGGCAATGGAAAGCTCTGCTGGTGGTGGAAAGCAATATGCACATCATGTGGGAGCTGACAAAATTACCCAAATAAAAACAAGAAAACAAGAATTTAAATAGAAACTCTACTTAACATTCAATTTCCTCCAGTTCTTGGGTTTTCATTCCCGAAGCATTTTAAAGAGAGGTTTTGTTTTCACAGTCTGGGCAGCAGAGAGGAAGTGCTCTGTTATCTCCTACCCTACAGCACGAAAATTGGTGAATTCTTGTGAACAAGTGCAATGAGGAATTGACCCATCTCATTCCCAGGGTGGGGCCCAAAGCTCACCTTGACACTTAGTCTTCATCCAAAATACTTTGTACCTTCTGGGCAAAAGGAAGCCTGTAACACAGAAAGCTGGTGATAACTTTGCAGTTTGCTTTGCAGAACAATTTAGATATTGCATGTAATTTACATTTTTCAAGAGATATTTTCTTTGTGAATCCCTTAGGATTAAGGGTAAGATCTAAAATATGCTACTATAAAATCTCAACTTGTTTATGATTTAAGAGAAAAGAGTAAACCTAACATTGTGAGCTCATCTTGGCCTTAATGGTCTCTCTGGTGACAATGGTTTAATCCATGAAAGATTGCTGAGACAGCTGAAGACTGCCCTTTAAGGTGTGAAAAATCTAATGAGGCAGCTGTGAGCACGTGTGCAGGATTGGAGTGAAAGGCTTTCACAGAATCATAGAATGGTTAGAGTTGGAAGGCACCATAAAGATCATCCAGTTCCAACCCCCTGCCCTGGGCAGGGACACCTCCCACCAGACCAGGTTGCTCCAAGCCCCATCCAGCCTGGCCTTGAACCCCTCCAGGGATGGGGCAGCCACAGCTTCTCTGGGCAACCTGTTCAAGTGTCTCACCACCCTCACAGCAAAGAATTTCTTGCTAATATCTGATCTAAATCTCTCCTCTTTCAGTTTAAAACCATTACCCCTCGTCCTATCACTACATTCCCTGATAAGGAGTCCCTCCCCATTTCTCCTGTAGGCCCCCATCAGGTACTGGGAGGCCGTTATATCCATATATATATATCATATGTCATATATATATCTCATATCTCATATATATATATGGATATATGAAGGTTGTTTGTCTGCTTCATATATATGAAGGCCATTCATCTCCATGTGTCTGGTTCTTCAGCCTCCTCCTCCCCAGCTCAGAGAGGCCCAACTGTGTCCTCTCCCCAGCCTGCTCTCATCCTTCAGATGAGAGCATCAATCCTGCAGTCTAGACCATCAATCTGGTATCTCATCTTGCAGGCCACTCCTGCTGCTTCTTCCTGCAGAGCATCCAGTCTTGGCTACTTCTTTTCTCTTCCAAGGTATTCCACGTCCTGTCCCACCTCGCTGACCTATTTTTCTGAATGACACCAAGAGAACCAATGGGCTCCCAGTGCCAGTTTGCACCACATACCCATGGAGTTTCAAGTTCCTACACTTTTACACATGGAAGATGACCCAGAAGGTAGCACCTTAAATTTGCCTCAGTAACTGCATTCAGATTATTCCTTAAAACTTTCCTTGCTGTGCCAACCACCCAAAGTCAGGGTTACTGTCCCAAGTCTCTTGCTTATTACATTGACTAATGTGGGCTTTTTTCTTTGTCTACATCTACCTGTTGGTTGCTTTGCTGAGTATTTGGGTTGTACATTCTCTGAGGCAGGTGTTTTTATTCAGCTCTATTTAAAGCTTCCAGAGCAATGTATGTGTACTCCATGATGGGCAGTAGATTAACGCAACGCAGCGAAACGTTTTTGACTAACAGTGCGTGCTGTGTTGTAGGTGTTGATGTAAAAAAGCAGCATGACCCACCTATGAAGTTTTTTTAAAAGTAAGGCTTCGCTATTTTCTCTAATAATTATCTTTGTCACGCTGGAGGGCAAAACTAAAGCACTTCATTTTCCACAGCAGGTAATTCAAGAAGAGATGAAAATACAAATTGAGAAGGGAATCACTCCATGCACAGAAAACAACCCAATAAAGAAAATTAACCGATAAAAACTGACTACATTACTGCTCACAGTTTTACCAAATGTTAGATGTCATGGTCGTGATTCAGCTCACAACTGTCTCATACTTGGTTTTCAGTAGAAGGCGACCATCTGTCTATATGGCAGTACCTAATTGATTTTTTTTTTATTTAGAAGGGAAGGCAGGTTTCCACTCCAAGATTTAAATTCTCTGAACTTTGCAAGCTACACCATGTAGTTCCATTATTACGCTTTCAGGTTCCATTTTTTATGCCTAGTGTATTAGCTAAAAAAGCCTTCTGACTTTCTGATGGTGCATTTAAATGACTAAAGGGAGCCATGGGGGTAGCTGGAGGCCTAAAAACTAGAGCACACTCTATGCTTTTGTGAATACTTACATTTAATTAAAGAGCACCATATGCCATCAAAAGTATTGTTGGCTGGGTTACGTCCCTTCTAATGATTACAGACAAAGGGTAAATATTATGCAGGAAGACATAATAGCAGCACAGCCCATTGGGAAAGGAGAAATCTAGTAATGTGAAAGCTACTCTAAGCAGCAGTGTGGTGTTCGGCTGGGGCTGCCCAGCCTGGAGAAGAGAAAGCTCCGGGGACCTCAAAGCCCTTTCCAGTCCCTAAAGGGGCTCCAGGAGAGATGGGGAGGGACTCTTGATCAAGGAGGGGAGCCACAGGACAAGGGGGAACCGTTTTAAATTGAAAGAGGGGAGATTTAGATGAGATATTAGGAAGAAATTCTTTGCTGTGAGGGTGGGGAGAGCCTGGCCCAGGTTGCCCAGAGAAGCTGTGGCTGCCCCATCCCTGGAGGGGTTCAAGGCCAGGCTGGATGGGGCTTGGAGCAACCTGGTCTGGTGGGAGGTGTCTCTGCCCAGGGCAGGAGGTTGGAACAAGATGATCTTTAAGGTCCTTTCAACCCAAAACATTCCATGATTCCAAGAAGTTGCCCCAGGAAGCCACCAGCTCCTTTACAGCAGTTCCCACCCCAGGAGCACATAAGAGGTCACCGGGACTTTTCCATACTCCACTGGACCCAGTATAAAACCCGCTGCCTTTCCATCGGGCAAGACATTCCTCCAGTTCCCAGTAATTCCTTCCTTCCATAGTACCAGACTGGGAGTGGGCTGCAGCCAAGCTATTTAACTGAAAAACAAGAGGATGAGCAAATAGTATAAGGAAAGCGAAACAAAATAATAATAATAAAAAAGGTGAATGGAAAAGAAATTAAGAAGAAAGTTTACTGGGAAATTATTTAAAACCTGCATGAGCTTTAACATTACATCTTGCCAAGTGAACTGGACAGCCAGTGCTGTTGTGTGTACGTGCTAATGAAAAACAGGACAGGCATATAAAGCTGCTTTAATTCCTTGCTTACTTGTTTTTATTGCTAGAATATAGCAAGTGTATTTTTGGCTCCTTTGTATTACTTATGCAGTTTAATATCAGGAACAAAATAGCTTTATAACCACCTTAGTTACTGTAAGATAAAATAACTGTTAACTGAATAAATATAGGCTAAAATCGGCTTGAGCTACAGGGTTCAGAGATTGTCAGATGCAATTGCCAGGATGGAATATTTGCTGAGCATAATTATTCTTTCCTGCTGGCATGGAAACATGCTTTCAGCTGCTTTTGGCTGCAGTCAGTTAGGGCCCCGGCCAATTAAAGCAGTAGAAAAAAAAAACATTAATGTCACTGGGCTAGCTAACATATTCAAAAAATGGTTGTAGTTCATCTAGTATACGTGTTTGACAAGAAATTAAACTGAAAGAGGATGTCAAAACTGCATGTGACCAAAGATAGGAGTGGAAAAAAGCTACTCACTTTCTATCAAGAAAAGTGGTGCTCCACCGTTTTGACTGATCTCATTGCAGTTTCCAGCCCGAAAGCAGGTCCTTCCTCAACAACGCTGCGTTTGCCAGGAACGCAGCTGTAAGAAATCTTTTCATTTCTCTCTCTGAAAAGATGACTACTGAAGCAGCACGTCTTGATGTTCCTAAGCCTTTGATAAGGTCCCATTTCTGCTCTCAGAAAAGGGCTTGAAAGAAAGCCTAGAAGAGAGATGCGCAGTAACATGTTGGCCTCTCTGCTTCAAATGAGAAGGTCACTCAAGTCAGGTCACACAGTCTGTCCCAAGACCCATCTATTTCATACCTTTATCAATGACTCAGGTGATGGGTTAGCATGAAGATACCAAGATGAGAAGATTAGCACTAAAAATGATTTTGAACAATTGGAAGAATCGCCTGAAAATGATAAAATTCAAAGTTCAAAGGACCGTGCTAGAAGCAAAACTCAAATGCACATGTACAAAATGGGGAATAGTCAAGCATTGGGTGGTTTCGCGGCTCAAAAACTGAAAGGGAAGGGTAGAGATGCTGTTGCAAAGAAAGGATCTACTGAAAGTCACCAGCAACATCTTTCCTTCCATCAGTTACAGGGCTAGTGACGATACGCTTGGCTCTTCTTCCACCCTTTCCCACCTGTTATTTCCTCTCCAACACATTTTATAGGCTCAACGCTATGAGTTCTCCCCCAGACAACAATTCTCCAATTGTTCCTGTCCTTAGGAACTCTTCTAGAGGAGCTGCTTCTTCAAGAGTTGTAGGGAAACCTATCAATCCCTTTGAGACTCCTGACAGGAATTTATACAGGTCTGGCTTTCTGTAAGATTCCCACCACTTCTTTAGGCTGTCTCCTACTTGACTTCTTCTTGAAGATGCTGTCCTCCTTCCATTTTGCATGGAATGATCCCAGTTACCAAGATATATCCTCTTTCTGACCTTTCAAGACTTCCTTTTCTGAAGACAAAGGCACCCTCTTTTGCTGCCCCATGACTGACTTCCCAGGCAGTTTAAGGCCCTCTAGAAGTTCCTTGGCATCCAGGCCACCTCCTTCTTGTAGGGTCCTAGCAGTAATCTGAGCATTTAAGATTTGCTTTCACAGCTAACTCTTTGTAATTTCGACTCCTAGTGTTTAAACTTTGTTTTCTTCCTTCCAGTTAGCTTAATGGAAGCAGCATACATTGTGGTCCTCACTCTCTTTTACCACAGGAGGCTTTAGGAGCCATTCATTTGCCCCCTTTCCTCTTCATCTGGCAGTGAACGCATCCAACATACGCTATTATTTACAGAAGTGGATTCAGGAGAGGGGTTATTGCTCTATTTATTGCTGAGAAACATGACTCTGTTTAGTTATCAAACAATAGGAGGACGTTTCATTGCTTTTCCAACTTTTCAACAGCCAACACTGCCCTTAACAGAATTTCTCTCAGGCCTGAGCCTCTGAAACTTCTTCTACTCCATCTCCCTGGATTGTCTTCTACTTTTGTTTCTTCCTCAGAGGGACAGGCCCATTAAACTACAGCCACTGCCTTCACTTGCGTTCAGAGCCCAGAGGAAGCCCCTATTTGTCTTTTGTCAATGTGTTACCCCACCTTTTCCACACCAATTATGTGACGTGGGAGACATTTCTTAGTCCTTTGGGTATGACCACGTAAAGATACACAAAGATACTCTGATGAGATGAGATTCATCTCTGCCTCCAACCAGCTCCGGGGAAATCTGCCAGCTACAGGCGTCCTGCAAGTCCTTCCTTCCTAAATGCTTAGAAGATAAAGAAGCTGTTTTCTTCCTGTGAATTTGTTAAGACAAGGTAAAATCCTAGTTTCGGGGCTGCAAAATAGGAATTGCTATTTCCCCCCCATTCCCAGGAGGCCCTAAAGTCCCCAGCACATCTAAGAGAGCAAATCTATCAGTGTTTGCACGGTGCTCGGGGACACTTAGATAGAGAGGGTTATTACAACTTCAAACGTTGGTGTTATGACTCTCTGCCAAATGCCCAAATAAGCACTGCAGAAAGATAGGAGAGCACATCCCTCTAATGCTGTTGATTGTAACCCATTATCTGAGCATCCCTGAGTGCACTGTGCCTCTGCCATCCACTGATTGAAGAAGAGTGCTGGATAATAAATGCTGCTGGAAGCCATTGAAAAATCAGCAGGTTGCTGTCACAAAACTCACTTTAAGTGAAAACAGATAATGCTACCAAGATAAAAACAGCACAAATGGAAGAAACAGTGTGTGGGAGAGACATCTGTATAGGTGATGGGGGGAAAAAAAATTAATCAGAAACCTTAAAAATGTGTATTTTTGCTAATTTCTCCCTCGCTTTTCAATCTACCAGAGAAGAAACATGCTGCAACAATAATTAGAGATGATTGTGACTCTGCAGATGCCGTGTTGTTTCTGGTTTTGTCAACAATAAAACTGCCCACACGTGGAAGATGGATAAATCATAGTCTTTGGATTCGTGAACGCATACACATATACACAAAAACACGTCACCAGGCAGAGCAGGCTGTGAATTCTGATTACTGCCCTGGTGTACCCTCACCAGGAGAGCGATTGACCACCACGTGTGGACAAGGCAGGTAAAAACCTGCCTGGGGGCACATACCCACCGAGTAGCCAGAGTGCTGCTCTGCCTTCATACCGTTTTTTCAGTCCATATGAACTGAGGTTTGCTTGATAGCACACTGAGAGTTAGAGCCCTTGGTGCATTTAGTACATTAAACAGACCTGCAGCTCTTCCTGCCCAATCCTTTTTGTTTGATCTTCTTGACATCTGTGACTTCTATTCCTCCGAGGAGATAAAGTACTTAAGGTACTTCTTCAGTAAAGATGAGACAGCTCCACAAGGGCATCCCCTGGCCAAGCCACTGCAGGGAAGTTAAATTAATTCCTTTTGTAAATACCCACTCTGGAAAAACCTGGGGAGTCTCCCGTGTTGGCACTCCTTGGTAGAGAATGAGGGGGCAGCAAATATCTGAAATTTTAAGTGGCTGTAGAAGAAGTTACTGAACAAATTGTGAAAATGAACACTAATACATCCTCATTATTCCCTGAGAAGTTCTAAGAGAAATCAAGGATGAGACAGGTGAGGTACCAACAGCGGTGGGTAACTGGTTAAAGCTGCTTTGGTATCTCAGGGCTCGATGGTGCAAAAAAGACACTGAGTTTTAGGAGAGACCTTGAGAACTCCAGGAGAAAAAACTGGTAAAGCTGGTGTCTGTGAGAGGCAAATTAGTAGAATCACTAATAAAGGAATAAAAGGACAGGATTACTCAATTCCTGGATAATTACAATCTGATTTGGAAGAGCCAGCATGGTTTCTGCAGAGGGACAAGTTCTCCTAAAAACTTCTGAAGTGGCCAAAGAAACGTCCTAAGATCAGTTTTTGTGGTTTCTGCTCAACCTGCAAGTCAGTGTCTCTGAGCATCTGGCTTGGCAACGGTAAGAGGTCATGAAGGGAATGAAAGACTGAACCAGGGGTGGACTGCAATTCGGAAAGAAATTGTTTATAATTTTAAGCACCGATGTTTTGCGAAGGAAAACATCAAATATGCTAATGAAAGTGGTGCTAGATTGCATCATATCTTTTTAATTAAACTGATCATTTCATATATACAAGCTCATGTCTCAATCAAATGGGTGGCTGCCAAAAATTTAGAGAAGTCCAAAGACTGACCTGTGAGAGCATCAATTAGAAGAGAACTCCTGCTGAATTTTCTTCACTCGTTGAATTCTTACCAAGCTTTATTGAAACTTTTTTCTTCTTAACATTTTAAGTGCTTTGGAAACCAGGGCAAAGTAACAAGAAGTTTAACCTAAATGCAATTTAACAGCCAAATTTCACATTACCCCTTGATTTGACAGATGTTACAATACTCATTAAAGGAGAGACTGACATTAAGTCCTTTAAGACTGATGTGACAATGATGGGAGTAGTTGCTGTTCCAATACATGTATTCAAGATTTTGCTGTAGGGTTACCATGAAGTAAAGTTATGAATTTCAGCTCCTGACACCTCTTTTATGCTGTATCCAGATCAACAATCTGAGACAGGATATGTCTCCACTAAAAAAAGCATAGCTGGAAAGATTAAGTCAATGTAGATCTTCAAAGAGATGTTTATTTTAAATCCAAGACCTTAAAAAAAGCAATATAATCAGGAAAAAATCCCAAACCAACCTAAAATCCACTCTTGTTATAAATTACATGCATCAAGATGAATTTCTGTATTAACTGTGGTGCATTTTCCAATTAGAGGTAGTGAAGTAGGTTGATGCCATTGGGATAAAGAAAAAAAATAAAGCACATTGTCAGAGATCTGTAATTTACTGCCAGCTTTGTTGCGTGGCAATGGAAAGCTCTGCTGGTGGTGGAAAGCAATATGCACATCATGTGGGAGCTGACAAAATTACCCAAATAAAAACAAGAAAACAAGAATTTAAATAGAAACTCTACTTAACATTCAATTTCCTCCAGTTCTTGGGTTTTCATTCCCGAAGCATTTTAAAGAGAGGTTTTGTTTTCACAGTCTGGGCAGCAGAGAGGAAGTGCTCTGTTATCTCCTACCCTACAGCACGAAAATTGGTGAATTCTTGTGAACAAGTGCAATGAGGAATTGACCCATCTCATTCCCAGGGTGGGGCCCAAAGCTCACCTTGACACTTAGTCTTCATCCAAAATACTTTGTACCTTCTGGGCAAAAGGAAGCCTGTAACACAGAAAGCTGGTGATAACTTTGCAGTTTGCTTTGCAGAACAATTTAGATATTGCATGTAATTTACATTTTTCAAGAGATATTTTCTTTGTGAATCCCTTAGGATTAAGGGTAAGATCTAAAATATGCTACTATAAAATCTCAACTTGTTTATGATTTAAGAGAAAAGAGTAAACCTAACATTGTGAGCTCATCTTGGCCTTAATGGTCTCTCTGGTGACAATGGTTTAATCCATGAAAGATTGCTGAGACAGCTGAAGACTGCCCTTTAAGGTGTGAAAAATCTAATGAGGCAGCTGTGAGCACGTGTGCAGGATTGGAGTGAAAGGCTTTCACAGAATCATAGAATGGTTAGAGTTGGAAGGCACCATAAAGATCATCCAGTTCCAACCCCCTGCCCTGGGCAGGGACACCTCCCACCAGACCAGGTTGCTCCAAGCCCCATCCAGCCTGGCCTTGAACCCCTCCAGGGATGGGGCAGCCACAGCTTCTCTGGGCAACCTGGGCCAGGCTCTCACCACCCTCACAGCAAAGAAGTTGTTGCTAATATCTGATCTAAATCTCTCCTCTTCCAGTTTAAAACCATTACCCCTCGTCCTATCACTACATTCCCTGATAAGGAGTCCCTCCCCATTTCTCCTGTAGGCCCCCATCAGGTACTGGGAGGCCGTTATATCCATATATATATATATCATATGTCATATATATATCTCATATCTCATATATATATATGGATATATGAAGGTTGTTTGTCTGCTTCATATATATGAAGGCCATTCATCTCCATGTGTCTGGTTCTTCAGCCTCCTCCTCCCCAGCTCAGAGAGGCCCAACTGTGTCCTCTCCCCAGCCTGCTCTCATCCTTCAGATGAGAGCATCAATCCTGCAGTCTAGACCATCAATCTGGTATCTCATCTTGCAGGCCACTCCTGCTGCTTCTTCCTGCAGAGCATCCAGTCTTGGCTACTTCTTTTCTCTTCCAAGGTATTCCACGTCCTGTCCCACCTCGCTGACCTATTTTTCTGAATGACACCAAGAGAACCAATGGGCTCCCAGTGCCAGTTTGCACCACATACCCATGGAGTTTCAAGTTCCTACACTTTTACACATGGAAGATGACCCAGAAGGTAGCACCTTAAATTTGCCTCAGTAACTGCATTCAGATTATTCCTTAAAACTTTCCTTGCTGTGCCAACCACCCAAAGTCAGGGTTACTGTCCCAAGTCTCTTGCTTATTACATTGACTAATGTGGGCTTTTTTCTTTGTCTACATCTACCTGTTGGTTGCTTTGCTGAGTATTTGGGTTGTACATTCTCTGAGGCAGGTGTTTTTATTCAGCTCTATTTAAAGCTTCCAGAGCAATGTATGTGTACTCCATGATGGGCAGTAGATTAACGCAACGCAGCGAAACGTTTTTGACTAACAGTGCGTGCTGTGTTGTAGGTGTTGATGTAAAAAAGCAGCATGACCCACCTATGAAGTTTTTTTAAAAGTAAGGCTTCGCTATTTTCTCTAATAATTATCTTTGTCACGCTGGAGGGCAAAACTAAAGCACTTCATTTTCCACAGCAGGTAATTCAAGAAGAGATGAAAATACAAATTGAGAAGGGAATCACTCCATGCACAGAAAACAACCCAATAAAGAAAATTAACCGATAAAAACTGACTACATTACTGCTCACAGTTTTACCAAATGTTAGATGTCATGGTCGTGATTCAGCTCACAACTGTCTCATACTTGGTTTTCAGTAGAAGGCGACCATCTGTCTATATGGCAGTACCTAATTGATTTTTTTTTTATTTAGAAGGGAAGGCAGGTTTCCACTCCAAGATTTAAATTCTCTGAACTTTGCAAGCTACACCATGTAGTTCCATTATTACGCTTTCAGGTTCCATTTTTTATGCCTAGTGTATTAGCTAAAAAAGCCTTCTGACTTTCTGATGGTGCATTTAAATGACTAAAGGGAGCCATGGGGGTAGCTGGAGGCCTAAAAACTAGAGCACACTCTATGCTTTTGTGAATACTTACATTTAATTAAAGAGCACCATATGCCATCAAAAGTATTGTTGGCTGGGTTACGTCCCTTCTAATGATTACAGACAAAGGGTAAATATTATGCAGGAAGACATAATAGCAGCACAGCCCATTGGGAAAGGAGAAATCTAGTAATGTGAAAGCTACTCTAAGCAGCAGTGTGGTGTTCGGCTGGGGCTGCCCAGCCTGGAGAAGAGAAAGCTCCGGGGACCTCAAAGCCCTTTCCAGTCCCTAAAGGGGCTCCAGGAGAGATGGGGAGGGACTCTTGATCAAGGAGGGGAGCCACAGGACAAGGGGGAACCGTTTTAAATTGAAAGAGGGGAGATTTAGATGAGATATTAGGAAGAAATTCTTTGCTGTGAGGGTGGGGAGAGCCTGGCCCAGGTTGCCCAGAGAAGCTGTGGCTGCCCCATCCCTGGAGTGGTTCAAGGCCAGGCTGGATGGGGCTTGGAGCAACCTGGTCTGGTGGGAGGTGTCCCTGCCCAGGGCAGGGGGTTGGAACAAGATGATCTTTAAGGTCCTTTCAACCCAAAACATTCCATGATTCCAAGAAGTTGCCCCAGGAAGCCACCAGCTCCTTTACAGCAGTTCCCACCCCAGGAGCACATAAGAGGTCACCGGGACTTTTCCATACTCCACTGGACCCAGTATAAAACCCGCTGCCTTTCCATCGGGCAAGACATTCCTCCAGTTCCCAGTAATTCCTTCCTTCCATAGTACCAGACTGGGAGTGGGCTGCAGCCAAGCTATTTAACTGAAAAACAAGAGGATGAGCAAATAGTATAAGGAAAGCGAAACAAAATAATAATAATAAAAAAGGTGAATGGAAAAGAAATTAAGAAGAAAGTTTACTGGGAAATTATTTAAAACCTGCATGAGCTTTAACATTACATCTTGCCAAGTGAACTGGACAGCCAGTGCTGTTGTGTGTACGTGCTAATGAAAAACAGGACAGGCATATAAAGCTGCTTTAATTCCTTGCTTACTTGTTTTTATTGCTAGAATATAGCAAGTGTATTTTTGGCTCCTTTGTATTACTTATGCAGTTTAATATCAGGAACAAAATAGCTTTATAACTACCTTAGTTACTGTAAGATAAAATAACTGTTAACTGAATAAATATAGGCTAAAATCGGCTTGAGCTACAGGGTTCAGAGATTGTCAGATGCAATTGCCAGGATGGAATATTTGCTGAGCATAATTATTCTTTCCTGCTGGCATGGAAACATGCTTTCAGCTGCTTTTGGCTGCAGTCAGTTAGGGCCCCGGCCAATTAAAGCAGTAGAAAAAAAAAACATTAATGTCACTGGGCTAGCTAACATATTCAAAAAATGGTTGTAGTTCATCTAGTATACGTGTTTGACAAGAAATTAAACTGAAAGAGGATGTCAAAACTGCATGTGACCGAAGATAGGAGTGGAAAAAAGCTACTCACTTTCTATCAAGAAAAGTGGTGCTCCACCGTTTTGACTGATCTCATTGCAGTTTCCAGCCCGAAAGCAGGTCCTTCCTCAACAACGCTGCGTTTGCCAGGAACGCAGCTGTAAGAAATCTTTTCATTTCTCTCTCTGAAAAGATGACTACTGAAGCAGCACGTCTTGATGTTCCTAAGCCTTTGATAAGGTCCCATTTCTGCTCTCAGAAAAGGGCTTGAAAGAAAGCCTAGAAGAGAGATGCGCAGTAACATGTTGGCCTCTCTGCTTCAAATGAGAAGGTCACTCAAGTCAGGTCACACAGTCTGTCCCAAGACCCATCTATTTCATACCTTTATCAATGACTCAGGTGATGGGTTAGCATGAAGATACCAAGATGAGAAGATTAGCACTAAAAATGATTTTGAACAATTGGAAGAATCGCCTGAAAATGATAAAATTCAAAGTTCAAAGGACCGTGCTAGAAGCAAAACTCAAATGCACATGTACAAAATGGGGAATAGTCAAGCATTGGGTGGTTTCGCGGCTCAAAAACTGAAAGGGAAGGGTAGAGATGCTGTTGCAAAGAAAGGATCTACTGAAAGTCACCAGCAACATCTTTCCTTCCATCAGTTACAGGGCTAGTGACGATACGCTTGGCTCTTCTTCCACCCTTTCCCACCTGTTATTTCCTCTCCAACACATTTTATAGGCTCAACGCTATGAGTTCTCCCCCAGACAACAATTCTCCAATTGTTCCTGTCCTTAGGAACTCTTCTAGAGGAGCTGCTTCTTCAAGAGTTGTAGGGAAACCTATCAATCCCTTTGAGACTCCTGACAGGAATTTATACAGGTCTGGCTTTCTGTAAGATTCCCACCACTTCTTTAGGCTGTCTCCTACTTGACTTCTTCTTGAAGATGCTGTCCTCCTTCCATTTTGCATGGAATGATCCCAGTTACCAAGATATATCCTCTTTCTGACCTTTCAAGACTTCCTTTTCTGAAGACAAAGGCACCCTCTTTTGCTGCCCCATGACTGACTTCCCAGGCAGTTTAAGGCCCTCTAGAAGTTCCTTGGCATCCAGGCCACCTCCTTCTTGTAGGGTCCTAGCAGTAATCTGAGCATTTAAGATTTGCTTTCACAGCTAACTCTTTGTAATTTCGACTCCTAGTGTTTAAACTTTGTTTTCTTCCTTCCAGTTAGCTTAATGGAAGCAGCATACATTGTGGTCCTCACTCTCTTTTACCACAGGAGGCTTTAGGAGCCATTCATTTGCCCCCTTTCCACTTCATCTGGCAGTGAACACATCCAACCTATGCTATTATTTAGAGAAGTGGATTCAGGAGAGGGGTTATTGCTCTATTTATTGCTGAGAAACATGACTTTGTTTAGTTATCAAACAATAGGAGGACGTTTCATTGCTTTTCCAACTTTTCAACAGCCAACACTGCCATGAACAGAATTTCTCTCAAGCCTGAGCCTCCGAGACTTCTTCTACTCCATCTCCCTGGATTGTCTTCTACTTTTGTTTCTTCCTCAGAGGGACAGGCCCATTAAACTACAGCCACTGCCTTCACTTGCGTTCAGAGCCCAGAGGAAGCCCCTATTTGTCTTTTGTCAATGTGTTACCCCACCTTTTCCACACCAATTATGTGACGTGGGAGACATTTCTTAGTCCTTTGGGTATGACCACGTAAAGATACACAAAGATACTCTGATGAGATGAGATTCATCTCTGCCTCCAACCAGCTCCGGGGAAATCTGCCAGCTACAGGCGTCCTGCAAGTCCTTCCTTCCTAAATGCTTAGAAGATAAAGAAGCTGTTTTCTTCCTGTGAATTTGTTAAGACAAGGTAAAATCCTAGTTTCGGGGCTGCAAAATAGGAATTGCTATTTCCCCCCCATTCCCAGGAGGCCCTAAAGTCCCCAGCACATCTAAGAGAGCAAATCTATCAGTGTTTGCACGGTGCTCGGGGACACTTAGATAGAGAGGGTTATTACAACTTCAAACGTTGGTGTTATGACTCTCTGCCAAATGCCCAAATAAGCACTGCAGAAAGATAGGAGAGCACATCCCTCTAATGCTGTTGATTGTAACCCATTATCTGAGCATCCCTGAGCGCACTGTGCCTCTGCCATCCACTGATTGAGGAAGAGTGCTGGATAATAAATGCTGCTGGAAGCCATTGAAAAATCAGCAGGTTGCTGTCACAAAACTCACTTTAAGTGAAAACAGATAATGCTACCAAGATAAAAACAGCACAAATGGAAGAAACAGTGTGTGGGTATAGGTGATGGGGGGAACAGCACAAATGGAAGAAACAGTGTGTGGGAGAGACATCTGTATAGGTGATGGGGGGAAAAAAAATTAATCAGAAACCTTAAAAATGTGTATTTTTGCTAATTTCTCCCTCGCTTTTCAATCTACCAGAGAAGAAACATGCTGCAACAATAATTAGAGATGATTGTGACTCTGCAGATGCCGTGTTGTTTCTGGTTTTGTCAACAATAAAACTGCCCACACGTGGAAGATGGATAAATCATAGTCTTTGGATTCGTGAACGCATACACATATACACAAAAACACGTCACCAGGCAGAGCAGGCTGTGAATTCTGATTACTGCCCTGGTGTACCCTCACCAGGAGAGCGATTGACCACCACGTGTGGACAAGGCAGGTAAAAACCTGCCTGGGGGCACATACCCACCGAGTAGCCAGAGTGCTGCTCTGCCTTCATACCGTTTTTTCAGTCCATATGAACTGAGGTTTGCTTGATAGCACACTGAGAGTTAGAGCCCTTGGTGCATTTAGTACATTAAACAGACCTGCAGCTCTTCCTGCCCAATCCTTTTTGTTTGATCTTCTTGACATCTGTGACTTCTATTCCTCCGAGGAGATAAAGTACTTAAGGTACTTCTTCAGTAAAGATGAGACAGCTCCACAAGGGCATCCCCTGGCCAAGCCACTGCAGGGAAGTTAAATTAATTCCTTTTGTAAATACCCACTCTGGAAAAACCTGGGGAGTCTCCCGTGTTGGCACTCCTTGGTAGAGAATGAGGGGGCAGCAAATATCTGAAATTTTAAGTGGCTGTAGAAGAAGTTACTGAACAAATTGTGAAAATGAACACTAATACATCCTCATTATTCCCTGAGAAGTTCTAAGAGAAATCAAGGATGAGACAGGTGAGGTACCAACAGCGGTGGGTAACTGGTTAAAGCTGCTTTGGTATCTCAGGGCTCGATGGTGCAAAAAAGACACTGAGTTTTAGGAGAGACCTTGAGAACTCCAGGAGAAAAAACTGGTAAAGCTGGTGTCTGTGAGAGGCAAATTAGTAGAATCACTAATAAAGGAATAAAAGGACAGGATTACTCAATTCCTGGATAATTACAATCTGATTTGGAAGAGCCAGCATGGTTTCTGCAGAGGGACACGTTCGTTCTCCTAAAAACTTCTGAAGTGGCCAAAGAAACGTCCTAAGATCAGTTTTTGTGGTTTCTGCTCAACCTGCAAGTCAGTGTCTCTGAGCATCTGGCTTGGCAACGGTAAGAGGTCATGAAGGGAATGAAAGACTGAACCAGGGGTGGACTGCAATTTTTCACTCAAAACATTATTTTATGGAAAATATCCATTGGCCAAAGCCAATTGCAATTCAACAGAAGGTTTTTACAAGAGGTTCTGAAGCTCCATAGTTTTCTACTTAACCCAAAATGCCTCACCATTCTATCACAAATGAATGTTCATATTGCCATTAGCTTAATTCTAGCCTAAAATTAACATTTAAAAGAAAGGGAAAAAAGAGCACTCATGACCTTTAGATTTTACAAAATAAGAAAACTATGTCCTCACCACCCCCTAGTTCTGAGTCATTAAGCATTTTATTGCAATTTAAAGCAAAAGAGATCTTGTTTTCCCTCACTCTCATCCTTCAGGATCAGCTATTCAATCAATGCCTTGAAGTACCTGTACAAATCAGCTAAATAGCCTTGCCCCCATTACAGATATATTTATTATTCTATCAATCAGGTCTTGCAGGACCTACCAGCATTTTCCACTTAAATTGGGCCCACAGTGTGAAAAAGGCAGTGAATTGGGGCAGTAGATCCTCAAAACAGCCGTAACTTTTTCAAATAGGAAATATTTGTCTCAGTTATTTTCCCTTCTTTCTGTTTTCCAGTTTGCAGCTCCTTTATCACAGAATCATGGAATGGTTTGGGTTGGAAGGGACCTAAAATATCATCCAGTTCCAACCCCCTGCCCTGGGCAGGGACACCTCCCACCAGACCAGGTTGCTCCAAGCCCCGTCCAGCCTGGCCTTGAGGACAATCAGAGGACAATCTCACCAGTCGTGGATATCAAAGTCACAAGTGTTTTTTGGATAGATTTTTGGATAGATTTTTGGATAGATTACAACCTTCTCATGCACTAAACCACGGCACTAAACTACATGCTGAGATCTAACTAATTTTTAAACCTACCAGGAGTGATACGTTGCAGTTAAAAATTACACCACTTGACATTTCGGGACACTATTCCACAGGATCAAGAGGTCTTCTAGAATTATCTCTACAACCTTAACCTATTTAGTTTTCTCTTGGTAAAAATTCAACCTCATAATTCTTTGAAACAAGTTCACCATCTTATTTATTTCAGCCACATACCGAATTCATACCCTCCGTTTAGCTGTACTCCAGTACAGTACTTCAATCCCATTATAAAAACACAGATCTTACAGCATTACTTGCTCTATACACATGATGGGACCTAAAGATGAAACAAACCCCCTCAAAAGAGCAAAAACATAGAGAGAAGGACTCTCCTACTGCTACTTATGCTACTGCCACAGCTCTCCATGGTTTAATGTTCATGGTAGAGAAGCTGCTGCCTATAGGGCAGTTTTCTGACGAGGATGGAGTATATTTACCTCATCACTCTAATGAGTAAAAGACCTTTGAGAGCATTCCTCATTCAGGGAAAAAATCCAGATGTTGCTCTTCTGAAACACTATGTGAACCTCCCCACGGCGAAACACTCACAGCAACTGTTTTAAAGCATCAAACAACACAGGGTTAAAAACTCTTTCCTTGGTCTTACGTCGCTGCAAGTGTAAAACAGCATTTGTTGATGCCAGTGTCAGGGTTCAGCATAAGGTTTTCTGGATATGTTACAGTGTAAGGAAAAACACGAAGGGCTGTCTGCCTTCCTCCTTTCTGGGGAGAGGGAAAAGAAAAAAAAAAACAAGAATAATGCAAAGAAAGATCATTTCATGCCAGCAGATGGCTACAACTCATTACTGTGACGATGTACAGCACGGAAAGTGGAATGACAAATTAATTAGCATTCGCCGGGAATCCATAGCAGGGAATGATACGTGCTCATGCCATTTTGTTTCATGTCACGTTAATCGAGCGCTCGTTAACTGACAAAAAGCGTTAAACCAACCCCAGCCTTGGCTGGCAGTACCAGATGAGCCAGGGATTTCTCTCACACAGAGATTTTATGTCCTCACAGAGAGTGTGCACACACACACCCACCCTCCAGCATCACTCACTGACTTACCATCCCCTTCCTTTCACCCTAAATTATTTCCCCCCAGGGTTACGTTAAGCCTCAGCCCAATAATTTTCTGATGAAACCTTAGCTCATCCCTATTGAACTAGCAGCTTTTCAGAATCACAGAATCACAGAATCTTCTAGGTTGGAAGGGACCTCAAAGATCATCTTGTCCAACCGTCAACCTAACTGACAAAAATAGACACCCACACAACAAACAAGGAGCATCACCATCACTAAACCAGACCTCCCAGCACTACATCAACCTGTCTTTTGAACACCTCCAGGGATGGGGCCTCAACCACCTCCCTGGGAAATAAGAACTCTTAAAGAAAGATCTAGTGACTCCCCGTAGGGTCACATTTCCAGTCAAGGACAGGCACAGCTTTGAACACAATTCCCTGTTGGCTAAATGGGAAAGGCAGCAGCTAGAGATGGTCTTCCCCCACAAGCAGCAAAGCCTGGTCTTCCCTGAGCTTGTACCCATTGCTACTGGATCCCTTGTCATTGTGAGAACTCCACCATTGGCCCCATGGCCTTGTGATACCGTTATGGGGTGAGTGGCTACACCTCATTTTCTTGGGAAAAATGCAGGATTTTCTGCCAGGCAGCTCTCCAGCCACTCTGCCCCAAGCCTGGAGCACTGCCTGGGGTTGTTGTGACCTGGCACTTGGGCTTGTTGAACCTCATCCCGTTGGTCTCGGCCCATCGATCCAGCCTGTCCAGATCTCTCTGCAGATCTCTCTTTTCCCCTGCCTTTCACACCAAGGAGCCCCCTTCCTCCCGGGAGGCGGTTTGTGCAACAGGAGGGGGTCATGGTTTGGCTTGATATGAGGGAATCTCCCAGGGACAACCTGCATAAAACATCAGCCAGACCTTTAAGGAGCAACTTTAACAGGCTTGGGTTACTGGCAAACAGTGGAACAGACACTTTTAACGTGGATCTTGAGTTTTCTGCAACTCTGAAAACCTGGGCTTTTATTTCAAACATGTCTGATAAGAACCTTGAAACTGAGATGCTGCAAAGTCCACAGCTGTCCTGAAAAGCAGCTGAGGCATCACGGCTGAAGTCACTTTTATGGCACACAAGTGAGCACAAAAAAGCTAATCTGTCTTAAGGAGCACTCTGATTTGGAAGATAGCACTTTTTTTTTAACATTGCAGAGCCATGCCTAAAATCTAACATAGATACAGGGATGTAGGGGTTGGAAGGGACCTCTGGAGATCATCTGGTCCAACCCCCTGCCAGAGCAGGTCCACGCAGAGCAGGTCCCACAGGAAGGTGTCCAGGTGGGTTTGGAATGTCTCCAGAGACGGAGACTCCACCACCTCTCTGGGCAGCCTCTTCCAGGGCTCTGCCACCCTCACAGGAAAGAAGTTCCTCCTCGTGTTGAGGTAGAACTTCTTATGTTCCAGTTTGTGCCCATTTCTTCTTGTCCTGTCCCTGGGCACCACTGAGAAGAGCCTGAGCCCATCCTCCTGACACCTGCCCTTTAGATATTTATAAGCATTGACAAGATCCCCCCTCAGCCTTCTCTTCTCCAGACTGAACAGCCCCGGGTCCCTCAGTCTTTCCTCATCAGAGAGGTGCTCCAGTCCCTGATCATCTTTGTAGCCTCCCCTGGACTCTTTCCAGCAGTTCCCTGTCCTTTTTGAACTGGGGGGCCCAGAACTAGCAGTGACGTTGCAAAGTAATACCAAGGAGTGTTAGCTAGCCAAGAAGCAATAAATGGCATAATGCGTTTCAATCAGACCAGCTAAAAAAACCAAAAACCAACAAAAACAACAAAAACAAACAAACAAACAAACCCAAAAAACCCAAAAAAACAACCCAAACACAAAACCAAAACAGCTTAGAATTGCTGTGATCACTTCTATGGACTTATCCATGGTGGTTTAAGCATCAGTTATACATTGGGGCACCAGACGAACGTTGAATCTGTCCCAGTTTCTAGAAGCACATCTCGTTGCCTTGCTTGATGCTGGGTGAAAAATGACCTGTCAGCGAGCAAAGGCTCAGACAGCAACCTCCCATCACAGCTGGGGCTGGTGTTTATTTAAAAAGATAAAGATCCTGTTCCATTTAATACACTGCTGCTCGGTGTCTCCTGCAGAGAGCATTCATCATCTGGCTTTTAAAGATCTACAATCTTCTGGCAGGAATGGGATCCAGCGGTGGGGAGGGACCTTGAGGGACTGGGTTATGCCAGGTCCAGGTGAAATCAACCCTGCACTGGCACCGTGGCTGTTCATAGAGCAACCACAGTGAACTGGTCTTACTGGAGGAACAGTGGGCAGCTCTAATGAGAAACTACAAACACACACTGAAATATGGGTATTAGAAATTAACCTGTGTCCAAAACTCTTAGTAAAATGGTTTGGTGGAAAAGAAGAAATATTTATTAACTTAACAAAACGCCCAACATACTTATAGCTGATAGAAATACAAATAAGAACTCTTAAAGAAAGATCTAGTGACTCCCCGTAGGGTCACATTTCCAGTCAAGGACAGGCACAGCTTTGAACACAATTCCCTGTTGGCTAAATGGGAAAGGCAGCAGCTAGAGATGGTCTTCCCCCACAAGCAGCAAAGCCTGGTCTTCCCTGAGCTTGTACCCATTGCTACTGGATCCCTTGTCATTGTGAGAACTCCACCATTGGCCCCATGGCCTTGTGATACCGTTATGGGGTGAGTGGCTACACCTCATTTTCTTGGGAAAAATGCAGGAAAAAATAAAAGGATAGAATTGCAATCAACACACCTGAAGCCATGAATACAGAAAATGGGCACTATCAGCTCTTTTCACCATAGAAAAAGCTGCAGTCAGAAGACTAGGAACAATCAGGTAATTTTTTTCCCCATTCTTTTTAAACTCTACTGGAAGCAAGAGATCTCCGCAACAGCCTGCACCTAAGCAGATTTAATAATGATGTATAGGAAGTATTACTGCTCAATAACTACATGCTGCAAAGTCCACAGCTGTCCTGAAAAGCAGCTGAGGCATCACGGCTGAAGTCACTTTTATGGCACACAAGTGAGCACAAAAAAGCTAATCTGTCTTAAGGAGCACTCTGATTTGGAAGATAGCACTTTTTTTTTAACATTGCAGAGCCATGCCTAAAATCTAACATAGATACAGGGATGTAGGGGTTGGAAGGGACCTCTGGAGATCATCTGGTCCAACCCCCTGCCAGAGCAGGTCCACGCAGAGCAGGTCCCACAGGAAGGTGTCCAGGTGGGTTTGGAATGTCTCCAGAGACGGAGACTCCACCACCTCTCTGGGCAGCCTCTTCCAGGGCTCTGCCACCCTCACAGGAAAGAAGTTCCTCCTCGTGTTGAGGTAGAACTTCTTATGTTCCAGTTTGTGCCCATTTCTTCTTGTCCTGTCCCTGGGCACCACTGAGAAGAGCCTGAGCCCATCCTCCTGACACCTGCCCTTTAGATATTTATAAGCATTGACAAGATCCCCCCTCAGCCTTCTCTTCTCCAGACTGAACAGCCCCGGGTCCCTCAGTCTTTCCTCATCAGAGAGGTGCTCCAGTCCCTGATCATCTTTGTAGCCTCCCCTGGACTCTTTCCAGCAGTTCCCTGTCCTTTTTGAACTGGGGGGCCCAGAACTAGCAGTGACGTTGCAAAGTAATACCAAGGAGTGTTAGCTAGCCAAGAAGCAATAAATGGCATAATGCGTTTCAATCAGACCAGCTAAAAAAACCAAAAACCAACAAAAACAACAAAACCAACCAAACAAACAAACCCAAAAAACCCAAAAAAACAACCCAAACACAAAACCAAAACAGCTTAGAATTGCTGTGATCACTTCTATGGACTTATCCATGGTGGTTTAAGCATCAGTTATACATTGGGGCACCAGACGAACGTTGAATCTGTCCCAGTTTCTAGAAGCACATCTCGTTGCCTTGCTTGATGCTGGGTGAAAAATGACCTGTCAGCGAGCAAAGGCTCAGACAGCAACCTCCCATCACAGCTGGGGCTGGTGTTTATTTAAAAAGATAAAGATCCTGTTCCATTTAATACACTGCTGCTCGGTGTCTCCTGCAGAGAGCATTCATCATCTGGCTTTTAAAGATCTACAATCTTCTGGCAGGAATGGGATCCAGCGGTGGGGAGGGACCTTGAGGGACTGGGTTATGCCAGGTCCAGGTGAAATCAACCCTGCACTGGCACCGTGGCTGTTCATAGAGCAACCACAGTGAACTGGTCTTACTGGAGGAACAGTGGGCAGCTCTAATGAGAAACTACAAACACACACTGAAATATGGGTATTAGAAATTAACCTGTGTCCAAAACTCTTAGTAAAATGGTTTGGTGGAAAAGAAGAAATATTTATTAACTTAACAAAACGCCCAACATACTTATAGCTGACAGAAATACAAATAAGAACTCTTAAAGAAAGATCTAGTGACTCCCCGTAGGGTCACATTTCCAGTCAAGGACAGGCACAGCTTTGAACACAATTCCCTGTTGGCTAAATGGGAAAGGCAGCAGCTAGAGATGGTCTTCCCCCACAAGCAGCAAAGCCTGGTCTTCCCTGAGCTTCTACCCGTTGCTACTGGACCCCTTGTCATTGGGAAAACTCCGCCGTTGGCCCCATGGCCTTGCGATACCATTATGGGGTGAGTGGCTACACCTCACTTTCTTGGGAAAAATGCAGGAAAAATAAAAGGATAGAATTGCAATCAACACACCTGAAGCCATGAATACAGAAAATGGGCACTATCAGCTCTTTTCACCATAGAAAAAGCTGCAGTCAGAAGACTAGGAACAATCAGGTAATTTTTTTCCCCATTCTTTTTAAACTCTACTGGAAGCAAGAGATCTCCGCAACAGCCTGCACCTAAGCAGATTTAATAATGATGTATAGGAAGTATTACTGCTCAATAACTACTTTTGTCTGTACTCAGAAAGAAGGCTCACTGACTGGTACCACTGCCAGATGCTTCCACACAGGTAGATAAATATTCACCTGTCTCCAGATCACCAATAACAAAGCAGAAATTTAAATAAACAGTGCTGAACAGAAACACTTGGAAAATCAAGAAACTTGGAAGAGGACTAGAAGTTAGCCAAGCAGTTTTTTAATTTCACTGATGTCCATTTTTTTTATAAACCTTAAGCATAATGTCCAGGAGACTAGAAACTCATTATATTCATGCCAACGCTCAAACGATCTGACCTAGTTATAGGTACAAAAAATAAATGCAAGGCAGGAAGAATGCAAAGATTGTTCAGACAGATAGAGAATTGGAATATCAATAAGCTACTTAGCACGGTTTATGCAAAATAGCTGTTACTCTGTTAATGAGATTACAAGTTTTTTTGATAAAGGCCACCACAGCTTCAATAAACTCAGATGTCCTCAGGTGCTGCAATGAGTAACAGCCTTGTCCATCTGCTGCCTCACCTTGGGGAAGGGGCTCCTTCCTAAAGGGCTGCTTGTCCCCACCTCTGTAAAACTTACGGGCTCTGCCACATCCCCCTGAGGATGCCCACACAATCCACTCAGTCAGAAAACACGTCTGGTTCAAAAATAATCGAGTTAATACCTTTCCCTCAAAGCCCAGAAACAGCTTATGCGGTTTTCAGCTGGATCAATAAGTTGAACCAATTTACTGTGTGAAGAGACAAATTCTTCTACTAGGAAAAGCAACAAAGAAGAAAAAAGGCAAAGTAGGAGAAAAAAAACAACCCAAAGTAGAAAATGATATAAAATCAGCACTGCAAAATAGTGCAGATGATCAAAGGCTTGATGGTAAGTAATAAGGAAAATGGAGCAGCTCAGCTGTGTGATCGGTGAAAAGGAGGCTGAGGGGAGACCTTCTGGCTCTCT